>NC_091459.1:52507490-52849580 GCF_027789765.1 Dendropsophus ebraccatus
TATCAGGAAGGGTAAATGGGGGCAAAACTTTATTTAAGACCAGCGTATGAGTACTTATGCTTCTTAAGCTCTTTTTTGTGTGCAGGTTGGAAAAACTTCAAAGAGGTCAAAGTGGCCAAAGCTGTTTTTTCTCCTTGTCTTGGTGTCCCTTCCTCATCTATGTGAGCCATATTTTTCATATAGTTTTTTTTTTCATTACAACTTTCAAAGAGCAATAATTTTTTTCCCTATTCGTATAGCCAAATGGCTCCCCTTGGGGGTACACATCATAATGTTTGTTGTTAGCCCTGCCCTTGAGCCTTAATAAAGCATCCAACAAAAGGATTTGGTGAGTGACATCACTTTGTCTCCTTTGGTGAAAATTATATTGTTTTTTTTAAAGGGAAAGTGCACTGTTTATCCTGATACTGCTCTCCTGTGCAAGCTAACCTGTGCCTGTTTTTTGTATTGTTCCGTCTATCCTGTTGCCGACACCAATTGTTGACCTGAACCTTTGCCTCCTGCCCTAACCATCTACTTGTATAATATTACTCCTCTATCGGATCCCTGGGTACCATTTTGATTCTTCAGTATACAACCCAGCCTGCAGACTATATTAGCCTGCCTGACCACCTGGTGCCACACATCATTATACAAAGAAAACAACATTTTTTTTTTAATGAAGTCAATTACAAATATAGACACACATAAAATGCAACAGCTCACTGCTAATGGCAAGACATAAACACAATACAGATATAAAAATCACTAAAAGCAGCCCCCCAACTGCCAAAGAAGAGCCTCCATAAAAATAATGAGGCTCTTGGCATACCATTTGCAAATAGTGTGTACCAGTGGCTGCCTCTACTTGGTGGGTGCACTCCACCTATCTCAACCTGGGAGGTATTTTAGACAGTATTAGTATTAGTACAGGCTTATTATTAGCCCAGGAGAGGTAAGGTGGTAAGAGGTAAGAGGTGAGATGCTACACACTATTTACATATGGTATGTTAAGATCCTCGTTATTTTTATGAAGATTTTTTAGCAGTTGGGGGGCTGCTTTTAGCGATTCTCATATCTGTATTGGGTTTTTGTCTTGCCATTAGCAGTGAGCTGTTGCATTTTTTGTCTTTTGCGTGTGTCTGTATTTGTATCAATGTGCCCCCGCCCAGTGTGAGTAGTGTTGTAAGAGAGCTGAAAAAGGTTTTATGTCTGAATTACAAATATGTCAGATATTGATGGCTGTGTATAACTATGCAATGTTGCTTTTAATAACCGCGCCGATTTAAAGAATAAAAAAAAAGCCTATCAGGTAATAAATTCAGTATGCCTGGTATTTGTTTAGTCCGTACAAAGGTAAACCCACCATATACATCAGGCTATAGACTGATGGCTGACATGTATTTGTTTCATATAGTGAACCTAACCTACCTTAAAGGGGTTCTCCAGCCCTCTAAAATGTTTTATATATTGCTGTCCTTACATACAACATAATAAACAAAACATGCTATTCTCACCTTACCATACTCTCCTACAACATTTTCGTGCCCCCTATTTTCGAACCTCCCATCAAGGTGGGAGCCAAAGGGTCTATTATTGTTGGTAATTCTGGTGGTGCTGCCCAACCCAGTAAGTGGAGCTTAACTATAACACCAGACAATAGAGGATAACAATGCTGTTTTTGCTTAGGATATATAAATAGAACTTTAGACTCAGATACTAAGTACATACTTAGGTTTAGGGCTATATGGTACAAAATATTCAGTATGTCTCTGTGTTAAATCATTTATGCACGAAGCCTCAGTTTAGCTGATCTTACTGTCTCACAATATGTCAGCAGGTTTCCTTTGATTGATTTGAAGTCATTAGTCCCCTTGTTTTTTCATGCCGCTGATTTTTCAATACTCAGTAGATGGACGTTATTAGCACGTATGCCTCCAGATAATAAACGTCCTTGGCAATTTGGCCATGTTTACAGAGCTAAATCTTACAATATACTTGCATAATGTTTCTTATGTTTAAAGAGTTGAAAAGTGTAAAGGGCAAAAAAAAAAAAAAAAAATCCAAAATATCTGACAGTAAAACTGCTGCCACCGTGAGAACCTGAATGACATACTGATAAAATTCTTTCAGGAGCTATTACTGATATCTGTTGCTGACTTTCTGTGTGATAAAGCCAAAACGATATTATGGTAAAATTAAGTACTAAATAAATTAGTCATAGTTTTAGTCAGGGGCATAACTACTTCTTTAGCAGCCACAGCAGCTGCTACAGGGCCTGACTTGCTCCTGCAACACAATAGGCCCTCTGAGCCGTCATTATTTGCAGCACCTGGTGACCAAATGGGCCTCCTGAGTTCTGCAAATATCTGTTAAGTGCAGGCATTCCAGCCGAGCACTTGCAGTTAAAAGTAGTGCTGTGATGACAGAGCAAGGAGCCATTAGCTCCCTGCACTCCCAATCAGTCTTGCAGGACGCACAAGGGGCCACTCCTGCCCTCCCTTAGTCATACAGTGCATGAGTGAGTATGGATTTTTTTCCTCTGGTAGGAATGCCTACATAGGGGGTGTTTTTCCTCCCGAAGGGAGAGGGCTACCATGGTGGACTCTATCTCTTGGGGGTGGATACTGTAAAAGAAGCCTTCCATGGGGACACTATCTCCTGGAGGGGGAATACTAGGGGACAGTGGCGTAGCTATAGCAGTCGCGGCTACGACCCAGCCCGCCAGCGAGGGGGGCCCTTTGCCACTTGCCCCCCAACTCGAGAAGTACCCCCCTAGCGACATGCGGGTAGCGGTACGGCGGAAGGGGGTATGAAACCCTCAGGCACCTCAAGGGAGCGCAGCGGCGTGCTGTGCCGATACGGCGCCCCGCCCCCTGCGCCGGACTGCTTTCCTTGAGGCATCCGAGGGTCCCCCACCTCACCAGCGCCATACCGCTACCTGCGCAGCACTTGCCCTCCGCCCGCCTACCTGAGGGACCCCCTCTATCCCTGAACACAGTGCCAGAGGCCGGGGGCCACAAGCTGCCATCCCTGGACGCGGCCACGACCTCAGCTGCGATTGGCTGAGCATAACTGTGCTCAGCCAATCGCGGCTGAGCACAGTTATGACGCGGCAGAGGGGGTCCGGCATGAGGGACGGCAGGAGCGGGTCGGCCGGCCTCCCGAAGATGACATCTTTGATGGGGTCGGTCGACACGTATCAGGTATGTATACTGCACTACACTTCCGGGTATACGGGCGGGGGGCGGGGAACAGGGGAAGGGGGCCATTCACATACATAACATACATTACAAGGCTGGGTTCACACTACGTATATTTCAGTCAGTATTGTGGTCCTCATATTGCAACCAAAACCAGGAGTGGATTAAAAACACAGAAAGGATCTGTTCACACAAGGGGAGATTTATCAAAGGGTGTAAAATTTAGACTGGTGTAAACTGGACACAGCAACCAATCACAGCTCAGCCTCTATCTCTGGTGAAAGAAAAGAGGAGCTGTGATTGGTTGCTGTGGGCAGTTTGCACCAGTCTAAATTTTACATCCTTTGATAAATCTACCCCACAATGTTGAAATTGAGTGGATGGCCGCGATATAACAGTAAATAACGGCCATTATTTCAATATAACAGCCGTTGTTTTAAAATAACAGCAAATATTTGCCATTAAATGGCGGCCATCCACGCAATTTCAACATTGTGTGAACAGATCCTTTCTGTGTTTTTAATCCACTCCTGATTTTGGTTGCAATATGAGGACCACAATACTGACTGAAATATACGTAGTGTTAACCCAGCCCAAAGTTGTATAACTTTTGTAATGTGTGTTATTTTGTAAATAATTTCTTAGCGCTGCACTACTCCTTAAGGGTGCCTTCACACCTAGCGACTCGCAGAGTAAATTACGCTGCGAGTCTGTCAGGTCCTTGCAGATCACTTTCACTACGTACACGCAGCGGTCTGAACGACCGCTGCGTGTATGTAATTCTGCCGGCCCCTTAACCTCTTCAGCTCCTGCCCGGCTCCCGCTCTCACTCTGCTGTATACATTACCTCTCCTTGCTCCACGGGTCCCGGCGTACTGCTCTCCCGCCCGGCCAATCAGTGGCTGCGGCAGGGCAACACACTGATTGGCCGGGCAGAAGAGATTGGCTGCGAGTCGCTAGGTGTGAAGGCACCCTTAAAGTGTTTTTTTGTTTGTTTGTTTTTCATAATTCCATAATGTTTTCCTCAGATTTGAGAGATTCCATATTTTTTTCCCTTGGTCTAAACAATTAAACGTTACTGGCTACCACATTTTTATTTCATGATTTCTGTTAGTGTTTCTTAAAGCCAGAAAGTTCCCATTGGACATGACTTTAGTTTTGTGTCATATCTCTGATCTGCTTCTTTTCAACAACATTAAACAACTGAATGAACATCCTCCGAGGCTGGTGATTCCATAATTTTTGCCAGGGGGTTGTACATACTGGGAGGGTGGTTACTTACAGGGGGAGGACAAACTAGTTATGGCCCTTGTTTTAATTGTGCAATTTGTGAGCACATAAACAGTAATTAATGCTAATCCACCTTTTTTTAGGTTTCAATATATAAAATATCCATGACCCTCATTAAAAATTGCCTTGTCCTTGAATAGTAACATTGAGAGGGTCTTGCTTACCCTCAAGATCTCCTCATTTCACCTGCTGATCTCCATGCTGTTTTCCGTCAGAGGGGGAGTGTAAAAGCTCAACCACTGAAACATGATAAGGCCTTAATAAATGCTGTTAAGTTCCCGGGGGGGGGGGGGGGGGGGTAGAGTTGACTAGGACATAGCCACTGGTCCCTACCTATCTGAAAGATCTGCCCCAGAGGGGAAAGCACTTCAATGACAAAATGGTAGATGCTTAAAGTAGAACGATACCTGTTTAAATCTCCCTCAATCTTTTTGCTGTGATGCTGGAGCTTCTCACTGGCTGTTCGGCTGCAACATCAGCAGCGTTGCTGCAACAGAGTAGAGGTGGCTGCTGCTGGAGCGTAGATGGGTAGGTCTATGACAGTACCCCCATCTTTTAGGAGGGGCCATTGGACCCTGGGCTTGTCTGGATGAGACTCATGAAATTTTCTAATTAAAGAATCTGGCTTGAGCAGCAACTAATGAACTTTCCTCAGGACCTTAGCCCTTCCAATGCCCCACGTACTGCTTGGGGTCAAATCAGCCACCACCCACATAGGATTAAGAAGGGAAGCCAACAGAATACTCATAGATTTAGTGAACTCTAGATAAATGAAATTGGTGGCAGATCCAGAATTTACAAAGGTGACCCTTTGGCCTTCTCGATAACCACCTAAGTATTAAAGTTTTTTAGCTGAGGACTTTTGGATCAATTACAGACCCCCCTTCCCCCATGTGTATATGCCCAGTTATTTGTTCTGTTCCATATTACGGTTCTGTTTAGCCTCCTAGTATAAAGCTTCTACAAACTCCCTGAAGAGATTACATCAGAACTCTAACATCTTCCAGGATTGGCCTTTATTGAGAGCCAGTAAGTAGAAACATGATAATCTAGCATTCCCTAAGAAAGCTAAAGAATTTGTTGTCCCAGTATATAATTTTCTCTTTAATGCATCATTCCACCTTTTTCAAAATTATTAACTCAAAATACTTATTTTTTTCTCAGCTGGATTGAATGAATTATTGTAATGCGATTTACTTCATCCAACTGCATCACATTAATCCAATATGTCCAGCGAGTCCTATAAGATATAAAATTCTTAGTACTTTATTAAATTCATTTTAAAAATTAGTCCATAACATCTTGATCAGCCCAGCAGCTTTTCCAATGTTTCAAACTCTGAGAACTCATTCCATGAGAAAGAGCACCTAGAGTGCTTGAAACATGTTGGAAAAGCTGCTAGGCTGATCCAGATGTTACAGACCAATTCTTAAAGTAAATCTAAAAAAGGAGTAAGGGTTTTTTTTTAGCTGAAAGTTAATGTACCATTTCCTGGTCGGCAACGGCGCGGGGATCCTGGTGGCTCGGTCCTTTTTTCCTGGGCTGGGAGTGAGCGCTTACAGGACAATAGATAAACAACTTATAGGAGAAGGTTTGGTAGGTAAGGTTAGTGACATAGGAGAAGGTTTGGTAGGTAAGCTTAGTGACATAGGAGAAGATTTGGTTGGTAAGGTTAGTGAAATAGGAGAAGATTTGGTAGGTAAGGTTAGTGTTATAGGAGAAGGTTTGGTAATAAGGTTAATAACATAGGAGAAGGTTTGGTAGGTAAGGTTAGTAACATAGGAGAAGGTTTGGTAGGTAAGGTTAGTGACACAAGAGAAGGTTTGTTAGGTAAGGTTAGTGGCATAGGAGAAGGTTTGGTAGGTAAGGTTAGTGATATAGGAGAAGGTTTGGTAGGTAAGGTTACTGGCATAGGAGAAGGTCTGGTAGATATGGTTAGATACATAAGAGAAGGTTTGGTAGGTAAGGATAGTGACATAGGAGAAGGTTTGGTAGGTAAGGATAGTGACATAGGAGAAGGTTTGGTAGGTAAGGATAGTGATATAGGAGAAGGTTTGGTAGGTAAGGATAGTGACATACAAGAAGGTTTGGTAAGTAAGGATAATGATACAGGAGAATGTTTGGTAGGTAAGGATAGTGACATAGAACAAGGTTTGGTAGGTAAGGATAGTGACATAGAACAAGGTTTGGTAGGTAAGGTTAGTGACATAGGAGAAGGTTTGGTAGGTAAGGTAAGGTAAGATGTTTGTTTGCGGATGACACAAAAACATGCAAAAGGGTTGATATAATTTAGCTTTGCTAGATAAGTGGTCAAAGCAATCAAAACTGCAGTTCAATGTTTACAAATGGGACAATGGAATGCTCGGAGTATCATATTGGCAGTTCTTTGATAGCAAAGACTTTAGAAGAGAAGGATTTAGGGGTAGTGATTCCCAACAGCCTTAAAATGAGTGACCAGTGCAGCCCAATGGTAGGAAAAGCTAATTGTATGCTGTGCTGTATAGCTAGAGGTATAACCAGTAGAAAGAGGGAGATTTTGACCCTGCTGTATAGAGCTCTAGTGACACCACATCTGGAATACTGTGTCCAGTTCTGGAGACCTCACCTAAAAAAATATTCATAAAATAGAACGGGTCCAGAGACAGGCTACAAAAATGGTGGAGGGTGTGATGCCTAAAACATATCAGGAAAGACTCAAGGATCTAAATCTGTATAGTCTAGAGGGAAGAAGGGAAAGGGGAGACATGATTGAAACCTTTAAATCTGTAAAAGGCTAAATAAGTTTCAAGAGGGAAGTGTATATAATAAAAAAAAAAAAAAAACCTCAGAGAAAATATTTATTGAAAGAGTAGTAGGTTCTTAGTACAAACTTCCAGCAGATGTGGTTTATAAATCTACAACATCTGAATTTAAACATGCCAGGGATAAATGGATACTGCATCAATCCTAGGGCAGACTAGATGGACCATAGGCAGTGGTGTAGCTACCAGGGTCGCAGCAGTCGCCGCTGCGACCCGGCCCGCCATGAGGGGGGGCCCGCAAGGCCCCCCCCTCGCCACTGCACTCTCTTGTGACCGCAAGCATTGTTTTGCTTGCGGTCACAAGAGTCCTGCTCTTACCGTCCGCGGCTGATGTGCGGCTGCCGGGGGTATCATGTCCTATCCCCGGCAGCGCGCGCATCAGTGAACTCCCTGTGTCGTCTCGGGCCCTGACTTCCTGTGCCGGAAGTCCCATCCCCGGCGTACGGGGAGCTCTCTGATGAGTGCACTGCCGGGGATAGGACGGGATACCCCCGGCAGCCGCACATCAGCCACGGACAGCAAGAGCAGGAGGCGAGAGGTTAAATGGGGGGAGCGGATGGCAGGTGAGTTTTTTTTTTTTTATCTGCTGTGTGAGGGGAAGAGGGGGCCATCTATAAGAATGGAGGAGAGGGGGGCCATCTATAATAAGGGGGGAAAGGGGGGCCATCTATAATAAGGGGGGCCATCTATAATAAGGGGGGAAAGGGGGGCCATCTATCAGAAGGGGGGAGAGGGGGGCATCTATCAGAAGGGGGGAGAGGGGGGCCATCTATAATAAGGGGAGAGAGGGGGGCCATCCATCAGAAGGGGGAGAGGGGGGCCATCTATAAGAAGAGGGGAGGGAGGGCCATCTATAAGAAGGGGGGAGAGGGGGGGCCATCTATCAGAAGGGGGAGAGGGGGGCCATCTATCAGAAGGGGGGAGAGGGAAGCCATCTATAAGAAGGGGGAGAGGGGGGCCATCTATAAGAAGGGGGGAGAGGGGGCCATCTATCAGAAGGGGGAGATCTATCAGAAGGGGGGAGAGGGGGGCCATCTATAAGAAGGGGGGAGAGGGGGGCCATCTATCAGAAAGGGGGAGAGGGGGGCCATCTATCAGAAGGGGGGAGAGGGGGCCATCTATAATAAGGGGGGAAAGGGGGGCCAATCTATAAGAAGGGGGAGAGGGGGGTCGCCTATAATTGGGGGGAGAGGGGGCCATCTATAAGAAAGGGGGAGAGGGGGCCATCTATAAGGGAGGGGGCAATAGATGGGTGAGAGGGGGCCATCTATAAGGGAGGGGTGAGAGGGGGCCATCTATTAGGGGGTATAAGTAAGGGGGGCATCTATAAGAGAGGGGGGAGAGGGGCCCATCTATAAGGGGGTATAAGTAAGGGGGGCATCTATAAGGGAGGGGGAGAGGGGGCCATCTATAAGGGGATATAAGGAAGGGGGGCATCTATAATGGAGGGGGGAGAGGGGGCCATCTATAAGGGTGGTGGGGGAAGAGGGGGCCATCTATAAGGGGGTATAAGTAAGGGAGGGCATCTATAAGGGGGCATAAGTAAAGGGGGGAGAGTGGGCCATCTATAAGGGGACTACATAGGGGGAGTGGGGGCCTATAAGGAGGCTACATAGAGGGGGGCTTATACTATAAGGGGGAATCACATAGTGTCAGCCTACCCACTAAATGAGGGCATAAAGGGGCCAATACAGATGTGCAGTTTGTAGATGAGAATGGTGCCAGAGTGAGGAGCCTAATATTTCTGTCTGGCAGATTCGTGGATGGATTCGTGGCTTGGATAAGTTCTCATAATGGCCCAGGAGAGTTGGAGAAGAAAATGAAAACAACTCTGATCAGAGAAGATGTCCCCTGTGAGTCACTTATAACTGCACTGTAATGTTTATAGTGTATAAAACCTGTGTAGAGCTGTATGACTGTATGAGGTGATAGTAATCTGTGTACAGTGGATTAGTCAGTAGCAGCGGTGGTGTTAGTGAGTATGTGGTGGTATTAGTCAGTAGCAGCAGTGGTGTAAGTATGTGGTGGTGTTATTTAGTAGCGGCGACGGTGTTAGTGAGTATGTGGTGGTATTAGTCAGTAGCAGCGGTGGTATTAGTCAGTAATGTGGTGGTGTTAGTCAGTATGTGGTGGTATTAGTCAGTAGCAGCAGTGGTATTAGTCAGTATGTGGTGGTAATATTTGTTACTTTTATCTGGTAGTGTGTTTTATTGGTCTCAGTATGGATTTGGTCAGTAACAGTATGGTGGTGATGGTAGTGGTTGTGGTGTGGCGCTAATATATCCTTCCTATATACTGGTAATATTGGTCGCAGTATACAGGATTTGGTCAGTAACAGTGTGGCGATATTTTCTCTTCCTATGTGCTGGTGTTATTGGTAATATCTGTCTTGGTGTGTATTAGGGATGGTCCGAACCTGCCGAGGTTCGGGTTCGTATGAACCCGAACGCTCGGCAGCAGATTCCCGCTGTCTGCCCGCTCCGTGGAGCAGGCGGATACAGCGGGAGGAACGCCTGGAAAACTGGGATACAGCCTATGGCTATGGCTGTATCCCAGTTCTCCAGGCGGTCCACCCGCTGGATCCACCCGCTCCACGGAGCGGGCAGACAGCGGGAATCATTACCGAGGGTTCGGGTTTGTACGAACCCGAACCGAACTCGGTTCGGACCATCCCTAGTGTGTATATATATATATATATATATATATATATATGTATATATATATACCAATAGCATCACTTGGTCATAAAAGGAGGGGGGGGGGGCCCAAGTTGACCTCCTGCACCAGGGCCCAGGAGACATTAGCTACGCCCCTGACCATGGGGTCTCTTTCTGCTGTCAATCTTCTATGTTTCTAAAACATTCTGTAATATTGCCTGAAATGATCAGTTTATGTAAGTTCTGAATGAATATTCACAATGTCATAATGTCATTATAGCAATTATCATAACTATGCAAATAAATAAATAAATAAATAAATAGTAACACCAGCATATAAAAAGCACTCCTGAGAATAGTGCTCCGGTGTGAATACTGCCATTAAAAAATGAGAGAAATAAAAGTTTCCAAAACAAACATTAATGGAAATTGCAGAATGCAAGCAATCAGTATTTCCATTGTTACTCAGGATGTTATTACCTGTTTGTCTAGGGATTGGTTGGTGCCTGCCAACTGCGACGCTCTGCTGCTGTAGTATGAGGTCCTCTGTGGTGCTTTCTGGAAGCATTTTACCGGTGTATGGGATTTTTTTCCCCAGGTTGCATGTATCTCTATGGGAAAGATGCTCCCCCCTTCCCGGCAGCAGCAGCAGACTGTGAGTTTACCTTGCCCGGCATGGCTTCATAGGGGCTGCAGGTTTTAAAGTGCTGGTGCGAACAACTTTGTTTCTATTTCAAAATACTTTGCCCTTCAGTGACATAGACTGCAACTATTCTTAGCAACCTATCATAGGCTGCGGGAGGGGCCTCGTGTGGCAGCATATTGTTCTGTGCCTGACACAACAACAGCCTGAAACATGGAGCGCTTCTGTCCCCTTCATTTGCATTCTTCTTGTGATTAATGTATCCGGGAGGACTTCATTACAGGATTTAAGGCTTATTTAATATCAAAACCTGATACTTGACTCTTTCAGGAATTTCACACTCAAGTTGTCTGATCGTACATTGAAAAAGAAAAACTTTTGAGGGGGTTTATACCATTTGATAGCTTTTTTCTCTCAAAGACACACAAAGTCCTCTGTCAGCTTCCCCTCCCCCAGCCTCTCTAAAAACGTCACCAATAAAAAAAAAAAACGACCAAAATCCACAATCCAGCCCTGGTTCTCATCCGCCATCTTTCCCTCTCTTCTACCAGGATCCCTTTTCTTGTACCAGACGTGAGATCATAAAAGCATGAGAATCTGACCTTGGTTGAACTTGATGGACATGTGTCTTTTTTCAACCATACTATAAAAGTTTGTAAAATTTACGGCTTATTACCACTTTCCGTAAAACACGGAACCTATGGAGGGGTAAACCCTGCCTGGCATGATGTATCGGTAAGATGCCGGGAGTAGGGAGAGTGCTTGACTCTTTGTGGCACTGAAATGAAACAGCCATAAGAGATTCAAACACTCTCCCCGCTCCCAGCATCCTATGTATACATCACTGCAGGGCTTACCCCTCCGTAGGTTCCATGTTTTACGGATCGTGGGAATGTTTTTTTATGGAATGAAGGAATAAGCCCTTATTATGGTGGAGAACTGACCTCTACATTATTGGAATTAGAATGTGTTGTTATGCAGCTTTAGGCTATGCTCACGCAACATATTTTTAGGTTAATATAATCATTATTTACAGTTGTTATTAGAAAATAACGGCCATTATTTCACCCAAAATGACATTGTGGGAATATAGCCCAAGGCTCCGTAAAGATATTAGGCATCTTTCCTGGCAGCAATCATTTTAGCGCCAAATGAACATTATTTGCGGCCCTCATTGCCGATAGATTGATGTCACTGGGCGCTGAAATGATGTCAGGAAAGATGGAAGGACACCATTTTTGCATAGTGGGATTTTAGCTTAGAAGTTCCTGGATTTGAAGACTTCTAAGGTAATGTAGTCTAGAAAAGCAACAGCTGAGGGTTAACCTAATAATTATGTATAAATATTTATGGGGTAAAAACATTCTGTCATGGAGTTGAACTGTCACATATAGTGGCTTAAAGGGGAACTCCATCGGAAAATTTTTTTTTACAAATCATCTGGAACAAGAATGTTATGTAGATTTGTAAATTAATTTCAAAATCTCTACTCTTCAAGTACTTATCAGCTGCTGTATGTCCTGTGGAAAGTGGTGTATTCTTTGTTGTCTGACAAAGTGCTCTCTGCTGCCACCTCTGTCCATGTCAGGAACTGTCCACAGCAGTAAACATTTTCTGGGGGATTTGCTACTGCTTTGGACAGTTCCTGTCATAGACAGAGGTTGCAGCAAAGAGTGTTGTGTCAGACTAGAAAGAAAACACCACTTCGTGCAGGGCATTTGCCACATACCAGGGTAGCTTGTGCAGTGTTGTGGCAGCTCTATGGGTTTAGAGTGACTTGGGCACTTGACACAGTAGCCTGGAGTGGCGTTGGAACTAAGCCCCAGACAAACTGGCACTGCCCCCAAAGTTTGGGTAAGCCAAGTGTAATCTGGTGTGTTGGTGCGGGTGCAGGAAGAATAGACCAGGGTCTAATGGCTAAAACAGAATAACTTCCATTTACTTAAAATCTTCAGTGCAATACAATAAGAATACTTTTGGAATTCAGGTGCAGGCAAGAGGTAGTTGTATAGACTTGGTAGGTAAAAGCAAAGTGAAGTAGAGGAGTGTCTTGAGGGCCCTGTCCAATGTAGCTGTGTACTCTGCCGGGATAGCGTAGTAGAGTAGAAGAAGAAGAGAAGATACTCATACTCATGTATATAGATCCCTTTTTGATCTGACCGCCTTATGTCCTATAGTGTCGGGATACGGGTCCTGCTAGGATAGTATGAGGTCCCAGGTCCCTGCACTGGGTTGAGCAGACTTCCCAGGGTTTCCCAGTATAGCCATGCATTACAGTAGGATACGTAGGCTTGAACTGCAGCTTTGTCCTACTGGGGTCAGTACCTAGCTCAGGTATGCTGCTCTATGTTGTGTAGAGAGTATCCCTGGTGTGGACAAAGTGATCTTCAGAGGATGTCCTTCCTCCTGAGGGGTCTAGCACTGCATACTAGCAGTGTTTACTTGCATAAGAAATAAAGTTAAGTCTCTTTTTTGGCTCCATAACGTTTGTTGTATGCAAATTACGTTTGTAATTAGCATAACACTTGTGCGTTTTGTCACCCAAAATGCCCAAAAATGACATTGTGGAAACATATAGTTGTTTTTTTACATGTTAAAGATAAATAAATTGTGTTTCCACCTACTAGTGCCCCCTCCCATGGTGTAATACAACTGCACAGTGGGAAGTTTTTAGTCTAGCTAGTCAAAGCTGCTTACAGTTCTCTGCATACAGACATTCTCTGAATTGTTCTAAAATTAAAAGTTGTCGAGTATTTAACTTTCCTATGGCACCAATAACTGTACAGACGACAGTATCACATAGTGCTACAGATAGAAATTTTATAGCTGGCTCCAAGTAAAGCTAAATATGACCGAGATTTTGAGTGAAAGTAAACAATGTGTGAACAGATGAAAAAAAAAAAAAACCTGTTCAAAAGCAGGAGGAAAACAGTGTGCATGTTCATTATTTGGACAGTCAGGTTCAATTACAGCTGTTATTCTACACTGTGTGTGCACTGCCGGCCAATTTCCCAAATTGATTTCAGGAGAGCACATTATTATGTAAAAAAAATGCCATATTTTTACCATAAAAATGGTCGTATTTTATCTTTTACATATCCTAAGGCTATGTTCACACAGTGTATTGTTGCCCAATAAAACAATGTCTCAAAACAATGGACTGTATTGAACTCTATGGGAACAGTGGCCGGTTTTCACAGACCATATTGAACAACAGCCTTTGTTCGGTATGACCACAGAAATAATTGGCATGTCAATTATGTATTTCAGGCCACTAGAGTGTGGCCATTTACACAATGTATGGCAGTTCTGACGGCCATACATTGCATAGAGTTCTATAGTGATTTGGATTGCAGGCACACCCAAATGTGCCTGCAATCTAAATAAAATAAAATGATGTTCCTGCGACTGATATGGCAGTATTGGCCGCAGAAACATGTAAAACAGCAGCCGTTGTTTTTACTAAATGTGAACATAGCCTAAAGGTAATTTAGTCAAGACAGATTAGCTTTTATGACATCATAAATTTGAACGAGTTTAAAGGGAACCTGTCACCCCAGCTGCTGGGTTGAAGCCCGCCCGACCCCCCGGTTGAGCCCCTTATACATACGCCAGTCATTCTCTATGGGCGTCAGACTCATCTCTGGTGAGAGGGCACACGGCTTCCGACGGGGATCTCTCAGCGGCGGGACAGGGTCGGGGACTAGGACTTCCAGGAAGGGGCTCTACTTGGGGGTCAGATGGGCTTCACCCCGGCAGCCGGGGTAACAGGCTTCCTTTAATAGGAGCTTTTACCATTACTGCTCTGGTCACTTCTGGTCATGCTCACAATGACATAATTACATGAGAAATTCAAAATAGATTATACTGAAATCTTTGAGTGGTGTGGATCTGACTACACAGAATGGGTGCTGATTGGTCTCTACTGAATACATGCACTGAATGGCAACCCAGTCCAATGCCAGCCCCAGGGCAAGTGCCGCTGGGTGCTGATGCTGGAGAATCTGGTAAATTTGGTGAATTTAAATTAGAACACTATCAAACTGATGCTCTAAAAGGGCCTTTTCTAAGGAATGATTTTGTAACTCCAATTTCATAAAAATGAATAAATTCAACCCTGAAAATGAAAATTAAAAAATGATTCAGAATAGACATGTCTATTCATGTCTTATTAGCATGGACATAACTGCAGGCACTGCAACCACAAATAATAGGTGTAGGTATGCTGGCACAGGAACAGCACTAGGTTACACAACTCTTCATCTGTGAGTGAGCGAGATGGCCTAGGGAAAGTTATGAATACTGAATGGTGGAAAGTAAACAAGTGAGAACAACTTCTTTTAACAGCTATTTATGAACATTGTCTTGTCTTAAAGGGGTACTCCGGCGGGGGGGGGGCACTTTTATGATGGGACCGGGGAGGGGGTGGCTGAGGAAAAAGACGTCCACTCACCTCCCCGGTTCCAGCGGCGGGTCCCGCATCGCGGTGCTCCGGTCCCCGGTTCCCGGCCGCTTCCTGGTGTCTGACGCCGCCCGAGACGCTACGTCTCAGGTCCGCTCAGCCATTCAGTGAAGGAGGCGGGATCTGAGCGGACTTGACATGGATCCCGATGACATCGAGCCACGATGCGGGACCCGCCCCTGGAACCAGGGAGGTGAGTGGACGTCTTTTTCCTCAGCCACCCCCGCCCCGGTCCCATCAAAAAAGTGCCCCCCCCCCCGCCGGAGTACCCCTTTAAGTTTAAGCATTTCATGTCAATATAACCAACATGCCACTATACAGTGGTAGATTCTAGTATAATAGAGCCTGTACTCATTAGTTATATTCAGGGACTCACGTGTATTGTCTTCCCTGATTGGAGTCGTACTCTTTCCATTTTCTTCTCCATCTGACAGACTGCTATGACGATTTTTCCCGTCACTTTACTTTACTTAGTATGGTAATAATACACTTACTAATAAAGGCGCTAACTTTGCCCCCCCACACACACACATACACACACTCACTAACAATTCTTCTACTGTGATCCGATTCACAAATAATGCCTTTATAGTACCCCAATGATAATGCCCCCCCTGTACCCTTGTGTAATGTCCTCACAGCACCCCCATACAATATAAATGCCCCTTGTACTCTTATGCAGTAATAATACAGAGTGCCCCTTACATAAATATTACCACCTCATGTGTGATGCAGTCACGGCCGCGGCGGCATCTCGTGCTCCGGGCCGCCGCCGCCGCGACCTCTCTCTGCTCCATGCAGCCGTCGGGGTCCATGTGCAGGGACCTGGCACTGCTACCTGTTCGGCCCCGCCTCCTAGGGCACGCGCGCGCCGGCTGTCTCAGATTTAAAGGGCCAGTTCCCCCCTAATTGGAAGTTGCACTAATCACTCCCTATAAATCCCAGCATGCCCTGTCCCTCGTGTTGGAGCCTCTGCATGCTTCCCATAGCGTTTGGCCCAGCTCCCTGTTGTTCCTGACCTCAGTCCTTGTTCCCAGTTCCTGTCCACTGTCCCGGTCCCTAGCTCCTGTCCGCTGCTTAACCCGTTGTTTCCTGAGTACTATCTGCCACCTGCGGTTACGCCTACAGACCTCTGCCTGCACTATCTTCTGCCTACTGTTCCTGCCACACCTCGCCTGCTGTCACTAGCAACCAAGCCAGGGGTAGCGACCTGGGTCTGCTGCAGCAAGTCCATCCCGCCTTGCGGCGGGCTCTGGTGAAAACCAGCAGCCCCTTAGACTCCGCTCCCTGGTGAGGTTAGTGCCATCGCTAGTGACGGTTCAGTGGATCCACGACTCCAGGCGTTACAGATGCGCTCCTGTGAGGCTCGACCGGTCACTTGCCAGATGGTACACTGTCGTGACGCCAGTGCCAGGTGGGCACACAGGTATAGAGGCACACCTGCTTTTATTTTAGAGTGGCAAGCTATACCCTTTGCTCTGTGGTCAGTGACCTGCCAGGTTGTTAGAGGGTCCCTTTGGTACTTATCCAGGTGGTCCGGATTGGAGTTGTGACCCACCCAAACTATCGGTACCGCCACCCACAGAAAGGGGAGATGACCCAAGGATGTGGTATCTATTGTGTAACTGCCAGTTAGCATAAATAGATTTTCTTTACTGAGAGAATACTTTCTACAATAGCTGATAGCAGACTGTAGACTTGAAAATACAAAAGCTGTACTAAGGACCTTTAGAGTAGTAGAGCTAAGAGTAGTTATGAGGAGTTTGTACTGAGAGTGCTGAGAGTCCCGAGTTGTAAAGAGAAGTTGGTACTGCAGGTTCAGAGTAGTAGAGAGGAGTAGGTTGTGAGGGTCCCAACCCAAGTAGTAATGTGCTCTGCCGGAACTTTAGAAGAAAAAGTAGTAGAATACTGAAGACTTGAAAATAGAAGTTTACTTGTGCCCGTGTTTCGACCTCTGTCACTATACCACCTTTTGCCCCCCAGTGTCGGGTGACCTGTCCTATGAGGGTAACACAAGCCCCAGACCTCGTAACCTGGGTTGAGCAGAGTGGCTGAGATTTCCTGGTTACACCCGTGCTGTAAGATAGAGTACGTAGGCTTCTAGCAACTTTGCTCTATCTGGATCAGTTCCTTTTGTTATCAGGATACTGTCCAGCACTTTTAGACTTGTTCTCGGCGTGGGTTGGGGTTTCCCTGACTTGTCCTCTCCCTTGAGTAGCTTAACACTGCATAGTGTGTAGAAGTGCTGCTTTCAAGAAACTGGTGTCTGCGTCTCCCATGCTCATCTTTTCACTACCACATCTCAGACTACACTACTGACTAACTAGGTGTATGTGTTTCCTCTCCCCATGTGACAACTTCCTAGGTGTAATATCCCCTGTGAGTGGTGGAGAAGAATGCATAGAAAGAAAGGAGCTTAGAGATAGGTAGAGAAAAAGCGAAGGTCCTTATTGGTGTACAGATTACAACAAACAGTAACCCTTTAGTTACCTGCAGCTGTGCAAAACATAAGTACAGTTATATACAATAGCGACATCTTGTGGCAAAACTTAGGTACTACATCATTACCACAGTTACTTGAAGTACAGACTTTTGCGAGGAGTGTAAGATACTAGTAATACCCGTGGTGGGACCCGTGGGACCCTGTACAGCAAAAATAAAGCTTCCTAAGCCCTCATAAAGTAATCATACCCCATTCTGAAATAATTCCCCCTGTACCTCCATAAAGTAATAATGTCCCTTGTGCCCTCATGTAGTAATAATGTCACCTGTGATTCCATACAGTATTAGGCTATGTTCACACTACGTAAAACTACGGCTGTTGTTGCCGATGGCAACAACGGCCGTAGTTTATGTGCAGCGGGACACAGCCTATTAAGCTATGGGATCCTGGCCGGAGCGTACACACATCTTATACGCTCCGGCCAGGATCCCATACGGGGCCGCAAAAAACTGATATGTCAGTTTTCTGCAGCCGGAATTCAGTGAATTCCGGCCGCAGAAAGACCTGTCAGTTCACACAGTGAAGCGAGCGGCTCCGGCCGCTCACTTCACTGTGCGCTATGGGAAGCTCTGATGTGGGCGCGCTGATGCGCCTACATCAGTGCTCCGCGTCCGGAAAGATCAAGGAACGGCCGGTCTCATACGTTGTGTGAACATAGACTTAATATTAGATACACAGATAGGTCCCTTGTGGGTATTGCATGGAACTGTTTTTACAGAGACTCTGAAGTTGTGTTCTTGTGTCTACTCGCTTGCCATTCTTGCGTAATGTAATGAGCAACGGCTGTGGATCAACTGTGCTACCGAACCAATTTGTCTTTGGGTCATGCCCATGAGGGTTGTCTAAGTGCATTCTAGTGCATTCTCATCCTGCTCCAGGATGTGGCAAATGGATTTCTGCTGCTTGATAATATCAGATGGTTCCGCTGAGTCCCAGTATGGATAACTTCTGGCCCAATGGAACACATGGTACCAGGTGTTCAGGTAGAAAGCATGGTCTGCAAAGTGGAACGTACACTGGAGAATTAAGATGGTAGCCAAGGATGATGCACATGTGGTGTCCCACCACGGGCGTTGCTATTGGTTACACCCCTCGCAAAAGCCTGTACTTATTGTAAGTAAAGTAGTGATAAAGTTTCGACACTAGCTGTCGCTATTATAGGTATGTGTACTCATTAGTTGCACAGCTTAAGTATGGAAAGGGCTATTGTTTATTTGTGTGTCACATGGATCTGTGAACCTATACGAGTATCTTCTTCTTCTGTCCTCATCTCTTACTTTGCTTCTTCTTTATGCACTCTTCACCCACTCACAGCGCACTTTCGATATGCTGGAGATAGGAAGTTACATGGGTAAAGGAAGTGTGAAGGTCTTTTGTGTTGGACCTTGTAGGGGAAGGACATAAGCTATAACGCTACCTACAGTGGTCCCTTTGGGCCCTGGCCCGCTGCCAGGTCCCCAGCAGTAGTTTTAGTTAGGCTCCTGTGTGGTGAGGAAGTAAAACAGGACGCATCCAACAGCTTCTCCTCAAGTAACCGTATCAATTAAAATGATATATCTGCCTAAATTTATTTACTTATTCCATGCGTCTCCTTCTTTCCCAAGTCGCGCCTTCTTTGGGCGCGTTGAGAGAATGTTGAGATCATTTTATTGGCAGGGGAAACCCCCGCGAATTAAGCTAGCTGCACTGCAGGCGTCCAAGCGTCAGGGTGGGTTGGCTGCTCCTAATATCCGAAATTATTTTCCTGCCTCCCAGCTTGTATATGCAAATTGGTGGTTGGACCTGGATCTGAGGAATCCCGCGGTGAATATGGCAGGGGCGCTGATGGGTTCTTACGAAGGGCTCACAAATGCCCTCTATCGCTATACTCCCTCCTCCTCGTATGTAACCCCAATTCTGACCGTGGCAAGGGTATGGTCTGTGGCCCACAGGATGAAGCCTAATGATAAATTCTCCCCTAGAATGCCCTTGTGGCTTAATCCACATTTGCCGCACCTGCTGTCGCTTCCCGGCTCGGTCCTGTGGGGCAAACACGGTGTGAAATTCCTGTCGCACCTGCTCTCTGAGTCACATGTGTTTTTATCATTTGACCAGATGAAGTCTGCCTATGGTGTACCGCAGTCGGCCTTCTTCCACTATCTTCAACTGCGACATGCGGTTAAGTCGCAATTCAACTCCCTCAGGCTTCCCTTGGCCTTCTCTGAGCCGGAGCTCCTCCTGGGCGCTACAGACCTGCCTAAGCCATTGACACGGGCCTATCAACTGCTGCAATCAGAGGGTTCCTCACCCTTTGCCAGAGGCCTTGAGCTGTGGGTGCAGGACATACCGACCCTGACGGCTGCTCGCTGGAGGAAAGTGGAGGCCACTTTCTATCCCACAGTCGTGAGTTCTAGAGATGTGCTCATATAGTTTCGGTTTCTGCTCAGATTATACTATACCCCTGAGCGGCTATACAAGATGGGTGTTATGACATCAGCTGTTTGCTTCCGATGCCAGGGGGCAGTGGGGACATTTTTGCATGCACTCTGGGATTGCCCGAGGGTTATGCCCTTCTGGAGGGAAGTTATGGCCTTTATGGCTGACCATTTTGAATTTCCACATATCTGCTCTCCAGAGGTTTGTTTGCTGGGTCTCATCAATGAGGTGACACACAGCAAATACTATAGACTATTTATTCGCTTCCTTCTGTTTTGTGCCCGCAAAGTCATTATAATGGAATGGAAGAGCCCAGATGTTCCTTCCTTGACTAGGTGGATACGATTAGTAAACACGTATGTTCCACTGTACAAAGCTTTGTATGAGAGCAGGAAGTGTCCACAAAAGTTTAAAAAAATATGGATCCACTGGATATCTCTGGAAGAGACTAATGTAAGGCCCACTTAAGGCTCTGTTGCTATGTCGGGTCCTTTCATGAGGGTCTCACGGGGCGGGGAGGAAGTGCCTTGTATGAATGGTTCTGTGTGTGTGAGTGGATGATCTGTTTGTCCTCAGTTAGTTGTTCGTTTTCTAACTGTTACTTGCCTTCTTCTCCTGGGTTTGTCGGTGTCTGTACTGCTGTTCTGAAAATTGATAAATAAAAGTTTAAAAAAAAAAAAAAGTAACCGTATCAAGCACTATGCAGTGTTAGACCCTTCCAGGAGAGGACATGTCAGAAATTATTTCAACCCACGCCGTGGACTAGGGGAGTCACAGTGCAGTACAGTATCCACTCAAGCCAGAGAAAGCTAGGAACTGATCCGGATAGAGCAAAGTTGCTGTAAGTCTAGGAACTCTATCTCGCAGCACGGTTGTCAGCAGGGAACCCTCAGCATTCCGCTCATCCCAGGTAACAAGGTCTGGGGCTTGTGTCACCCTCTAGGACGGGTCCCCTGACACTGGTAGGGCAAGAGGTGGTGCGAAGACCCAAAGGTCAAAACACGGGCACAAGTATTCTCTCTTTCTTCTTAAGTATTCCTCCACCTCATCCTCCAACATCCCAGCAGAGCACATTACTACTTGGGTTGGGAGTCTCACAAAATCCTCCTCTCAGCTTTCCTGATCCTTCTACGTATGTCTCAACACTCAACCCAGTCAGCACAACTGTACTCCTCGCTATACTCCTATTACAGATCTGGATTGTGTACTATCAACTGTATTATCAAGCGTATTGTCCAGTGTTCAGTATCCTGTCAAGGCACAGTTTTATGTTCTGCTGCACACAAGTACTTCCAGAGTAAACAAGAGATTATTTATGGTAAAGAGACTCTGTGGTTCTTCGCCCTGCACCAACACAGTATATACACACTCCTTGGGACATATCCCCTTTCTGTGGGTGGCAGTACCAATAGTCCAGGTGAGTCACTACTTGACTGCAGACCACCGTGACATTAGTTCAAGGGACCCCTCAGCAGCCCGGCAGGTCACTGACCACAGGGGAACAAGGTGAATCCAGCCCTTTAAAATAAAAGCAGGTGTACCAGCATAGGTGTGCCCAACCGGCACTGGCGTCACAACACAACACCCTAGGGTGCGGATACATATTGGCCAACCACCACAGAAGTGGCGTCAAACTTCACCATCTAGCGTGTGACCGACCGTACCTCCGCCATAGCACTGTGGGGGCTCACCACACAGAGATGTAGTCATATACAGGCAGATGGTACAGGTTCAGATTAGCACAATGTTGCAATGAACATAAGGAGTCAACAATGCCCAGGCAACAGTGAATTGTCAGAGTTCTCTTATATAGATGTAGGTAAGCTGAGAGGAAGTAGAGGAAGAATTAAGTATTTGTACATTGGCCTTTTTAAATTCACAAGCATGTGCGCACAGTAGCCTGCAGTGGGGGTAAGTACCAGTAGGACAGTGGGAGCCACCGATTGACATTCCATTTATCATTTCATCTGCAAATAGTAAAAAACAAACATTCAAACTACTAAAACAAGAAGGTTGTGAGAAAGCCTTAAAAAGTTAGAGACAGCAGATTAAATTGTGTAAAAAACAAATAAAAGAAGTAAAAATGATTGACGCAGAAACTAAGAAGAATCACAAACTATTCTTTACCTATATAAATAATAAGAAATGTTGGCACCCTCCAAAATAATGTGGTTGTAATAGTGGAGGGGATGAGAAAAAGGCCAATCTACTAAATACCTTTTTCTTTACAATATTTACAAAGGAAAATTATAGGCCAGATGCTGCTGCCTGGCATTGATCACTTAAGTTTATTGTCCAGAAAAGTCCTTTCAGTAGCAGTTTTAGGCTATGTTGCTACAATGTCTGGCCAACTTTTTTGACAGTTTCACAGCAGTTATTTGCCTAAAACGCCTGGGTTTTGGTGCCAAAAAGCGCCCCCCCCCCCACCCCAACAAAAAAAAAAAAAAAAATGATGTGGGAACATAGCCTTACCCAGTGTTTTACTATTTAGACCATAACTGTACATTAAATTCCACGGCCCAAGTGCCTAAAATTGTATTTATTTATATTAAATGGGAACTGATAGCTACAAAAGACATCTAAACCTGCCTACAGGGCCACATAGCTATGTAAGCAGTTAGACTATCCATATCTTCATTGTAGTTGTCAAAAGCTGCAATGACTTGAAAATGCAGTGTCATAAAGATTTGTCAAGTGCACTCAAGTACCCTGGCTATGTCTGTACCACATTTCATATCAGCTGGACACACAGAGAAACATGTAGAATATAGTAGGATGGTGAGTGGTCACATGTGTAGTGTCCCACCATGGGTGTTATTAGTTTATACACCCCTCGAAAAAGCCTGTACTACAAGTTAGCATGGTTATGAAGTGATACTTAAGTTTTACCACTAGATGTCACTATTATATGTATATGCACTTGTATATTGCACAGCTGTAGTGAACAAGGGGTTATTGTTTGTTTATGATCTGCACACCAATAAGAGCTCTCTTCTCTTCTTCACCTATCTCTATTCTCCTTATTCTCTTCACACTTTCTTTCCCACCACTTACAGGGGACATTCACCTCCTGTAGGAAGTTGTCATATGGGGAGAATAAGTGCATGCCCACAGTGAGTTTTTCCCAAGTCTTGGTGGAGAGAGGACGCAAGACAAGACGATCCCTGCTGTCGTCAAGCTGGTACCTGGCTTTGCCAGTACCCCCCTCCAGTCATTGTCCAGTGTAGTCTAGTCAGGAGTGTGGTAGTGGACGGACGCACATGGGAGACGGAGAGACTTTTCTTTAAGACGCTAGCTTTGGTCCAACTATGCAGTGCTAAGCTACTTGAGAGATGACAAGTCAGAGATCACCTCAACCCACACAGTGAACGTCTCTAAGTGCAGGACAGTATCCTGAAACAAGAAGAACTGCTCCAGAGGCTCTTAGCGCAGATTCTGTTCTGTCACGTCTGCAGTCTATGATCAACTATTGTAGCTATTTATGATAACAGGACTCAGTGATTATTGTTCCTGCACCTACACAGTCACTTCTCCATTCTTGGGTCATCTCCCCTTTCTGTGGGTGGTGGTACCAATAGTCCGGGTGGGTCACAGCTCCACTCCGGACCACCGTGATAAGTACCCAAGGGAACCCCTCGCAGCCCGGCAGGTCACCGACCACAGGGGAAAGGATATAGCCAGCCACCTTAAAATAAAGCAGGTGTGCCTCCATACCTGTGTGCCCCACTGACACTGGCGTCATGACAATCTACTACCTGGCTACGTTATATCTCAACCAACCACCACCATAGTGGCGTCACTCAGCACCATCTGGCAAGTGACTGGTCGTCCACACGTGGGCCCACACATGATTTACAGTACTGGACTGTCCATTTTACTAACTGGAAGTGTTCTTAAGTTGTAAGGGTGCCAAGTTGAAAGAAAGCAGTTTGGAGGCTAGTGAATGCACACAAAATTTGTGCATGTTGATGTATGCCTGAATACAGCCTTAAAAAAAAAAAACATGATGTCAGGCGGTTTGAAAAATTTCACAGCCTGCAGGGGCAGGGGAGAACAAAATAAACAATCAACACTTACCTCTTCTGCCCGTGAAGCGCTGCATCACAGGCTCCGGCCAGCGTGCTCAGCCAATCAGTCACTGCAGCGGTGTCCCTCCCCGATCACTAGCTAAGTGGCCAGTCCATGAACCGGGTTGTAGCATCGGCTGGGCGGGGTTCCCTGAGTACGGCGAGGGTCCCGGAGTGGCAATCCAGTGTTGCAGCAGCACAGGGAGAGGTGAGATGTGAGATGTGATTGTCTGTTATGTTACCCCCTGCACCTGTTAGAAGAAACTTTTTTCAAATCACTAGACTTAGTTAGAAACTAGCTTGAGTGGCAGTTTCAATATCTGCTATAACCTCTTTTATCATGCCATTGTGTAAACGCTGAACATCACACATGGAGAAGCAAATATTGTCCCCTTCAGTAATTGTTATGAGTTTATTGTTTGCTGTATATGTAATCAGGCATAACGAAAATTGCAAGTAGCAACATGTTATAAAGGAAAAGCCTCTTTATAGCGTTATCTTTCATCCTGGAAAAACTCCCTGTGCTCCTCAAATGTGTGGATAGATGAGAACACAGATTCCATGAGGGTATTTCTTATATTTCAGATCATGTTCATTCCCCTGCAAACAGTCTAAGCCAAGGGAGGATTAACTTTACCATAGGCCCTGGGCTGTTCATCAAGCCTATCCCCCCGTAACTATAGTGTTCATAGTACGGGATAGATAATGTCATATTTATGTACCTGTAAAGTTTGATGAATAATGACATCAAAACTCCTGCCCCCGACTCCTGCCCCCACTCCAGACTGGTCACCCTGTATCCCCCTGCTCTCACCACAGACTGGTCACCCTGTATCCTCCTGCCCCCACCCCAGACTGGTCACCCTGCCCCCTTCTCTTCACTGCTCTGTTCATTTTCCACATACCTGTAGCTTTATTCACAGTAAAAAAGCAACAATTTTTAGCAAATCATGACAGAACTATAGCGAGGAGACAATACACCACTGACTGTATAAGTCTTTTTGGGCAGCCATGCCCCCCCTCCAGGAGCTCATGGCTCACGGACCTATTATAATCCACTACTCTCACGGACCTATTATAATCCACTACTGGTCCAAGCTCTGTATGCTAATTCCATGTAATCTGCCTACTTGGCTGCTGTTGTGTTTATCAATATTTATGTCCCAAGATGACCCATCCTACATAACATTAGAGCGTAATGGTATTATAGGATTTCCTCTGAAATCACAGGCATGCATTGAGCATTTAATTCTTGCACCTATACAATGACTTCTTTGACTACTGATCCATATGTATTTACATGGTCTTTGCTGCTCAAATGACTCTTGGCGAAATAAACAGCATCCTTCAGCTATTATTACCTAACATAATACATTTCTATTTCTATGATATATTTTCATCCACATTTCTGTTTTGACCGTCTGTCTAGCACCGAGTGGGAAATGAAGTGGTGTCCAGCAACAGCTGAACTTGTGAAACATTTCATCCCCTGGCCACTAGGGATAAGTGTATAATAGCTGGTGGTGGTGTACATACGAGCAGATATTCCACCAGGGCCACTTCTGCCATGAGGCGTAATGAGTATCCCCCCCCCCAGGCTGCAGATTCTGCAGTCCTGGAGAGGGCAGCATAATCTTCCCCCTTGCTGTCATTTTAGTTATGTTAAACATAATTAAAATGACAGCAGCCATGGCCCCTAACAGTCTCTGGCCTTGACGGCCTCTCACCCGCATCTCCACGTACTGCCGCCACCGCTCACTGGTGTCCACTCCCCACGTACTGCTAGGCCGTGTCTGCAAGCGTTAAGTTACCTTGCAGTCTTCCTGTGCATGCACCATGGCCATCCACTACGGTGCTACGCTCTCCACCCGCCTCCACCCCCAGTAGCCAGGAAGACTACGGATTCCTGGGGAACAGGGGACCGGCCTGTGCTCTGATAAGTATAAACATCCGGGGGGATGGGCGGGGCTGTCAGCTATCTTGTGGAGCGGGGAGGGTGTAGCATTTAGTCTAATTTTAATTATTTAATTATTAAGGAGTCTCTTAGCAGGTGGAGGCTACCTGCAGTGGGGTGTATACAGTTTAGGGGGCTAACTGCAAAGGGGGGGGATGTTTTTACTATGGGAGGCCTTACTGCAGAGGGGGGAAGTAGACAGTATGGGGAAATGACTACAAAGGGGGGAAGCAGGTATGCAGTATGGGGGAACAACTACAGGGGGGGGAGGTTTACAGTATGGGGGAACAACTACAGAGGAGGAAGGGAGGTATACACTATGGGGAGACAACTACAGAGGGGGGAGTTATACAGCATGGGGGAACAACTCCAGAAGAGGGAGGTATACAGTATGGGGGAATGTATACAGTGGGAAAACACCTACAGATGGGGGAGGTTTGCAGTATGGGGGAACAACTGCAGAGGGGGGATGTATACAGAGGGGGAACAACTACAGAGGGGGAGGAAGTATACAGTATGGGGGAAGAATTACAGAGGTGTGGTGTCCCACCATGGATGTTGCTATTGGTTACACCCTTTGTAAAAGCCTGTACTTTTGTCAGTGTGAGTGGTGATGTAGTAGTGCCAAAGTTTCACCACAAGATGTCGCTATTCCAAGTATATGTATTCAGTTATTGCACAGCTGTAGTATTAAAGGGGTTATTGTTTGTTTATATGTCACATGGATCTGTAAGTCAATGAGAGTACACTCTTCTTCTATCCTTTCATTTCTCTCTTTACTTCTCACTTATGCACTCCTCACCCACTCACAGCGCACCTTACAGGGGCTGTAGATAGAAAGTCACATGGGTAGAGGAAGTGTAATGTTTTTTGTCGCTAGACTCTCTAGAGACAGGATGCAACCTACGGTTTATCTCAAGTAACTCCACTCAACACTATGCAGTGTTAAACCTTCACTACAGAGGACAAGTCAGAGATCATCTAAACCCACGCCGCAGACAAGGAGAGACACAGTGATGGACAGCATCCATAAAGAAAGTAAAGAAACTGATCTGGATAGATAGATGATTCTCCTTTGTATCTCTCAGCTCGCAACCCAGTCAGCACGACTGTACCACCCTCTATACTCTCACTACAGATCTGGATCCTAAGCTATCAAGTGTCTTATCAAGTGATAAAAAATATTCTATCAATGCAAAGCTGTAAGATCTGCTGCATACAAGTATTTTTGGAGTAAACTAGATTCTATTTATGATAAAGAGACTCTGTGGTTCCTTGTCAAGCACCAACACAGTACACACACACTCCTTGGGTCATCTCCTCTTTCTGTGGGTGGCAGTGCCAATAGTCAGGGTGGGTCACTATTCCACTTTAGACCACCGTGATAAGTACCCAAGGGACCCCGCAACAACCCGGCAGGACACTGTCCACAGGGGAACAAGGTATAACCGGCCCTTTAAAAAAAAAGCAGGCGTGCCACTATACCTGTGTGCCCAACCAGCACTGGCATCACAACATAACATTACTGGTAACATTACTGTGCCTGGCTATATCTCAGGCAACCACCATAGACCTGGCGGCACACTTCACCATCTGGCAAGTGACCGGCCGTACCTCCACACCGCGGGTCACCACAGAGGGTGTGGGGGGGGGAGTATACAGTAGAACAACCCCAGAGGGTGTTACTTTCACACTCCTTACTTATCCTTTTCTGTTGGCTGGGGGGGGGGGACCACTTCAGGTTCTCGCCACAGACAGCGGAAAGCCTAGAATTGGCCCAGTATTTCACTGCTATTTAACGTGTGTAGGTCAGTAGTATTGTGTGTATATGCTCTGGATTGTAGGCCTTAATTTGCACTCCCACCACTAGGTGCCACTATGTTCTATGCACTTTATGTAGCACAGCTGTAGTAAGCTAGACAAAAGGGTTCCTTGTTTCCTTGATTGACTGTGTGTTTTATCCTATCATATGTGATGATTTGTAAGCTGACTGAGAGCAATCCATGTTGAGGGTGCCTCATACAGGGCCCTTCTCTATCCCCTATGCTATCAGAGGCCTTATTTTGTATGACAAGGTGTGTTTCCTTCAATCCTATAGCTCCCTGAGCAATATATATATATATATATATATATATATATATATATATATATATATATATATACATATATATATATATATATATATATATATTGTAGGGATCTTCCCGGGGGATGGTGTGTTTGGACACAGTTCACAGCAGACTTGGACTTGTAAAACAACAGCTTGGCGTTTATTTTCAGCATAAACAGTCCGTAACAGAAATATAGCAACACTGTGCTTTAAGAACAAAACAAAAAGGTCTTGCCCGTCTGGGCGCTAACTAACAACGCAGGTTACCTCTCTGGCACTTCAGTGGTCAGTTTTGCGGGGTGTGAACAGGCCCCAGCAGCTGCTGTCTTCCCAGCTCTCACCAAACAGCATGCAAGCTGTTCACTCCTGGCTGAGAGAGAGAGACCTGTACACTGAGCACAGCTTTTGCCTTCTCAGGCTGATTGGGATCAGAGCTCACCTGATCCCAAAACCCACACTGGATCGAGGGGGAGGGAATGGCAAGTCCCACTACCAAAACCTACCTGCCATTCCATGTAAGTCCAGGCCCGGCAATAATAAATAATAGCTCAGCAGCATAACACTGCTGAGCACAGATGCCTCCTGGACTCACCATCTCACACTGTGTATCAACCTGGGTGAGATGTACATCCCCTCGAGCACTTTACCAGTGACATGTCCACATATCCCCCCCCTCTTCTTCAGACCGGAGGGCTGAGCGTATTGTCCCCACAGACAGTGTACCCTTGATAGGGCGTCAGCATTTGCCTGTAATTTCCCTGGCCGGTGTTCCACAGTGAAATTAAAGTTTTGTAGGGACAGAAACCACCTAGTCACCCTTGCATTCTTCTCCTTGTTTATTTTCATCCATGTTAGGGGGGCATGGTCTGTCACTAACTTAAACCTCCTGCCTAGTAGGTAGTACCTCAGGGATTCTAGGGCCCACTTCACTGCCAGACATTCTCGCTCAACTATGGCGTAGTTTTTCTCGGCCGGGGATAGTTTCCTGCTTAAGTACATCACCGGGTGCTCCTCGCCATTCACGACCTGTGAGAGGACGGCACCTAACCCTGTGTTAGAGGCGTCTGTCTGTACCAAAAACTCTCGCCTAAAGTCAGGGGTAACTAGCACAGGCTGTTGGCACAGGGCAGACTTGAGGCTTTGAAAAGCCTTCTCGGCCTCTGGAGTCCATGTCACCATTGCGGACTTCGCACCCTTTGTCAGGTCAGTTAGTGGGGCTGCAACTGAGGCAAAATTTGGCACAAACCTACGGTAATAGCCCGTAATACCCAGGAAAGCTCTGACCTGTTTCTTTGTGAGGGGTTGAGGCCAATTCTGTATTGCCTCAATTTTATTTAGTTGTGGTTTCACTAACCCCCTCCCAATAATGTAGCCCAAGTATTTGGCCTCCTCTAAGGCTAGTGCACACTTCTCTGCATTGATGGTTAACCCCGCATCACTTATGGCATCTAACACCGCCTGGACCTTACAGAGGTGACTTTCCCAATCCGTGCTAAAAATAACCACATCATCGAGGTAGGCAGCGGAGTAATCACGATGTGGTCGCAGAATCAAGTCCATCAACCTCTGAAAAGTGGCAGGGGCTCCATGTAACCCGAATGGCATCACTACATATTGGAAGAGCCCATCAGGGGTGGAGAATGCAGTCTTCTCTCTAGCCTTAGGAGTGAGTGGGATCTGCCAGTAGCCCTTAGTGAGATCGAGGGTAGTTATGTACCTGGCATTACCCATCCTTTCTATCAACTCATCTACCCTGGGCATGGGGTAGGCATCGAACTTGGAGATCTCATTTAACTTTCTAAAATCATTACAGAACCTCCAAGTTCCATTGGGCTTTGGGATTAACACAATCGGGCTGGACCACTCGCTCTGGGACACCTCAATGACTCCTAGGTCAAGCATACGTTTTACCTCGGATGATACCGCCTCCCTCCGGGCTTCTGGTATCCTATAGGGCTTAAGGTTTACTCTGCTTCTAGGCTCAGTTTCAATATGATGACTAATGAGATGCGTACGCCCTGGTAGGTCAGAAAACTTGTTTTTATTTTTCTGCAGGAACTCCTTAGCTTCCTGCTTCTGGGATACTGATAGGGTGTCACCAATCCTGACCGGAGGGATTGGTGGTGACAGATGACCAACAGGCTTTGTCGCCACCAAGGATTCCCTGTCTTTCCAGGGCTTGATCAAGTTTATGTGATAAACTTGGAAAGGCTTCCTTCTACCTGGTTGGTGTACCTTGTAGTTGACCTCACTGATCTTCTCTACAATTTCATAGGGACCCTGCCACTTGGCTAAGAATTTGCTTTCTACCGTGGGAACAAGTATGAGTACCCGGTCACCTGGGCTAAATGTCCTGATTCTTGCAGAACGATTGTAAATTCTGCTTTGGCCCTCTTGCGCCCTCTGGAGGTGTTCCCTTACTAGGGGCATTACAGTGGCTATACGGTCCTGCATTTGTGCTACATGCTCTATAACACTCTTGTATGGGGTGGACTCACTTTCCCATGTCTCTTTCGCTATATCCAATAAACCCCTAGGGTGACGACCATAGACTAATTCGAAGGGAGAGAACCCTGTGGACGCTTGGGGTACTTCCCTAATAGAAAACATCAGATAAGGTAGTAAGTGATCCCAATCACGACCATCCTTTTCCACCACTTTTTTTAACATATGTTTCAGGGTTTTATTAAACCTCTCCACTAACCCGTCTGTCTGTGGGTGATATACAGAGGTACGTAGGTGTGAGATTTTAAACAGTTTGCATAGCTCTTTCATCACCTTTGACACAAATGGTGTACCTTGGTCAGTCAAGATTTCCTTGGGGATCCCCACCCTGGAAAACATATAAAACAATTCCCGTGCAATTGTTTTAGAGGTAGTGTTTCTTAGGGGTACAGCCTCAGGATAGCGGGTCGCGTAGTCCAACACCACTAGAATGTACTGGTGTCCCCTAGCCGACTTTACAATGGGACCCACCAAGTCCATTGCGATCCGGTCAAAAGGTACCTCTATGATGGGGAGTGGGACCAAAGGACTGCGAAAATGCGACACTGGAGCGCTAAGCTGACATGTGGGGCACGACTCACAGTATTTTTTTATGTCAGCATAAATCGCAGGCCAATAAAACCTCTGGAGGACTCTCTCCTGTGTTTTATCTGTCCCCAAGTGTCCCCCAAGGACATGATTATGGGCCATGTCGAGTACCTGACGCCGGTACGACTTAGGCACCAGAAGCTGTTCCACCACCTCATCATTAATTTTAGTGACTCTGTAGTAGAGATCATTAGTCATAGAAAAATGTGGAAATTTTTTCTCAGCTTCTGGTTCCTGAGGTACCCCATTCATAACAGTGACCTGCTCTCTCGCATTTTTGAGAGTGGGGTCCTGTAATTGTGCAGTACCAAAATTATCCCTAGACACCTCTAAGTCTGGAACATTTTGCACAGTGGGAGGAGCCTCTTCCTCACCAGCCAGGACCTGCAAAGGAAAAGCATCATATTCCTCCTGTACATTTTTATCATTTACCGTGGGTAATGCAATAGGCTTAGGGGTCTCCTCACTCCTTTCAGGGGATTGTTGTTTTCCCCATAGAGCCCAGAACAAAGGAAAATCACGCCCCAATATAACATTATGCATAAGGTTTTTAACCACACCCACTTCATATTGTACAGCACCTAGTTCAGTCCCGACATTAGCCCGTACTATAGGGTAAACCTTTGTATCGCCATGTATGCATACCACACTCATATGTCTTGCTGGCACAAAGTCCCCAGTCACCAGGCTGGCATGCACCAGGGTGACAAGGCTTCCTGAGTCCAGCAACGCCTTAACAGGAAAGTCATTTACAGTAATGTTGCAGACTTGTGGTTCAGTCTCTAGTCCAGTGACTGCAACAAAAGACGGCTCCGCAAATAGCGACTGACGCCGGCTAGCGTCACACTCCATGGGCTCAGAGGTAAGAGGGCAATGGGCAGACATATGTCCCGTCTCGTGGCATCTCCAGCACTGGATAGGGCCTGGTCTCCTTGGCAGGGAGTCCTTTTTAGGGCCACTTAGCCACCGGGGTCCCCCACCAGTCTTTTGCCCCTGAGACACCTCCTGAGCGCTCTTCCCTCTATCAGCACCCCTCCACACTCCCCCAATAGATGGAAGTCTCTTACCAGATGATGGCACAGATCTGGCACTCCGGGGAGGTGACGGTGCTGCAGGAACATCACGGAGGTAGTCCTCGGTCGCCTGGAACCTCTCCACAAGGCTGACGAGTTCGTCGGCACTCCTAGGGTCGCCTTGTCCCACCCAGCGTTGTAGATCAGCAGGAAGGGCACGGAGGTAGCGATCCATCACGACCCTCTCTAGGATCTGGGCAGGAGTAGAGGTGTCTGGCTCCAACCATTTTCTTGCCAGATGAATCAGGTCGTACATCTGGGACCTCGCTGACTTGTCCAGACTGTAGCTCCAGTTGCGGACCCTCCGGGCACGGACAGCAGCAGTAACTCCTAGTCGGGCGAGTATCTCTGCTTTTAGCCGAGGATAGTCCTTGACCTCTTGCTCACTGAGGTCATAATAGGCCTTTTGAGGTTCGCCTGTTAAATAGGGAGCAATGACCTCTGCCCACTCAGTGGAGGGTAACTTTTCTCGCTCAGCCACACGCTCAAAGACAGTTAAGTAGGCCTCAACATCGTCATCAGCAGTCATCTTTTGCAGCGCACGCTGCACAGTTCTTCTTACAGACAAAGTCTCTGGCGCGGCTGCTGCCACCAGCTGGGGATTAGCACCTGCAGACGCCTCTTGCTTTGCTATCAGGTGCTCAATAAGTCTCTGTTGTTGAGCCATTGCTTGCTGATGTGCAGCCATTGTCTGTTCATGGCGCAGGTTAGCGTCTGTTAGAGCTTGTTGTTGCTGCATATTAGCCTGCTCATGGCGAAGGTTAGCGGCCTCCTGATCCTGTTTAGCGGCTACCTGAGCCTGTTGTTGTGCGGCCAATGCCTGTTGCTGTTGCAGACTCACTTGCATTAACTGCTTCATCATCTCCTCCATGTTGCTTGTCTGTTTTTGGAGTGAAGCAGCAGCCTTCACCCAGGACATACGCAGCTGTAGCCAAGTTGATGCACACCGTTGCCCCTAGCAACCGTTTTGCCCGCTCCGCAGCACCAATTGTAGGGATCTTCCCGGGGGATGGTGTGTTTGGACACAGTTCACAGCAGACTTGGACTTGTAAAACAACAGCTTGGCGTTTATTTTCAGCATAAACAGTCCGTAACAGAAATATAGCAACACTGTGCTTTAAGAACAAAACAAAAAGGTCTTGCCCGTCTGGGCGCTAACTAACAACGCAGGTTACCTCTCTGGCACTTCAGTGGTCAGTTTTGCGGGGTGTGAACAGGCCCCAGCAGCTGCTGTCTTCCCAGCTCTCACCAAACAGCATGCAAGCTGTTCACTCCTGGCTGAGAGAGAGAGACCTGTACACTGAGCACAGCTTTTGCCTTCTCAGGCTGATTGGGATCAGAGCTCACCTGATCCCAAAACCCACACTGGATCGAGGGGGAGGGAATGGCAAGTCCCACTACCAAAACCTACCTGCCATTCCATGTAAGTCCAGGCCCGGCAATAATAAATAATAGCTCAGCAGCATAACACTGCTGAGCACAGATGCCTCCTGGACTCACCATCTCACACTGTGTATCAACCTGGGTGAGATGTACATCCCCTCGAGCACTTTACCAGTGACATGTCCACAATATATATATATACAGTGGGGGGGAGCACATGGGGAGTAGTTCAGAAGTAGTGGTGCTGTAGTGAAATACAAGAGTATTGGTTTTCCTGTTTTTTCAAGCCAAGCCATGCTGGGCTAGTGTAACTCCAATGACACTAAAAGAGATGGTGGAGAACTTTAGTTACGCTGGGCAACTATCTTCTCTTCTCATCCTGATATGTAGACAGGATTCAAGACAGTAGCTAGGTGAGTGCAACTGCAGTTAAAAACTCTGCTTCAAAGTGTTAGGTCTCCTTAGGGGACTCCCTGATGGCTAGCTTTACCCACCAGGTGGGGCCCTCCCATTTAAAGAGATTGAAGGCGCCGATTCCGTAGTGTAAACGGGGCCTTAGTTGCACACAGAGGTCTTAAACTGGCAGTTTCTATTCCACTTGTTAAAAAGTACCTCTGTCAGGTGTTTCTGTATGTATTTTGATGCTGAGAACTGAAGGCTGCACTACCCACTTTAATGCCACAAGGTGTCACTAGAGCCTATATGATGTCTTGTATTTACTATGCACAGCTAAAGGAAAAGGGTTAACGTTAGAGATGAGCGAACCTCGAGCATGCTTGAGTTCATCCAAACCCGTTCGTTCGGCATTTGATTAGCGGTGTAAGAACGGTGACAAAAGAAAAACTGTGTGTGAACCAGGGGTGTTGCTAGGGTAGTAAAACATCCGGGGCACAGGCCCTGTGTGTTACATTTGTTCAGTAAGAAGCCAATGTGTTTTATGTCTGAAGTGTTATTTTTATTGTTACCTCCATCTTTTTCATCACTTTTTATTCAAATTTTTATGTATGAAAACGGACTCTGTAATATTTACCCCAAGACATATATAGGGTATGTAACAGCCTGTCAGGGCCTATAGATATGGCTGGGGGCTGCTCTGTAACCCCTCCACATATAGCCATTGTCTCCTGGTATTAACCCCCCCAGGTAGCCATTGTTTCTTTGTAGTAAGCCCCCCTGGGAAGACCTCCCATGTAGATGCTGTCTCCTAGTAGGACACTTGTAAAGTTCTCAGGGAATGCTGGGAGTTGTAGTTGCTAAGAGGAAAAACTTTTAAAATATGGCAGTAACATAACAAGGGGAAGTGATGGATGTGTAGAGGATCCTGGTGGCTGCAATCTGTGGGTTACAACCATCAGCCCTGAAGATCCAGCAATCAATTCTTCTACAGTGCCTGCAGTTATCAGAGAATGGTTTCTATGTACTACAACTCCCAGCATATCCTGAGGACTGCAGATTGTCAGTTAATCCTGGGAATTGAACTGTTTGCGGCTGTTCTAGTTGGAGGATTCTAGGCAGGTGTATCTAAAAGCTTGTGGGCCCTGGTGCAAAAGACCCCTAAACACACAGGTTGCAAAATTATAACTTTAATTATGAACTGCCAGAGTATGATGAGGGGTGTAGTTCTGAAACCTACAGAGCCACTCAATGCAAAACTACAAGTAGCATCATAAACTGTCTACAGGAAGTAAACAGATGCTGACAGTACACAACCTTATACATCTGAAACCCTTTTTGATACATATACAGTACCTATACAGTATGAACTCCAATGCCAACAATTTTGGATGTGTGCTGAAGGTTGCAGATTAGGAGCTTCTGATAACCTTAGGAGAGACCTGGTCAGACTGTTACTAGGACTCTGTGACCCCTTCTCCATTTCTCTGCCCGGACTCTACTTGTCTGCTGCACCAGGGACACATAACTTATAATAAAGAAATATGACTGATCTAGTAGTTCATGGAAGGACCCTGATATGAGAGCAGGACAGCAGAGCAGCTGCTACAGGTCACTACAGCTCCCTGCACACAGTAAATGCTCAGCAGCAGCAGCTCTGATGAGAGGCAGAGATTACACTGGCCTGCTCAGGAACTTCACTTCATGCTGAGGGTAAGGAGCAGATACCTCGAAAATGCTGAGCTCTGCAGGCAGGGAGGAGTATGATGTAGCAGAATAGAGACAGATGTTGGATGATCTTCTAGTGAGCAAGTCCTACAGGTACTGTGTGGGCCTGGGAGCTTATACCCTCCCCCCTCCCTGCCTTGTACCGGCACACACTGACTCTGACTGGGCCCCAGTAGCAGAGTGTACTCAGAGTCAGTGAGATCACTCACTGCCGACCTGTAGTAGGTGCTGGGGGACAAAACATTCGGGGCAGCAGGCATTTTATGTGGGGCACGAACCCCGGATAAAACTGCCTAGCGACGCCACTGGTGTGAACAACTAATAAAAAACGTCCACTGTTTGCAAAAGACGTCCAAAAATAATGATTATATTCGTTATTTTGAAGTCTGCGATAAAGACGTCCGTTATTAAAAACACTGTGTGCACTGGATGTCTGTCTTTCCATTGACTACAATGCATTGCCATTGCAGTCAGTTAAATCACGGCAATAGCGGACGTTTTGTTTTAATCAAATATCAAAATTGTCCGCCTCCTGTCCTTAATGATTTTTTTTTTAGTTCCCAGCGGACTTCTCCTTTAAGGCAGCATAAACCTAGTAATGCACTGCTACTTTGGGAGGTCTTGAGGGGTCTGTTACACCCAGTTGCACAGGCCTGGGGCTCGTACTATTCAACCTGGCACTCTCTGATCTGGTCGGGCATAAGGCAGTCTTCTATATTGCTACTAACCATGAGTACAGGGAATTCTGAACAAAAGGACTACTCTAAACTAATCCCAGCACATTGCTACATTAGACAAGCCCCCACCTCCCTACCCCCAAGACAGTCCCTATACCTTGTTCTAGATCAAGCTATAGTTTTCCTTAAGGCTGGGTTCACACTGTGTTTTTTAATACAAAAAAACTGAAGCTTTTGTGTGCATCCATTTTGATCCGTTTTTCCATTGACTTTCATTCTAAATAAAAAAAATGATCAAAAAGGATGCACACAAATGCATCAGTTTTTTTTGCAACCTTTCAGCCTTAAGGAAAAATGTAGCTTGACCTAGAACAAGGTATAGGGACCGTCTTTGTTGTGGGGACTGGAGTTGTCTAATGTAGCAATGTGCAGGGATTTGTGTTGAGAGTAGTACTTAGTGTTCAGAAGAGTTACCGTACTCATGGTTAGTAGCAATATAAAAGACCGCCTTATGCCCGACTAGATCAGAGAGTACCATTATTAAAGAAAAAAAAAAAAAAGGATCAAAACGGAACTGTTTTTTTTAACATGCACAAAAACGTAGTGCCCATTAAAAAAAAGGATGTTTTGATCCGTTGTTTTTAATAATGGAAGTAAAAGGAAAAAGGGATCAAAATGGATTCACACAAATCCATTCGTTTTTTGGAAGAAAAAAAAAAAACGGATAGCAAAAACGCATTTTGAACCCAGCCTTACTTAAAGGGGTAGTGCGGCGGTAAAAAATTACTCACAGACTAACACACATTACAAAGTTATACAACTTTGTAATGTATGTTATGTCTGTGAATGGCCCCCTTCCCAGTGTCCCACCACCCCCACCCGTGCACCCGGAAGAGTGGTGCGCTATACTCACCTGTCACGTGCCAACACCCGTCTCCGATCTTCAGCGAGTGACGTCTTCCTCGGGCGGACGGCGAACAGCTCCGACTGTCCCGAATGCCGGCCGCCCTCTGCAGCATCATCCGATGCTCAGCCGCGATTGGCTGAGCATAACTGTGCTCAGCCAATCGCGGCTGAGCAGCTGATGACACGGCCGCGTCTACAGCCGCTCAGCTGCAACTGGCTGAGCATAACTGTGCTCAGCCAATCGCGGCTGAGCACAGTTGTGACGCGGCGGAGGGGGGACAGGCGGCAGCGACTCGGCCGTCCGTCCGAAGATGACGTTTGGCACAAGATGGCGGACGGCCCTCGACACGGATCAGGTAATGTATAATGCACCACACTTCCGGGTACACGGGTGGGGGTGGTGGGACACGGGGAACGGGGCAATTCACAGACATAACATACATTACAAAGTTGTATAACTTTGTAATGTGTGTTATTCTGTGAATAATTTTTTGAGCGCCACACTACCCCTTTAACTATATTTTACTCAAGTCAAGCTGCACCTCTTCTGCTTACTACTTCCCTAAGTCACTACCTCAAGCAGTACTGTTGTCGTGTACAGGAGTTGGGGATTTCCCTAAGGTTGGGCAGAGAATGGACCCTATATTGTATTGATATAGATTTGTTAACCCTTAGGCGATCCTGAACGTACCCGTACGTCCAGGGCCGCCTCCCCGCGTTGAGAGCGGGGCCGTGCTCTGAACCGCCACGGTCCCGGGTGCTGCTCGTAGCCCGGGACCGCGGGTATTAGCAGGCATGGTCCGATCGTCGTACCCGCTAATACAGTAATCGGATGCAGCTGTCAAAGTTAACAGCTGCATCCGATTACTGAATGCAGCCGTTCCCTGGTGTCTAGTGGGGAGTATCGCTCCTCCGGGATGTTGTCGTAATGGCGCTGATCCCGGCTCGGCACTCAATTGCTTCCGGCTGCAGCAGCCGGAAGCAATCAATGTGCCTATCTCATCGATCTGTGCTGCATATCTATGCAGCACAGATCTCAATGAGAGATCAGTGCACTTATACTAGAAGTCCCCAATGGGGAATAACTCTAACCCCAGGGGGGCTTCTAGTATAAGTGTAAAAGTAAAAATAAAAGTCTTGTTATTAGTAAAAAGACCCCTCCCCTAATAAAAGTCAGAATCACCCCCCTTTTCCCATGTTATAAATAAAAATAAATAAATAAATAAACAAACATGTTTGGTATGGCCGTGTGCGTAATCACCCAAACTATTAATTTATCCCATTCCCGATCTTGCACGGTAAATGGCGTAAGCGCCCAAAAATCCCAAAGTGCAAAATTGCGCATTTTTGGTTGCATCAAACCAAGAAAAATTGTAATAAAAAGCGATCAAAAAGTCGCATATGTGCAATCAAGGTACCGATAGAAAGAACACATCATGACGCAAAAAATGACACCTCACACAGCCCCATAGACCAAAGGATAAAAGCGTTATAAGCCTGGGAATGAAGCGACTTTAAGGAACATATTTATGTTAACAATGGTTTGAATTTTTTACGGGCCATCAGATACAATGAAAGTTATACATGTTACATATCGTCGTAATCGTAACAACTTGAGGAACATATATAACAAGTCTGTTTTACCCCAGGGCAAACAGCGTAAAAACGAAAAAACCCCAAATAAAAGAAATGCGTTTTTTTTTTCAATTTCACCACACTTTGAATTTTTTTCTGGTTTCGCAGTGTACTTTATGAAAAAACTCAACCTGTCATTGCAAAGCACAATTAGTGGTGCAAAAAATAAGGGCTTATGTGGGTTTCTAGGTGAAAAAATGCAAGTGCTATGGCCTTTTAAGCACAAGGAGGGAAAAACGACCCTTGAGAAAGTCTCGGGATAGAGACGGAACACGTGGGATTTCCAGACCCCGACATGGACTCCCTCCTATGGTGATATCTGCTCTTATGTTATATTTATGTGCATTTTTTTCCATTTTCCTGAGTTACCCTAGGTTTTGTGTCCATCTCAGATCTAGATTGAGATACAGTTGTGCACAATCATATTCATTGATTATCTTCTTGTATTATTTGCATATCATTTGTATCCATAGGAGGGGGACTACACTTGTACCAGTCGGGGTGCTTTGGCACCGTGGCCATTTTGCCCTGTCCAATGAAGTTTTTTCTGTTTTAAAATGTTTTTAGATGTTTGTCTTGCACTTGTAGCTTTTTGATATACTAATAAAGATATATTGCATTCATTTATGAGAGATATAGTTATTTATCATCTTGGATGTGCCACCCATATTTATATGACATACTTTTCCTCTTTTCTTGATTTGGTTGGCTTTTTTATGTCATTTTGGGTTGAGCATCTTTTACTTACTATCTTTGCATAGAGGAGGGAAAAACGAAAAAGCTAAAATTTAAATTGGCCGGGTCCTCTAAGGGTTAATATATGGGTTGTTCTTTATTGTATCATAGAAAGGAGCTGTGCTACAGGTGGGTCATTATGGCTATTTATCTACACACCACACTCAGGGAGTTACCATAGCAACACCAACTGCCTCCTTAGGCCCCGTTCCCACTGAGCAAAGGTAGCGGAATTCCGCGACGGAATTGTCCGCCACGGAATGCCGTTAGGCTCCCGCTCATAATGGGAGTCTATGGGAGGCGCGCGCTCCTGCTCTGTACACGCTAAAGAAGGAACATGTTGATTCTTCAGCGCGTACAGAGCAGGAGCGCGCGCCTCCCATAGACTCCCATTATGAGCGGAAGGCTAACGGCATTCCGCGGCAGACAATTCCGTCACGGAATTCCGCTACCTTTGCTCAGTGGGAACGGGGCCTTACTGTACTACACTAGCTAGGAGAAAGGTCCAGAAAGAAGGTGGAGCTAGTCTAATGAGCTCCCCTCAAGAGGCCACAGGAAGTTAGTGAGTTAGTGAGTGCAGCTGTGGTAGGAGCATTATCTTCTGATGGGACTACAGCCTGTGAGGAGATTTACTGGAGTCAGCCCTTGTAAAGGCTTCAACTAATGGAGATAGTGTGACAGATCGGCACTCGTTTACAGGTATTATCTTGCCCCCGTCGGCCTGTGTAATACAACCCTTACTCAAGCCATACCCAAGCTCACTGCTGATTGCCCTGTGTAAGAGGGGTGTTACACAGTGTATAGGTGCAGCCATCAACAGATTGTATACCACAGCCTTCAAAAAACTAGTGTGACCACCAGTATATTTTCTGATTTCTGTATTTCTTACTGAGAGCATATCCAAGCTCACTGCTAATTGCCCTGTGTAAGTGCTGCTATACACCATTTAGCAGCACTTACACACTCTATACGACTACCTCCAAAAGTAGTCTGAGTAATATATTTTCTTGGCTTGCTGTGATGTGTAGTGCAGCTATCTCAGTCTTGACTGTGCAGTGTCCATAAAATGGTGAAGCCCAGGGGTAAGGGTCGAGGACGAGGGCATGGGTGTTGGGTTCCAAGTGATGCAGGGGGCAGAGGCCATGATTCTGGGCAGGGTGACACAGCAGCAACCGTTGAGGAGGGAGCAGTTACACACCACAGACATTCCCTCCCTAGCTTCTTCTGGCAACTTACGGGGTCTCAGGGTACACCACTATTGAAACCGCAGCAGTGTGAACAGGTGCTGACATAGATAGCGGATAATGTGTCCAGTAACTTATCCACCACCCAGTCTTCCACGCAGTCCACCCATGCTAGCCAAGGGAGTGGAACCCTTGCTCCAAAAGCTCAGCCTCCTTCCCCACAGCCTGTGACCACCAGTATATTTTCTGATTTCTGTATTTCTTACTCAAGGCAAGGGCATCTCCAAGCTCACTACTGATTGCCCTGTGTAAGGATATGTCACACAGTGTATAGGTGCAGCCACCAACCACCAAGCGCAGCGTTCAACTGTCCTTACAACAGACCTTTGAACAGAAGCGCAAATATACTGCAACTCACCCACATGCACAAGCCCTAAATGTGCACATAGGCAAACTGTTAAGCCTGGAGATGCTGCCCTATCGCTGGTAGAGACAGAGGCTTTTAGTCAGCTTGTCAGGCACTGGCACAGTTCAAAGGAACAGAGTGAATATGGTGGATCCTAATTTAGCTTCCTTGTCTTCTTCATTTTTTGACAACACTGATTACTGGGTGTTCACCCTCCTTACTTATGATCTGACACCACTAGCGCCAGAGGATGTAGTTCTGTGGGTCAAAAAGTGGGGGAGAAGAGGGGTGGAGCAGGAAGCTTTTCAATGGGCAGGGGAACACTCTCCAAGGCCTTTGACAGTTTTATGGCACCCCAGCAAGACTATGTCACCTATCCCCAGTCTAGACAGTGTAGGGGGTAGGCCTTCAGAAAGATAGTGCGGGAGTATCTTGCTGACCATATCAACGCGTACAATCTGTGGGTAACTGCAGCTATATAGTATATGCCACCTTCTTACACAGGGCAATTAGCAGTGAGCTTGGATGTGACTGCAGTCATAAATGAAGAAATAAGAAAAAATACTGGTCGCACTAGTTTCTGTAGGTTGTCGTATACAATCTGTGGGTAGCTGCAGCTATATAGTATATGCCACCATCTTTCAAAGGGCAATTAGCAGTGAGCTTGGATGTGACTCACCACTTCTCCCCACCGCTGATTTGATTTTGAGTTTGACTTAGAGGTGCTGGGCTGCCCTGCCCTAGCGTGTTGTCAGAACGGGTCTTCAGTGCAGCTGGTGGCATCATCACTAATAAGCGCACTTGCCTGTCAACTGACAGTGATGACAGGCTGACGTTTATTAATTTTCTTATTTCTTTATTTCTTATTGCAGCCATATCTAAGCTCACTGCTAATTACCCTGTGTAATTAGCAGTGAGCTTGGGTGCGTGTGATAACGGGCGGAACCTGGTGGCGGCTCTGCAACTTGGCAGCCTCACACATGTACCATGCCTGGCCCACGTCTTCAACCTAGTGTTGCTGCGGTTTCTTAAAAGCTACCCCAATTTGGCTGACTTGCTCACCAAAGTGCACCGTCAAGTCATATTCAAACTCAAAACAGTGGCGGGGAGAAGTGGTGAATCACATGATGCAGGGAATGTTACCCCAACTGCTTCAGTCAAATTCAAAGTCAAATTCAAACTCAAAACAGATGTGGGGAGAAATGTTGAGTCACATGGTGCAGGGAATGTTACCCCAACTGCTACAGTCAAATTCAAAGTCAAATTCAAACTCAAAACAGCGGTGGGGGAGAAATGGTGAGTCACATGGTGCAGGGAATGTTACCCCAACTGCTACAGTCAAATTCAAAGTCAAATTCAAACTCAAAACAGCGGTGGGGGGAGAAGTGGTGAGTCACATGATGCAGGGAATGTTACCCCAACTGCTACAGTCAAAGTCAAATTCAAACTCAAATCAGCGGTGGGGAAAAGTGGTGAGTCACGTGATGCAGGGAATGTTACCCCAACTGCTACAGTCAAATTCAAAGTCAGGCACTGGCACAGTTCAAAGTAACAGAAAGTGAATATGGTGGATCCTAATGTACCTGTTAGCAACTTACCTGACCGCGCTCCAGCGATGTCTGCCCCGGCTGGAGCGCAGCGCCGTCGCTCCGCCGGCCGGGGCCGAGTGACGTCACGGAGACCTGACGGCGTCCCTAGCGACCGGAGACGCCGTGGGGTCACGTGACTGGCTGTCGGCCGGCCGAGACACAGCTGAGTGGCATTGCGCTCAGGGTGAGTGGCTTTCAGTTCAGCCACTCTGCATGCAGCGATGCAGCTGCTGTGTTTTGCTCATTAGGAGTCCGGACCAATTAGCTCTGGTCCAGGACCCTCCCTCTGGTATATAGTTCAGAGCCAGCCAGCAGTACATCGCTGGCTATTAGATCAGTTCTTAGATCAGTTCTAGTCCCAGCTCTCCCTGTCCTTTTCCTGTTATCCCCGTCCTGATTCCTTTTGCTTGACTACTCGTGTTTTGACCTTTGCCTGGACTTAGACTATTCCTTGTTTTCCTGATTCTGGTTCACTTACGCAGCGTAGGGAACGTCTTCGTGGTTGTCCGCGACCGCCTAGGGTCGATTGAGGCAAGCAGGCAGGTGACAGTGGGTGGGTTCAGACCTAGGGCTCACTGTCTTGTCGTGTCCGTATCACCTGATTCCTGACAGAATAGCCAGCCTAATACTGCCACTAGCCTTATGGATAACAGGACCGCCATGACTAACATTGTGGAACAGATGCAGAGACTTAATACTATGGTCCAGGAGCTGGCGGTTAGGGTCCAAGACCAGGAGACGGCACCCCGACAGCTTACCGTGACCTCCCCAGTACCCCCGGAACCACCTGTTCAACTCCCGGACAAATTTTTTGGAGACAGGAAGAAGTTCCGTGCCTTTAGGGAGGGGTGCAAATTGTTTTTTAGATTGCGCCCCCGATCCTCAGGAGATGAGACCCAGCGGGTGGGCATTGTTATGTCCCTTCTCCAGGGTCCTCCTCAGGAGTGGGCCTTTTCCCTACCTTCTCACTCGCCTGAGTTGCTGACTACTGACCATTTTTTCGCTGCGCTGGGGTTATTATATGACGATCCTGACAGTGCCTCTAACGCAGAACGTCAGTTAACAAGCCTGAGACAGGGCCGTCGTCCAGTGGAAGAGTACTGCTCTGAGTTCAGACAGTGGAGTGGTCTTTCCACATGGAATGACTCTGCGCTCCGGTACCAGTTTCGTGTGGGTCGTTGCGACCGCTTGAAGGATATGTTGGTAGCGTACCCCACTCCTGAATCACTGGAGGATAGTATGACCTTGGCCATCCGGGTTGACCGCAGACTGAGGGACCGACAGAAGGAAAAGAGTACCCCCGATCATTCCAGGTCCTCGAGCCCCCACCTTCCCATCCCGTTTTTTCATCACCCGTAGAACCTATGCAGGTAGACGTCACTGATGCTAAGGTCAGGCGAGCTCATCGGATGCAAAACCATCTGTGTTTCTACTGTGGAAAGACCGGTCATCAACTTCGACAATGCCCTTCCAGACCAAGATCCTCGCCGGAAAACTCCAGCGCCTGAGAGATTATCGAGGGGATCTCTCAGGCGCACAGGTACCCTTTAAAAATAAGTTGTTATTACCTATCTGCTTGTCCGTGGGAAATAAAACTATAAATGGATATGCCCAGATAGATTCTGGATCTTCTGCTAATTTTATTAACTCCACGTTCTTTTCCAGTCTAGAGGTATGTCCCATTCTGCTTCAGCGTCCTGTAAATGTCACAGGAGCTTATTCTGCGCCGTTTGTGCAAGGTGAAGTACGTTATATCACCCCCTGTCTAGAAGTCAAGGTGGGCTCAATTCATGTTGAAAAACTTGATTTTCTTCTCATGCACAATTTGTCATCTGACGTGATATTGGGATTGCCTTGGTTGGAGACACACAACCCTGTGTTTGATTGGTCCAGCAGAGAACTTGTAAGATGGGGTTTAGCATGTGGGTCTCACTGTGTTACTGTTTCTTTGGCGGAATGTTCTCCAGATAAGGAGGAGATTCCAGAATTTTTGTGTGATTTTGCCGATGTCTTTGATGAAAGGGCTGTGGAGGGTCTCCCGCCTCACCGACCATATGATTGTTCTATTGATTTAATTCCCGGTGTTAAATACCCTCGAGGGCGAATTTTTAACCTGTCCTGTCCTGAGAGAGAGGCCATGCGGGAATATATTAAGGACAGCTTACGTAAAGGTCACATACGGCCCTCCTCTTCCCCTATGGGGGCCGGATTCTTTTTTGTTGGTAAAAAGGATGGCGGTCTCCGGCCCTGTATTGATTACAGGGAACTAAACAAAATCACTGTAAAAGATCAGCATCCATTGCCATTGATACCAGATCTTTTTAATCAGATAAGTGGAGCTAAGTGGTTTTCTAAAATTGACCTCCGGGGAGCATATAATTTAATTCGTATCAAGCAAGGAGACGAATGGAAAACCGCATTTAATACCCCAGAGGGCCACTTTGAGTACCTGGTCATGCCCTTTGGGCTGTGTAATGCTCCAGCAGTATTCCAGAGGTTTGTGAATGATGTTTTTCGTGAATATCTAGGACGTTTTTTGGTCGTATATCTGGATGATATTTTAATCTTTTCCCCTGATTGGGATTCGCATGTTAGACACGTACGTACAGTGATGGAGCTTTTGAGACAACACAGTCTATGCGCCAAATTATCTAAGTGTCATTTTTGTATCCAAGAGATTTCCTTTTTAGGTTACAATATTACCCCCCAACTCTTTTAGTATGGACCCTATAAAAGTAGCGGCCATCGAAAAATGGCAAAGACCCAACAATCTCAAGGCTCTTCAAAGGTTCCTGGGCTTTGCCAACTACTACAGGAAATTCATTAAGGGGTTCTCTCTCATTGCTAAACCCCTCACTGACCTGACTAGAAAGGGGGCGGATCTAGTACATTGGTCTCCCGAAGCCATGGGAGCATTTGACACCCTTAGACGGTGTTTTTCGAAAGCTCCAGTACTGGTTCACCCAGATTTTGAGCGTCCATTTGTGGTAGAGGTGGACGCATCCGAGGTGGGGATTGGAGCAGTATTGTCTCAAGGGTCGAGTACCCTGACCAATCTTCGACCTGTTGCGTTCTTCTCGAAAAAATTTTCTCCAGCGGAGCGCAACTATGATATTGGCAATAGAGAGCTATTGGCCATCAAGATGGCCTTTGATGAGTGGCGGCATTTTTTAGAAGGCGCTAAACATAAGGTTACTGTACTGACTGACCACAAAAACTTGGTCTACCTCGATACAGCTAAGCGTCTCTCTCCACGTCAGGCTAGATGGGCTCTATTTTTTACTAGGTTTTATTTTGAGATTACTTACCGACCTGGTTCTCGTAATGTCAGGGCTGACGCTCTCTCCCGCAGCTTTAGCCCGGGAGATATCCCCGAGAATCAGGTCGATACGATCCTAAAACCCGGTGTGGTGGTGTCAGTGTTACAACCAGATCTGGTGACCCTTATCGCAGAGGCCCAAGATGTGGCCCCACGTAACACGCCCGAGTCTCTCCTGTTTGTGCCGTTGAACCTTCGCCTCCGTGTGTTGGAGGAAACTCATAGCTCTGTTTTAGCGGGTCATCCAGGTATCGCGGGCACTAAATATTTGCTCTTACACTTCTGGTGGCCATCCTGGGCCCGAGATGTCAAGGCATTTGTTGAGGCCTGCGAAATCTGTGCTCGGTCCAAGGTTCCTCGTAGGCCACCGGAGGGACTGCTTCATCCCCTGCCGACCCCTACGAGACCTTGGACGCACTTGTCTATGGATTTTATCACTGATTTACCTGTATCTAACGGGAAGACGGTCATTTGGGTGGTGGTGGATCGTTTTTCCAAGATGTGCCATCTTATTCCGCTGCGCAAACTCCCCAATGCTCGCCTACTAGCTACCTTGTTCATTAACCATATCCTACGATTGCATGGGGTTCCGGAAGACATTGTCTCAGATAGAGGTGTCCAATTTGTTGCTGGTTTCTGGAGAGAATTTTGTGGTAAACTAGGTATCTCATTGTCCTTCTCTTCTGCGTTCCATCCCCAGACCAATGGGCAAACAGAACGAGTCAACCAGTCATTAGAACAGTTCTTAAGGTGTTTTGTATCTGATACACAGGACAAGTGGCGCGACTTCATTTCTCTCGCCGAATTTGCGATCAATAATCACGAACAACGTTCCATTAAGATGTCGCCGTTCTTCTGCAATTATGGCTTTAACCCCAGATACTCCTCGGTTCACTCCGCCGACTCTCTAAATCCTTCAGCTGAAGCCATATTCTCTAAACTGTGCACAGTTTGGGCCCAAGCTCATCAGAACTTGGTCAAAGCCCAAAACTCCTACAAAAAAATTTCTAACAAAAGACGCATATCTGGCCACCATTATACAGTAGGTGATAAGGTCTGGCTAGCTACTAAGAATCTTAAATTGAGGGTACAGTCAGGGAAGCTGGCCCCTAAATACATTGGGCCATACACTATTACTGAGGTTATAAATCCCGTCACGTTCAGACTCAAACTTCCTACGGCGTTGAAAATTCATTCTGTATTCCATAAAGCATTGTTGAAAAAATATATTCCACCTGTCTCTCCATCACCTCCTCCTGCTCCGATCGTCATTCAGGGGGAATTGGAATATGAGGTGGAGAGAATTCTGGACTCCCGCTGGGTTCAAGGGTCATTACAGTATTTGGTCCACTGGAGGGGTTACGGACCAGAAGAGCGTACCTGGGTGGTGACCAGGGACATGCATGCCCCTCATCTAGTCAGACGATACCATACTCGGAACCCGTCTAAACCTGGTCCATGTAATAAGGGTCCTGAGGCCCCTCCTGAAGGGGGGGGTAATGTCAGCAACTTACCTGACCACTCTCCAGCGATGTCTGCCCCGGCTGGAGCGCAGCGCCGTCGCTCCGCCGGCCGGGGCCGGGTGACGTCACGGAGACCCGACGGCGTCCCTAGCGACCGGAGACGCCGTGGGGTCACGTGACTGGCTGTCGGCCGGCCGAGACACAGCTGAGTGGCATTGCGCTCAGGGTGAGTGGCTTTCAGTTCAGCCACTCTGCATGCAGCGATGCAGCTGCTGTGTTTTGCTCATTAGGAGTCCGGACCAATTAGCTCTGGTCCAGGACCCTCCCTCTGGTATATAGTTCAGAGCGAGCCAGCAGTACATCGCTGGCTATTAGATCAGTTCTTAGATCAGTTCTAGTCCCAGCTCTCCCTGTCCTTTTCCTGTTATCCCCATCCTGATTCCTTTTGCTTGACTACTCGTGTTTTGACCTTTGCCTGGACTTAGACTATTCCTTGTTTTCCTGATTCTGTACCTTGTTGCTAGTGTGGTTTGACCCGGATCGTTCATTACTCTCTATTGTGTTTGTCTGTCTGTATTGTTCTGTGTGTTCACTTACGCAGCGTAGGGAACGTCTTCGTGGTTGTCCGCGACCGCCTAGGGTCGATTGAGGCAAGCAGGCAGGTGACAGTGGGTGGGTTCAGACCTAGGGCTCACTGTCTTGTCGTGTCCGTATCACCTGATTCCTGACAGAACCATCCTTGTCATCTTACAGGTGTCCTCTGCCGTCCTTTCACCAGTACCTTCTACCTTCCTTGGATGTTGTAGTCGTTTTGAAGGCAGGATTGACCACGCCTTTCACCAGTACCTTCTACCTTCCTTGAATGTTGTAGCCGTTTTGAAGGCAGGATTAACCAGGCCTTTCGCTAGTAGCTTCTACCTTCCTTGGATGTTGTAGCCTTGAAGGCAGGATTGACCAGGTCTTTTTAATAGACAGGCTACCGCACTTGCCCTCTCTTAGATACTCTTTAAAGGATTAAAACTGTATTCGTTCAAATAGCGGGGCCTCTTATTCTTCGTCCCTACCTCCAATGATATGACTCTCACGCACAACTTCATGAGGGTGTGAGGCTAAATCTAGCCATAATCCGGCTATTTTTACTGGATAATTGTATTGTCCATCTTGGTCTGGGTCAGTGGTGTCAGGCAAAGTTTTTGGATTGTATTTGTTGTGATGCCAGTGTTAGTCCAGCACACAGGTGTGATGTAGATCAGGGCCGTTTTAATACATTGGTGGGCCCAGTGCACAGCCCTCAAGAGTGGCCCCCCCCCCCTTCCCTTTTGGCACATTGTACAATGTACTGAATTTGCCCCCACACTGTATCAAGAGCCCCAATACATACAGTAGTTACCTTATAACACTATTTCCACCATACAGTGATTACATATTACATAAAAACTGCACTAAACAAAACAGAAAGATATCACCAATGATACCATTACATAATGCCGCCACATCATGACCCCTAACACTACAACCCTATAACAGAGTGCAGTTACATCCAGTGACTCCCCGGGGGCGTCTTCTCCGATCAGAGTCTGTCACCTTTTCTTTTTCTCTCCATCCAGCCTGGGCCACCTTGAAGTCTTCTCCTGGCTGTGAATCTTCTCTCCAGAATCTGCCAGAGAAATATTTTAGGCTCCAACACATACAGTAGTTAGGTCCCTTGTACCCCTATACAGTAGTTACACCCCTCTGTACCCCTACATAGTTATACCCCTCTGTGCCTCCATAGTTTTAAGGTGTCCCTGTAGTATAAAGACCCTCATGTGCTCCTCCAGTTATATACAGCCCTCCTGTGCGTTCCCCCATTAGTATATAGCCCCCCTGTGCTCTCCCCCAATAGTATATAGCCCCCCATGTGCTCTCCCCAATAGTATATAGCCCCCCTGTGCTCTCCAATAGTATATAGCCCCCCTGTGCTCTCCCACAATAGTATATAGCCCCCCTGTGCTCTCCCCCCAATAGTATATAGCCCCCCTGTGCTCTCCCCAATAGTATATAGCCCCCCTGTGCTCTCCCCAATAGTATATAGCCCCCCTGTGCTCTCCCCAATAGTATATAGCCCCCCTGTGCTCTCCCCCAATAGTATATAGCCCCCCATGTGCTCTCCCCAATAGTATATAGCCCCCCGGTGCTCTCCAATAGTATATAGCCCCCCTGTGCTCTCCCACAATAGTATATAGCCCCCCTGTGCTCTCCCCCCAATAGTATATAGCCCCCCTGTGCTCTCCCCAATAGTATATAGCCCCCCTGTGCTCTCCCCAATAGTATATAGCCCCCCTGTGCTCTCCCCAATAGTATATAGCCCCACTGTGCTTTCCCCCATAGTATATAGACCCCTGTGCTCCCCAATAGTATATAGCCCCCTGTGCTCCACAATAGTATATAGCTCCCCTGTGCTCCCCAATAGTATATAGCTCCCCTGTGCTCCCCCATAGTATATAGCCCCCTGTGCTCCCCCATAGTATATAGCCCCCTGTGCTCCCCCATAGTATATAGCCCCCTGTGCTCCCCCATAGTATATAGCCCCCTGTGCTCCCCAATAGTATATAGCCCCCTGTGCTCCACAATAGTATATAGCTCCCCTGTGCTCCTCAATAGTATATAGCTCCCCTGTGCTCCCCCATAGTATATAGCCCCCTGTGCTCCCCCATAGTATATAGCCCCCTGTGCTCCCCCATAGTATATAGCCCCCTGTGCTCCCCCATAGTATATAGCCCCCTGTGCTCCCAATAGTATATAGCTCCCCTGTGCTCCCCAATAGTATATAGCTCCCCTGTGCTCCCCAATAGTATATAGCTCCCCTGTGCTCCCCTATAGTATATAGCTCCCCTGTGCTCCCCCATACTATATAGCTCCCCTGTGCTCCCCCATAGTATAAAGCCCCCTGTGCTCCCCCATAGTATATAGCCCCTGTGCTCCCCTATAGTATATAGCCCCTCTGTGCTCCCCCAAAGTATATGGCTCCCCTGTGCTCCCCCATAGTATAAACCCCCTGTGCTCCCCCATAGTATATAGCCCATGTGCTCCCCCATAGTACATAGCTCCCCTGTGCTCCCCCATAGTATATAGCTCCACTGTGCTCCCCCATAGTATATAGCTCCCCTGTGCTGCCCCATAGTATATAGCCGCCCCCCATAGTACATAGCTCCCCTGTGCTCCCCCATAGTATATAGCCCCCCCATAGTACATAGGTCCCCTGTGCTCCCCAATAGTATATAACCCCCCATAGTATATAGCTCCCCTGTGCTGCCCCATAGTATATAGCTCCCCTGTGCTCCCCCATAGTATATAGCCGCCCCCCCATAGTACATAGCTTCCCTGTGCTCCCCCATAGTATATAGCCGCCCCCCCATAGTACATAGCTCCCCTGTGCTCCCCAATAGTATATAACCCCCCATAGTATATAGCTTCCCTGTGCTCCCCAATAGTATATAGCCGCCCCCCATAGTATATAGCTCCCCTGTGCTCCCCCATAGTATATAGCCCCCTGTGCTCCCCCATAGTATATAGCCCCCTGTGCTCCCCCATAGTATATAGCTCCCCTGTGCTCCCCCATAGTATATAGCTCCCCTGTGCTCCCCCATAGTATATAGCCGCCCCTCCCATAGTATATAGCTCCCCTGTGCTCCCCCATAGTATATAGCTGCCCCCCCCATAGTATATAGCCCCCTGTGCTCCCCCATAGTATATAGCCCCCTGTGTTCCCCAATAGTATATAGCTTCCTGTGCTCCCCCATAGTATATGCACTCCCCCTCCCATATAACATTGAAAAAAACAAACACTTTTACTCACCTAGGTCCACGTGTTCCTCTTCTCTTCCCTCCTGTGGCCGCACTTCCTGCGGTCACAAGAGGCTGCACTCCCCTTACCCTCGCGCCGACGCTCTAGTGACGTCGGGCGCTAGAGGGAGAGTGCGGCCTCTTGTGACCGCAGGAAGTGCGGCCACAAAAGTGACTGACAGGGAGGGAGCCAATGGCTCTCTCTCTGTCAGTATCGCTGCTGCTGAAGCGCTGAAGCGCCGCAGCAGCAGCGGACGGGGGGGCGGGGGCAGCGGCGGACGGGGGGGCCCTGCAGGGGGCGCCATGGAGGGGTAAGTAGATTACCCATCCATGGTGCTCCCCACTGACAGGCTGGTGGCCAGAGCCCTGTGCGACCGCACTGGTCGCACATAGCAACGGCCGGCCTGCTCGGGGGGGCCCCTTTAACCAGTGGGCCCGGTGCACGTGCACCATGTGCCCTCTGGTTAAAGCGGCCCTGATGTAGATACCTACTTTGTTTTGTATGGCTTGCTGTATTCTCTAAATGGTCAGTAACCTTCCGGGTTGTTGGTCCCTTGGGCTCTTATCACGGCAACCTGGAGTGGCAACTGTCCCTTCCGGATTTTCAGTACCGCCGCCCGTAGAAGGGGGAAAAATAACAAAAGGTATGCAGTAGTGTGTGTATAGGTGCTGGTGCAGACAGAGGTAGACAGACTCCTGTGTGTTAATACAAAAATATAACAACCTTACTGTAAGGCTTTTGCAGGTAACAGTACACATTTCACAGATAATAGCAATCTTTAACACACACTTGAGTGCTTGAGGTAGGTGCTTGAGAGGCATAGAAGAAGTTGAAGTAATACTTGATAAGAAGTAGAGAGTAGAGGAGAGGAGTTTGCCAGGGGAGCTCCAACCCAATGTACTCTGCCGGAACCTTGGTTGATATCTTTAGTAGTTAAGTGATACTCGTACTTATATTTAGACTGTGTCTGACCGCCTTCTGCCCCCTGGTTTCATAGACCCCATCCTAGAAGCATAGCACAAGCCCCAGGCGTGGTTATCTGGGTGTAGCTAGATGTCCGAGGGTTCCCAGTTACCTGCACTGCGCAGTAGGATACGTAGACCTTTACTGTACTACTAGATTTGTCCTACTAAGATCAGCTCCTATCTCTTCATGAGTCTGTCCAGCAGTTTTTAGACAAGTTCCTGGCTTTGGTGACTATTCTCCCTTGCTGGAGCTTAGCACTGCATAGTTTAAGTGGTAGTTGCTTTGAAAGAACTGTTGGTCTCTTGTTGCATCTGCTGACTCTGGTAGCTAGACTCAACTGACTTGTGTACCTGACAGGGGTCCTGGCCTAAGCCAGGCCCTGGCTTAGCTTCTGCAGGAACAGTTTGCTCTTTGTGTCCTCTCTCACTGAGAATCTAAGTAGAACTAAACTGCACTTCCTCCACTAGTCAACTCTTCCTACAGGGGACTTTTGTGTACCTGTCTGTGAGTGGTGGGGATGAGTATGTGGAGAAGAAAGGCAGAAGAGCATAGTAGAAAAGAGCACCTCCTAGTGGTGAACACATAACACATGGTACATATAAACATTAACCCTTTGCTTCCTTCAGCTGTGCATAGAAAGACATAGAGGGACCTAGTAAGGAAACTGTAAAATACCTCATCCACTATCCAAAACTTTTTGACAGGTGCATAAGAGAAGAAAAAACAGTGGTGGGACACCACATTAATAAGCCTCCTCTGAACTCCCCTAGCCGACCCAGGGACATGTATGCCCTAGGTCGTCAATGGGAGTTCAGAGGGGGCTTGTGTCACGACCCTGCTCTGAACTTCAGTGTTCCCAGCTGCTTTCAGCAGCCGAGGACCGCAGCAGTTAGCGGGCAATGCGATCGGACCTAATAAGCCATTTTAATGCAACAGTTATAGCTGAGAGCTGCATTTTAATGGCTGTTTTCTCCCATGCGTGGTGGACTAGTGGCGGGATTTGATCATGGAGGTGCAGTCCCTGCTTCTTGCTGGGCTGGCACCCTGCGCCGTAATGGCGCTGATCCCGGTTTAGCAATCTATTGTTTTGGGCTGCAGCAGGCCAGAGCAATAGATCATAGATCTCATTGATCTATGAAGTACATATGTACTGCATAGATCTCAATGAGAGATCGATGTAGTTATGCTACAAGTCCCCCAGGCGGACTTCTAGTTAGTTTGTAAAAAAATATATAGGTTTTTTTTTTTAATTCATAAAAATCCCCTCCCCTAATAAAAGTCTAAATTACCCCCCTTTTCTCATTTAAAAAATAAAAATAAATAAATAAACATATTTGGTATTGCTGCGTGCATAATCGCCCGAACTATTAAATTATCACATTAAGGATCTCGTACTGTAAACGTCGTAAGCCCAAAAAATGCCAAACCACAAAATCTAGAGAAATTGTAATAAAAAGCGATCAAAAAGTCGCATATACGGATCATGGCACAAATAAAAGTGTTATAAGGATGGGAATAGAGCAATTATAAGAACATTTAGGGGGTGATTTATCAAAGTGTATAAAATTAAGACTGGTGTAAACTGCCCACAGCAACCAATCACAGCTCAGCTTTCAGCTCTGGTAAAAAAAAGAGGAGCTGTGATTGGTTGCTGTGAGCAGTTTGCACCAGTCTAAATTTTACACCCTTTGATAAATCTGGGCCTTAGTTTTTTTTTTTTAAATTAATTAAAAGCAGTCAAATAAAATGAAAGTTATACAAGTTACATATTGTTGTAATCCAACTTAAGAAACATATACAATATGTCATTTTTAACATAGGGCAAACGGCGTAAACACAAAATCGTCCGAAATAAAAAAAAATGCAGATTTTTTTTTTATTTTACCATGCAATTTTTTTTTTTATCTACAGACCCTTATGAGCCCTTATTTTGTGTGTCACTAATTGTACTTTCCAATGATAGACTTAATTTTTCCATAAAATATGCTGAAATATGCTGAAAGGGAGGTCATAGAATGGCCCTGCAGCCCCAATGTCACAGGACCAAACCCCAAGGGTCCCCCCAACCCCAGCAGGGGCTGCCAGCGGAGAAAGCTGCCTCCAAGCAACACAAGTGTGAACATGGTCTCACTACTCACCATTGCTCCTGCACGTAGAATGGGAAAACTAAGAGGTACTTGCTATGTGTGCACAGGTGCTTCCTGCTAATTGGGGTCACATGGGTCTTACCAGGAGGAGTGCTAGCACTCAGAAAAGGGAGACAAGTAAAATACGGACATGGAGAGAAGGACAGGATGTTGGTATATAAGCAATGGTGAGTAGTAAGACCATGTTCACACTTGTGTTGCTTGGTGGCAGCTTTCACCGCTGGCAGTGCCTGCTAGGGTTGGGGGGGGCCTTGGAGTTTGGTCCTGTGACATTGGGGCTGCAGGTCCATTCTATGACCTCCCTTCCCTGCTTGCGCTCACTTTGCGGAGTTTGCAGTTACTGACCGACACGATGTTGATTTAGTGTAGGGACTCCAGAGTGCCTGCACGTGGTACATGAAGCAATATGGTTTGATCAAATTATATACCAACATCCTGGCGTTGGTTTTTAAGTGTAGCCGAGAGGCATTAGTGTCAGCCATAGGTGAGGTGCAGCGGCTCCTTTCTCTCCATGTCCTGACATGTTATCTATGTTTTTCACTGCGCCTCTGCGGGATACGTGCGGCTACGGCGCTCTACTGCGCATGCACTGCAACGCTGAGGATAGAAGGAACATAAACAGCGAGCAGGGAGCGTGGTGGATGAAGACTGACATAGGAGACGGGACAGGAACATGGGGAGGCGGATTACAAACACATTGGAGGCGGGCCACGCAGAAGCGCGTCGCCAACACTGGGCATGCACAACGCGCAGCGTGACCCGCAACAAGGGGGTGCTGACCTCTCACGTCACGGAAACGGCGCAAGAAAACAACTTCAGTAGTAAGGGTGGACAAAGGGCGGAACGTGAGGAGGGGGGGACGCAGACCGGGACCACAGAGGTGGCGCTTCACCTGGGCACGAAGGCTCTCGGCCCCGCCTCTTAGACACAACATCTCCACAAGTAAACTTCTTTTTTCACCCGAACGAAAACTCTACCAGCGTCCACAAACATACTAGAAGAATGGACTTCACATGAGCTACAAGTAGGTATAAGTAGTTGGGAAGGGAGGAAAGTGGGTACAGAGTCGCTTTAAACGATTATTGGCCTGTGTAATAGGCCCAGTAAACGAGCGCCGATCTAGCAGATTGCCGCTCGTTTAGAGGTATTATCGGGCCCCCATCGGCCCGTGTAATATCACCCTCACTGTCCAAGCCCCCAGGCCCTGGGTCATACCACCCCACTAGACATCATATTAATTTTTGGAAATTTTGCTTCACAGTAATAGATCAATGTATAAAATGTGGCCATGTGGTCCACGTTTTTTTGTCCTATATTATGATGCTTACTGGGAATCTGTTGCCCATGCTGCTGTTTGCTGAAAATATCACATTGTGTCACTGATGTTTTATTCTGATGGATATCACACACTATGGCGAGTAAATTCTTTTTTTTTTTTTGTTGTCTGGATGCATTGCACAATTTTCTGGAAGGAAATATTACTTTGCTGAAAGAGTAGTAGATGCTTGGAACAAACTTCCAGCAGATGTGGTTCGTAAATCTAGAATAACTGATTGTAAACCTGCCTGGGATAAAAATATAGCTATCCTAAGATAAGAAAGGAAATAGTAATAAGGTGGGCTAGATGGACCAGGGGGTTCTTTTTCTGCCGACAATCTTCTATGTTTTTATTATTCTGTTAAATATATCACCCAAGCACTGATGGATAGCTCGAATAAGAGGAATGCTGGTTTGGAAATTCTTCAAATAAATGATATTTCTGTAACATTAGAAATAAAATCCATTTAAAATTACCATGAATTGATTACCTTCATCTTAATAATTTGCTTATATGCAGAACACTTTACTGGAGTTTGTAAGTTATTAATGAAACACAATAACAACTAGATGGGATGTGTTATCTAAGTTTCACCACTAGATGGTGCCATGCACACATGATGTACACAATTCAAAAGACTTTGGTGTTTGCCTTCCTGAGCTATCTCTACTATAAAGTGCCTATATTAGGACATACGTACTACTAGGGCTTCATCCAACAGAACAAGGTGATGCTTGAGCCTATTCTAAAAAAAGTCTCCTAAAGACAATTTCGATTTTTGCACTTCTGTTTTTTTCCTCCTTGTACTTAAAAGGCCATAGCAGTTGCATTTTTTCACCTAGAACCCCGCATGAGACCTTATTTTTCACTAATTGTTCTTTGCAATGACAGGCTGAATTTTTTCATAAAAAACACTGCAAAACCAGAAAAAAATAAATGTGTGGTGAAAACCCCCCCAGCATTTTATTTGAGGGTATTTGTTTTTACGCCGTTTGCCCTGTGGTAAAACTGACTTGTTATACATGTTCCTCAAGTTGTTATGATTACAACGATGTGTAACATGTATAACTTTTCTTTTATCTGATGGCCTGTAAAAAATTAAAACCATTGTTACCATAAATATGTTCCTTAAAATCGCTCCATTCCCAGGCTTATAGCGCTTTTATCCTTTGGTCTATGGGGCTGTGTGAGGTGTCATTTTTTGCAGCATGATGTGTTCTTTCTGGGATTTTTTTGTGCTTACGCCGCTTACCGTGCAAGATCAGGAATGAAATAAATTAATAATTTGGGCGATTACGCACGCAGCTAAACCAAACATGTTTATTTGTTTATTTATTTATTTTTATTTATAACATGGGAAAAGGGGGGTGATTTGAACTTTTATTAGGGGAGGTTTTTTTTTTTATCATTAATGACACTTTATTTATTTATTTCATATACTAGAAGCCCCCCTGGGGCACACTGCACACTGATCTCCCATTGAGAGATGACCTCAGCCAGCAGAGGATGTGTGGATCGCTCCTCTAGACCACTAGACCACCCCACTAGACCCCAAGTATGAGGGACAGCAAGCAATCAGATCAACTTTGATTAGTGGGCACGGCGATCGGATCGTGTCCGCTAATAGCAGCAGTCCCGAGCTACATGCGGCACCCAGGACTGTGGCGGTTCAGAGCGGGGTCGCCGCGCGGCCCCCCTCTGAAGTCCCCGAGGCGACCACAGGGCGTAAATATACGACCTGTGTCATTAAGGGGTTAAAGCAGTTACAAGGTTTATTTTTTGAGGGTGCTGTTTTTTGTTCTCTACACAAGGGGGTTTATAATGGTTATTCAAATTTTACCATTAAGTATATTGTAGACTAAGAGACAATTTAAGGCTTTGTTTGTTTGTTTTTACAAATTATTTTAGGTGTGTCAGTGTCTATTAGTATATGCATAGGCTTTTGTTTGTATGTGTGTTTTCATTTGTAATTTTCTCATTGCAAGTCATGATTATTTGATCAAATAATTCAAGTGTGTCAAAAAACACCCTGAAAAGGCGAGACTGCATACAGACTCCATATCAGTCGGACTCTTGTACCCCTTAAAGCGACTCTGTACCCACAATCTGACCCCCCCAAACCACTTGTACCTTCGGATAGCTGCTTAGAGCATTCCTAATGAAGAGGAAGGCGGGGAGGAGGGACGGAGGGGTTGGTGCGAAGTTGGAGCACAGATACTCCGTTTGGCACGGAATTTTAAAATAATTTTTTAATGACAATAACTGCATCACCTTCCAAACAGACCGCAGGACAGATCTTGGATTAAAAGCAGCTATCTGAAGGTACAAGTGGTTTGGGGGGGTCAGATTGTGGGTACAGAGTCGCTTTAAGGATATGTGCACACTAAGGAAATCTTGCAGATAACTTGCTGCGGATTCTGCCGCTTATCCCCGTACGCTCCCGCTTTACTGTCCGCCTGTGACATAGACTCCATTCTATGGTCGGGTGGCAGATTCAGTTGCCCGCCCAAAGAATGGATACGTTCTGGTGCTTTTATCCGTTAGAATAAGAATTCTTCACAAGTACACTACATATTTTCTGTCAGTACAATCCCAGCAGAGTACTTTCTACATTAGACAAGGCCCCTAAGACAGATCACTGTACCTAGTTCCAGTCAAGCTACACCTTCTTTAAGTCCTACTGCACCTCTATCAAACCACTTCATAAGTCACTACCTCAAGCACTTCGGTCACCTACACCTGCACCTAGTCAGCTGCTTGTTATAGTTGTATTGCACTGAAGATTACAGTAAAGTCTCCATTTGACTAAGTGCTGGACTCTGGTGTCCTTATTTACTCTCTGCACCTGCACCCTCACATTGTGCTGCCCCTTAAAGTGGCAGTACCAGTGTGGCTGAGGGTGTAACACCCTCTTGGCCACCGTGACAAGTGGACCAGCAAAGAAGCACTAAAAGCCCACCGCTGCATAACACTTAGGCACCCTGGGCCATGGCATGTCCCTGTGGCGTACCAATGCTGCCAAGCCCAGCACTGTCAGGCTGTCCTTCACCTGCGCAGCCTGGGTGAATGCAGCTACACTGAGCATAAACAACTTTGTGCCATGGTGGAAGACATATCTAATTTGCTGACCACTCAACATTTGCTGGTGTCTATCATATTGACACGCAACGCCAGGAACATTGTGTCAGCGATGCAGCAGGGAGGGCTCAGATGATGCATGGTGTCTGCAGATTGCTGGTAACATTTAAGGAAGCCCTGGTCAGCTTCAACAACTACGGTGTGAATGACGTCATCCCCCTGCTTTACGTCATGGTGACTGCATTGAATAACAACATCGCCAAGGGTCCACCATGTGAACCTGATTCCAGAGAGGGACGAAATGGTGGTGGAGGAGAAGTTGTATGAGCAGAGAGTTCCGAACGCCACTGCATGGGCATCTCAGGCCAAGGTCACACAAAACAATGGTAACAGATCATGATCCGCAGAAAAGTCCAGTCATGATAGCCAAAGGTCAGGTGAGCCAGATGACAACGATCTTTGGGGTACTAAAGCCAGGATCAGAAAAATGAAAAGTTAAAGGAAAAAAAAAATTCAGCCCCACATTGAAGACTCCCTCCATCAGCAGCTAAAATTACAGGTCGAGTCATCCTTGCCCCTAAATATTTTTGACCCAGTGCAGTTATGGGCAGAATAGGTCGATATCTGGCCACATCTGACAGAGTTCGCTATGCCCCTGCTGTCCTGCCCAGCCAGCAGTGTTGCATCTGAGAGGATATTCAGCGCGGCAGGGGCTATTGGGAAACCCAGGTGGTCATGAATATCTTGCCCCAGTGTGAAACAGCTGATTTTTTATCAAATTGAAGGCCTAGATAGGACCAGATTTCACCATCCCTGTGTTATCTTAAGATGGATTTTCGGCATGATTGGTTCCCTTTAAGGACTGAAACATCAGCCAGCGGTCAGCTAATAGGCATGTGCTTGTTACTCTCCAAGAAAAGTCCCTATGAAAATATTTGCCCACCAAAAGTATTAAAAATTTTATCAAGTAATGTTCCCCCTTTACACACCCAATAATATGATAATCCTCTAGGAAATACACAGTCAATTAGCATGCATTTAAAGAACTGCATCTTCAGATGTACTGCCCATGGTGTAGACCAGTTAAACCATTTCCAACACAGGCCTATAATATCCACAGCAGCTCAATGTATCCACAAAGTGCACCATGCAGCCCATGCCCCAAAACAGTATTATCCAGGCACAAATCCCCATGGCTATGTTTCTTAAAGAGGACATTTCCCTACTTGTTATCATAGCCGTCAGGTTTTTAGTCACTGATACTTGTGATGGCTGATAAATGTTCTTGGGGTTTTTGCTATATTACAATGGTAGTTAGATGTAGCACAATGGTTCAACAAAGGCTACTTATTATGTGAAATTCTAACTACTCTCATGAGTGGTTTCATGAGTGGTATAAGACTATATACATGTTTTGTGATGGGGTGTATATCACAGATAATGTTCTCTAATTGTCATAAAATGACCTTCCAAAGCTACTACCAGCAGCAATCTGTTGTTGTAAGGCAGGTCACCTTCGCTTATTTAGTTAGCATTCACACATGAATGGTTGAGGGAGCTAAATAAAGAGGGAGACAAATAATTTATTTATATGGGGTATAGTGCCACTATTGGTGGCTCAATAGATGGGACAGGCTAAGGATGTAACCTAATGGGGGGGAGGTCATTGGGAATGGAAGAGGCTGAATACTTTATTGGACAGGGGTTGGATGGAGCTTGATGGGGATTTGGATCTGTTATATGATATTTTTGTCACATGTGTATGTGACAGTACAGTAGAGAGTTAACATGAACCGACTAGTAATCCGACAAAGCAGGTACTCCACTGAGCAGGAACACTGGGTTAACTTCACCCACAGCTCCCACAAGTGGTTTGAAGGCACACTGCTGGCTTTACAGCCCCACCGACTGGTTTGAAGGCACACTGTCTTCACAGCACCCACAGCCTGGATTCAATGAACGTTGACCACTTCTCCCACACACTGCCATAACATGACCCACAGCACCCACAAACAACCACTCACAATGAACTCTCCTACTTTCCCCTCTCTCTCCCTATTTCTATTTCTCTCTCTGCCTTGCCCTAAATGCCTGCTGCTACCCTTCTGTCCTCTGCACACACAGCTGACTGCCCGCCTCCAGGAAGTGTATACAGTGTGAGGGGGAGGTGCTGACATCACAGTGGGGCTTACAGGTGATTGGACGTCTGCAAGGGATTATGGATAATGCCTTGCTCCCACCTAGCAACAGCATTGTAAGCTAAAATGTGCGGCCACCATGTTTAGTGAATTGTGGAGTGAATCACACTCAATGGACAGTGCAACTCGCAGCGCATCTGGATTCGACAAATTTGCTTTGCCTATCTCTATTTAATACAATGTGTGAAACAACAGCAGTTGTTTGCATTGACTTCAATGCAAACCATTGCATTATGAAAAGAATGTCCGTTGTTTTATTGGTTTCAATTAAAACAATGGACGTTCTTTTCATAATGCAATGGTTTGCATGTGTAAAGTTCTTTTCACAAAAGTGTGTGAACATAGCCCAATGCTGTTTTTTTTTTCTAACTGTCGCCAAAGCCAAGAGTGGATCCAGCAGGAAGGAGACATATAAGTGCTTCCTTTATTTTAACCTTTACTTTAAACCCACTTTAGGTTTTGGCTCAAAAATGGCAATTTATGAAACCAGCCTCATGATTCAGTGTTTGTGCTTGTTCAAAATAGGGCTTGATCTAGTTATTGAATAGGCTTCTCTTTAAGAAATAAAAAAATTGAGTGAAAAAAACACCTCAAAACATAAAATAACCTGCCAAAAAAGCCACAAAAAAACTGTGAAGGAGGCTTAACAGCAATTGTACAAAGTATAGATTACTGAAGAACACAATGCAACAGGCTCTCTATAGAGATTCATTCCTCAGGAACAGATCGCTGAGTTCCTCTGTTTGTTTGCATGATTGCATCTACGTAGAAAGTGCCCAGGAAACAATGGTAACAAATACAGGTGTGCCTATAGGGAACGAACATTCTGCAAGATCTCGTTCAAAGTGCTAAATGCTGAATGCTGCCAAGTGTGAGCACTCAGTGTGCTTATTCCAAATACATCTCGGTCCGTTGCATTATGTTTCATTTAAATCCATTTCACTCCTTATTCCTTTGGTTAAAATAGGGAATAGGAAGAAATATTCAAAATAATTCAGTAGCTTGGAGAATAAAAGCATTTCTCTACATCCTGGAAGCACAGACAGATATATGAAAGGTACAGTGTGCCTCCTAAAAACTATCTAACAGGGTCAGCAGTTTGGAAGATGCATTATAGCTGACAGATTCCCTTTAAAAACAAATCAGCATGTTTCCTTTTATTGCAGTACTTCTACTTGCCTGGTGGTGTCACTATAACACAGCAAGAAGAAGAAACAACACTTATAAGTAGAATACTTTTATTAATATTGTGTCAAAAAATACACAATACTTCAGCATACAAGTATTAGGGACACAGTAAACAATAGTAATACAGAATATCTGATAAAAAGTCATACTAAACAACATTACATGTGAGTAAATGACCCCACTGGCAATGCTTACAGTCTAATTGAAAAGTATATTTTAAACTTCAATGTGATGGTATACAACTGGAGACAATGGATCTACTCACAGCAGACCGCATATATTTAAATCATCCACAAACATGAATTGTAAAATATTACCAATGAGGAACATAGAAATGTGCAAATGAGAACTATTAAAAGTAAAAGTCATACATTTAATCAGTACAGTAATACCAAATATCTTGCTGCGGCATTGCAGGGTCATGGCTATGTGCATATGGATGCTTATATGGAATATCTTAAGGGTACGTTCACACGTACCGTGTCGCAAAATGAAACCAGCAGCTTCTTTCTCAATGAAATACTAATTAAAGACCATTAAAGTCTACATATAACTTTCTGACACTAGTTCATTGGAGTACCCCTTTAAGTTTAGACCATTTTAGTTGGCTTACTTTTAAGCCAAACATTTCTTGCATATTTGGCACATGGCATCACCTTTAAGCCATGTCCCCTCACTAAAGCCGTTCTCACTTTCTGGTAGGCCATACCCCATTGTTGAAAAACACGAATGACATGCCAGGCAGCCTGAGATTACTTAGGGGCACAGTGATAATTCCTTAATTCTTAAGTTACTTTTCACCACAGGAAAACAATTAGCGTTTGACATGGGTCACTGTCTACCAGAGCTTTTTTGTTTTTGCCAAGCAGTTCCCAACTGAACCCTTACACGTGCATCTGCGGCTCACATGGAATGAAATGCCCTCCTTCTAATTACATAGCCTGCATATCTCAACCTATCAATAATAAGGACTTTATTCCAATAGAAAATGATCATGTATTGCACGGATAGATGTAAAGCATAGCAGCAATGGTTGACATGATTACACCATCTGACCAACTGGTAGTAGCAAAGTATATAATGCAGCTGATCAATTCACTCGTTTGGCTACATGTACTTTATTAAAAGGGTACTCCAGCAAAAAAGATTTTCTTTCAAATCAACTGGTGTCAGAAAGTCCTATAGATTTGTAATTTACTTCTATTTAAAAATCTCAGTTGCTGTATGTCCTGCAAGAAGTGGTGTATTCTTTCTAGTCTGACACAGTGCTCTCTGCTGCCACCTCTGTCCATGTCAGGAACTGCCCAGAGCAGGAGAAAATCCACATTGTAAACAGCTCCTGCTCTGGACAGTTCCTAACATAGACAGAGATGGCAGCAGAGAGCACTGGGGCAGACTGGAAATAATACACCACTTACTGTAGGACATACAGCAGCTGATAAGTACTGGAAGACTTTTTTAATGGCATTAATTTACAAATCTGAATAACTTTCTGATAATTGATTTGAAAGAGATCCCCTTTAAAGCCACCCTACTATAATACAGGGGGCTGTTCCCTTTGTGTGGACGTAAATGATACATGAAATGACTTGTGTTGCATACACACAGCCTGCAGATGTCAATGTTGTTTACAATGCAGACAATATGGCTGTCTAATGCGATAGGGCCATATAACGCAATAAAATCATGCGTTGAAAACTCTGCTATGAAATAGGTATTAGGTTTACCAGAGATGTGTTCCATATACATACTACCATGTTGTGTCATGCAAAGAATAAAATAAGCAGTAGTTCCATTTAGATGTAGATTTCCTGGAATAAATCCATTGTTTTGTGTTTCCAATGACTGTGTTGATAGCTATACGACACGTTCAGTTCAGCGTGTAACATGGACCTACATACAGCCTCACTGCAATCCCATGAAACTGTCAGATGGCACAAACCAGCAGTTTATTGAGGGATATTCTGACAGAATGTCAGTCACGTTGTAGATCTGCCAGCCATACATATGAGCTGTAGTGAGTAAAGACAACCACCTGACATCACACACATACGTCACAAGGTGGTCATCTGGACCTAATCTTTAGGACACAGTCTGACAAGGTCTTAAAGGTGAACTCTGGCTAAAAGTTCTTTCCTTTGAAATCAACTGGTGTCAGAAAATTATATAGATTTGTAATTTATTGCCATTTATAAATCTCCAGTCTTCCATCACTTATCAGCTGCTGTATGTTCTGTAGGAAGTAGTGTATTCTTTCCAGTCTGTCACAGTGCTCTCTGCTGCCACCTCTGTCCATGGCAGGAACAGTCTAGAACAGTAGAGGTTTTGGGGGGGTTTGTTACTGTTTTGGACAGTTCCTGACATGGACAGAGGTGGCCTACCAGAAAGTGAGCAGTGCCTAAAAGGTGAAAGTGTGCCAAAAATGCAACCCAACTAAAATGGTCTAAATTTAAAGGGGTACTGGGGGTGAAACAAAGTTGTTTTCCTATCAACTGGTGTCAGAGAGTTGTGTCAGTCATAAACAGATCGGTGCCCCTTTAAGCAAAAAAAAAAAAAAAAAAAAAAAAAAAAAGAAGAGTACATTTATACAAGACTGATGCAGAAGATGGTGCTGAACCCACAGACACGATCATTTTGCATTTGATCAAGTTGTACTAGGTGAATGACAGTAAGCAGACCCATCCGCTGTGGCGTCACTAACTAACCACATTATTGCTAGATTAACTTTTCCTCTTTTGTACACCAGCTAAGAACAGCAACGTTTTGTTTTGAAAGTTTTATTGCAAACCCTTGGGTTTGATCACAAAAAAGTTACATTTCTCTTATTACAGTACATTGGCATTATGTCTGTCAGTTTTTAAATATACAGCTCTTGATTATATACAATATGCACAAGAATGAATGTCAGGAATGTCAAAAAAATAAACATAAATAATGTATATTAAACCACATATTACAGCTCAGAACCACTAAATATGGGGCATTTTGGTCCATAAAACCCATTTCTAAAAATAGAAATCTGAATAGCAGCAAATGCTTTTCACGTCAAGCATTTCAAAACAAAAAAAAATAAAAAAATCATTGCAAGCCCATGGCAATACACTTCATTAGTACTAACTAGACTAAACAAGATTTACAGTAAATGTAGCTTCCACATAGGGAAGAAAGTACAATGCCCCAGAATTAGTGTCACATTAAAGTGTGAAAAACCACAGTCATACTGTGATAAGCGTCACACACTCATACCATTGTTCACTTGTAAAAACCAGAGTCACCACCTAAGAACTTCCAGCTCGTGTGGACAATTCTCAAGCTACATGGGATCTCTGAAGTGAGAAAGGCACGTTGCAAAATAAAACAACCTAAACAATGCTTCTTGCAGCTCTCCCTCTTCGTGTCCAGGACCTGCTGCACTCAGGTTTGCGAGACAGACTCCTCCTAAGAGCCGTGCCCTTATTAAAGTCACTAGTTCCTCCGTTGACTCAGCTCCACTGTGCGTTCTTCCAGAAAAACTGGTGGTGTGGAAATTAAGGCTGTGATGCTGTCATGAAGGATGTGCAATTTTCTTTTCAGAAAGAAAAAAAAAAATCTCAGTGACTCGAAAGGTGACCACATGGTGAGAATGTCCCTCAAAGGAAAGATTCCATAGGTGGGGCGTAGGAGAAGCCCATAAAAGCCTCTGCCGCCTCTTTAATGCTCGCTGTTATGAGGATGCTGTCGGGTGACTGGCCAATGGAATTTGGAACTGGTTCTTCCGTGAATTCAGGATCAAAGTGTTGCAAATCACTGGGGCCACTCTGAAAGGCAATGAGGAAGGAGAGGACATTAGAATTGTATACAAGCAGCAGCTTACAATATACACAGTGTCTCTGCTACAGAACTATGCAGAAACCATGGGGGATACTAGATACTAAGTATTACAGCATCAGGTAGCCAGTGTGACCCGATCCATATGTTTGAGCTCCACTATATACATACATTTAGCTAGAACTATATGGGTCTCCCTATTTATACAGTTGCTATAGAAGGTCACAATGTATGTGGTTTACGGTGGTTGAGTTCTGGACACCTAAAATAATGATTAAAAAAAAAATCTTAACATAAGGCAGTGCTGAAACAGTGGAAACTTACCACGTTTGGGTTAAAAGGAGGCGTAATCTTCTTATTGATGAGATCATCCCAGTTAATTGGAGAGAAAAAGATGTGGTTCTTAATCTCCATCTGTTGGAAGAGGAGGAATTAGATTAGACCAATCAGAAGTAATTAGACATGCTGTTTCCAGTGGCGAGGGAGAGCGGCAATGGGAATTTATATTTAGAATCTACTTACAAAGTCATTCTTGGCACCCAGTCGCTTAGTCCGATCCTTCTGCAAAAGGCCTTCCAGAAGGTTCCTGGCTGAATTGGTTATGTTTGGTTTCAGCTGTAGCGGCTTGTTCAGGATGTTATCATACATCTCAGCTGTATTCCTGCTGTAGAATGGCGGCTGTGGAGAAAAAAAAATTTTTTTAATACCAAAATAACATGATTTGACATAGCATCTTCACTTAGTTCCAATATCACTATACTGGGAGGGGAATCTACTTACCAGGCCATACAGCATCTCATAGAGAACGGCTCCTAGGCACCACCAGTCCACTGTCCGGTCATAAGGCTGTTTGTGTAAAACTTCTGGTGCAAGGTACTGTAAGAAGACAACAGTAGCTATTAGTAACAGCACAGTAGATGAACTTAGGATGCAAATCATCAACCATGTATAGAAGAGGTAAGAAATGATCAGATTACATACCTCTGGAGTGCCACAGAAAGTAGAGGTTGTGCCATTGGGCTCTATGTTTTCCTTGCAAAGTCCAAAATCCGTAAGTACAATGTGACCCTGGGAATCCAGTAATATATTCTCAGGCTTCAGGTCTCTGCAAAACAAATAAGAGTACATTCATAAGATATAGAATAGAAAGTAACAGTATATTAAGCACATCTAATGATGGGACATCCTACTCCAGGTAACTGATTATACTGACTACCCAATAACAATCATAACCAGACAGTACAGCGTATGGATGTTTTACCTGTAGACAATGTTGAGAGAATGCAAGTATCCCAGCGCACTGGCAATCTCAGCTGCATAGAAGCGAGCTCGTGGTTCCAAGAAGCAACGTTCCCTCTGGAGATGGTAGAACAGCTACAAGAGAATAGAAGCAACGGTTACACCAAGTCACACAGCTGTACGAACAGTTCACTGACTGTACACGGCATAGGAAACAATAGCTGAAGTCACTGCTCTGCCAATGACAGCCTATAAGGAAGGGAGGCTAAATGTAGTAACGTTCCAGCATAGAGAAATGCTCCATGTCAGGTCTGCTCACCTCTCCACCATTGATGTAGTCCAGAATGAAGTATAACCTGCTGGCTGTCTGGAAGGAGAAGTGGAGCCCAACCAGGAAGGGGTGTTTGACGTTTTTCAGCAGCACATTCCGCTCTGACATTATGTGTTTCTCCTGAAATAAGAGAATATGGAGTTACTAACCACATGGCCCTATGATACACACAGCAGGTCTATGCATGAGATCCATTCTCCAGAGATATACAGAATGTTACAATCCCGCAGCCAGTCACCATTAACAAGGAAGTCTAATCACCTCTTTTTTCTTCAAGATTGCTTTTTTCTGTAGCACTTTAACTGCGTAGAATTTCTCATCAGCTTTGTGTCTGGCCAGGAGGACTTTCCCAAAGCTACCCTTGCCAATGACCTTAAGGAACTGGAAGTCGGATGGCTTGGCATGGGGATTGGATGAAGGTCCAAGGTTGATTTGTTGAGATGGACTGGGCTGCAAGAACAAAACAAGTTGCTTAGTGGAGGTGATTATAGGCTGAGAGGAGAACGTCTAGCTGTCAGAGCAGCAATAAGGAACTAGAAGTCCTATTATCGCAGAAGACATTTACCGGTGGGGAGGAGTTGCCGTTCAGCAGTTCTGGTTCCTGGGCTTGTGAAATATTCAGGATTGATTGCACCTCAGGACTGAAGGAGGAAAACACACAAATATTAGTCATGGCAGATATTCTCCACTAGAGGGAGCAAAAGTACAGCACAGTCCTCCATCAGCACTACTCTGAATGAAGAGAAACTTCTGTTACTTTGTATCAGATCCTCCACTACTCAGTTACTGTGTATCATCCCAGTATATCATATTAAACTAGCAATTACTACAGTACAGTATCAGCTCAGTATATCCCATACTAGACTTTTCATGTTACTTTGTATGAAATTCTTCACTTCTCTTTTCCTGTATATCATATTAGACTAGATTACTATAGCACAGTATATCACATATTATACTGAGCTTATACTGTGCTATAGTAATTGCTAGTCTATCACATGCCAAACTTGTCCTGTTACTTTCTATCCTCTCAGTATATCCCTTCTATCCTCTCAGTATATCCCTTATTAGACTCTCAGTATATCCCTTATTAGACTCTCAGTATATCCCTTATTAGACTAGTAGTTCCTATAGTGTATTAGTCCAATCCTGATCAGATCACCTATAGTAGTGTTTTCCAGCCTGTTACTATTCTACATCCCCCATCACACCTGACAACATTGCACTGATCTTAAGATATATAGTAAGGCACTTACTGCTTGCAGGCATAGGAGTTGGTGGAGATCTTCTGAATAAAGTCATTCAGTCCCATTCTTCTCTGTTTCATAAAAGCTGCAAGATACAAATAGAGAAGGGCTGAGTGCTGAGCCCCCAGGACCGCCACCAGTACCCATCCCCATCCATGGCTGGACCCCCACCAGTACCCATCCCCATCCATGGCAGGACCCCCACCAGTACACATCCCCATCCATGGCAGTGAGCATCCTGCAGCAGCCCCTCCACTCACCGATCAGGATCGCCACCATCCCCCTCATCTTGGAGTAAGTTAATGTATCGGCCGATGTGCTCTCGGTCTTTACAGTCATGATTATAAATCCTTAGGAGTAATCCAAGAGCTGCTGCTTCCCCCAAGGATGCCTGACACTTCCTAGAACACTCTGGGGCTGAGCGGGGCTTTATATACAGGATCAGCCAGGGGGCGGGGATTAGGCGCACAATGAAAGAAACTTGGCGCAGGTTCAAAGCGCCCTGATCCAGCCGGGGTCAGTCATGTGGCGCCTGCGCCTGGCCCCGCCCCTCGTCCGGTCTCTGACGTCACTGGGGACTGTCTCAGAGCTGGGACTTTATGTCCCGTATAGTGGGCACTGCTGGCTGTCCGTGCACCCGGAGTAATACACATAGCAATATCACCTGACTGAACAGAATCTCATTGTTGCCTCTCATAGGGAATGTAAGGGGCAAACTGTGATTGTAGGGGCTTTCCCCACTCATTACTGCCCTCCATGCATGTGAGGTATGTGCCAGGGCACACACGGTGCTGGGCACGCGTTACCACAGAGCAGGTGCTGCCTCCAACGCAGTGGTGGGAGATACAGCAGGCAGCCCACTCACATAACTCATCTCCCCACACACACGCAGGAGTCCCCCGTGGAAGAGTCAACACTACACACTGCTGCTGAATACATATAATACATATATAATATAGAACATGAAATCTGAGGCCATAAAGAAATATGCACACATCAGTATTCCCCAGCTGCTGCAAAAGCCGCCGGCAGTCAGGGCACGCGGAGAGCTGTATACACCGTGACCATACACTGTCTATTTACATTTAAAGCAAACAGTTCCTGATCACACCGCCAGGGGTCACCAGAGAGCCGCACAAACTTTCCGACTTTTCCTATCATTTACATTGTTCCATTCCTGACTGTAACCGCATACAGATCGCGTTCCTTTATATTGTAACAAGTGATAACAAGAGGGATCAGTCAGATTATTCATCCATCAGACAGAGTTATTGGTAACCAGAGACCCCCATACTATAACATTCTACTACAAACAACAGAGAATGGACCATCAATATGCAGTGATAATCTCCCCAGGTATTAATCGCTTCTGTCCGATCCATCAGTTTCCCTCTCCTCCCCCAGACAATACAAGTTTGCCCAGGACTCCTAGACAATGCTAATCTAATAAAGGGATTAGCACATCACACAGCAGGCTGGATGGGCTGTTTACCTGTCAGCTGCTCTGCACAACTCTCACTGGTTTACCTGTCACCAGGAACAATAGACCCCCTGGTGCTCTGATGCATGTGCAGAGTAATGGAAGCCACAGGAGAAGGGCACCAGATGCCAACCAGCTGGCTACAAGCAATACACAGGGTTGGAGGCTAGAAGCAGTAGGAACCTACCTTTTAGAGGCGATTTTTCTGTCTTAGTTCTCATGTTGGAATGCAGCTATGGACTGGTAGTCATATAATCCTCACGATCTCTTTACTCCTCCCCTAAGAACACTGAATAAGATCCAGAGAATGGGGAAAGGGAACCTCAGGAGAAGCAGCCTGCGACTTTATAGCACAAGGCAGATAAGTGGACAGGGAGAGATTGGCTGCCTACTGCAGCATCAGTATCAGAGTGCAAAAGTCACCACCAGCTGACAGTGTGCTCTGAGCTGCTCCTGTACAAGTGCAAAAGTCACCACCAGCTGACAGTGTGCTCTGAGCTGCTCCTGTACAAGTGCAAAAGTCACCACCAGCTGACAGTGTGCTCTGAGCTGCTCCTGTACAAGTGCAAAAGTCACCACCAGCTGACAGTGTGCTCTGAGCTGGTCCTCTATGTCCTGAGCAGGGAGCTGATAGTGTACTCTGAGCTGGTCCTCTATGTCCTGAGCAGGGAGCTGATAGTGTACTCTGAGCTGGTCCTCTATGTCCTGAGCAGGGAGCTGATAGTGTACTCTGAGCTGGTCCTCTATGTCCTGAGCAGGGAGCTGATAGTGTACTCTGAGCTGGTCCTCTATGTCCTGAGCAGGGAGCTGATAGTGTACTCTGAGCTGGTCCTCTATGTCCTGAGCAGGGAGCTGATAGTGTACTCTGAGCTGGTCCTCTATGTCCTGAGCAGGGAGCTGATAGTGTACTCTGAGCTGGTCCTCTATGTCCTGAGCAGGGAGCTGATAGTGTACTCTGAGCTGGTCCTCTATGTCCTGAGCAGGGAGCTGATAGTGTACTCTGAGCTGGTCCTCTATGTCCTGAGCAGGGAGCTGATAGTGTACTCTGAGCTGGTCCTCTATGTCCTGAGCAGGGAGCTGATAGTGTACTCTGAGCTGGTCCTCTATGTCCTGAGCAGGGAGCTGATAGTGAACTCTGAGCTGGTCCTCTATGTCCTGAGCAGGGAGCTGATAGTGTACTCTGAGCTGGTCCTCTATGTCCTGAGCAGGGAGCTGATAGTGTACTCTGAACTGGTCCTCTATGTCCTGAGCAGGGAGCTGATAGTGTACTCTGAGCAGGGAGCTGACACTTACACTGCGGGAGGGAGCGGAAAAGGGAAGAGCTCAGGGGTCTCCTGTCTTCTCCTCTGGAGACAGCACAGCAGCTTGGTGGCGCCTGATGGTCACAGTCACTTGTGTCATCTGTATGAAAGTCAAGTTGTTGAGACTGGTTTTTCCTCCTGACCGGATACCTAGAGGGTGGAGCAGGCGCCCCCTGTTCAGCCCTGCCACCTACTAAGCATTTCCTCACAGGAAAAATAGACTTTTCTGCTGCTTTTCCTTCCTGGCAGTGTAATCGTATGCAATGACCCCCCAGCTTTTAAAAGTTTAGCACTTTGGAGAAAGCTGAATGAATTACAAAGGCACAGGACTGCATGATGACTGTATGACAGGCAGACTACTACTGCTGAGCTGCTGTGCACCTCTAGCGTCCACGCCAAACCAGATAGATGAGAGAGAGAATAAAGGCCCTATTCCACGAAACGATTATCGGCCGTATTTGGTTGAAAAACATGTTGAAAAACAAACGACTGATACAGCAACGATCTGCTGCTGGCGCTCCGTGGAATAGGAGCGTCGGCAGCAGATGCTGCTATATCCTATGGGCTGCCTGGACGATCAGCGACCCCCGGGCAGCCCCCCCCGCGGCCCCACCCTAGACTCACCCGCTCACTGCAGCCGCGTGGGATAGCGGCAGCAGCGAGCAGGGAACGAGCACTAATAGCGCTCGTTTGCTCCTGTCAGTAGCCCGTGGAATAGAGCCTTTAGTGTTGAGTCAACCTGTCATAATGTTCAGGTTCAGCAACGTTATCCGAACCAGAATGCTCCGTGTTTGATTCCCTGTGGCGGCAGAAGTTGGATGCCACCCTAGAAGGTCTTGGAAAACATGGATAGAGCCATAAGCTGTATCCATATTTTCCTGGGAGCCCTTAGGGGGCATCCAACTTCTGCAGCCACAGGGAATCAAACACGGAGCATTCTGGTTCGGATAACGTTGCTGAACCTGAACATTATGATAGGTTCGCTCAACACAATCAATAATAATAGATGGATAAATAGATAGATAGATAGATAGATAGATAGTAAAAAAAAATGGAAGCAGCACTCCTCTTAAAAATTCCTGTGCTGCCAGCTGTGTGCTCCCCTCGACTATAGGTGCATTTGTATACAGAAAAGTAGAATCACCGCAGCACTCCAAATCTCAAATTTTACAGTGTTTACTTTCTCAAAGGCAAAAATGTGATGTTTCAACTCCAAATAGGAGTCTTTGAAAGACTTGAAAAAAACATTACACGCACTGCTTGAACAAGACTCCTATATGGAGTGGAAACGTCGCATTTTTGCCTGGGAGAAAGTAAACGCCGTTTGATTTGAGATTTGGAGAGCTGCGGGAATTCTACTTTCCTAGATAGATAGCAAACAGATGATCCACAGCACTCTGAAGATTCTGTGCAAAAAGTGGTGTTTATTCTTTCAGCATGCTGTACTTTGTTATTTAAATTTTTCCATTGATGGAATAAACACCACTTTTTGCACAGAATCTTAGGGGTTAGAGTTGGGGAATAGAGTCGAGCAAACATGCTCAAGTTCAGCGGAACCCGAGCATGTGAAATTTGATTAGCAGTGGTTGCTGAAGTTGGATGTATCCCTAGGGAGTCCTGCTGGATACAGCCTATAGCCTATGTCTGTATCCATCTTTTCAAAAGCAGCCTTAGGGCTGCATCCAACTTTAGCAGCTTCTCAAATGCTGCATGCCTGAAGTTCACACAACTATACTGGGGATCAACTGTTAATTGATCCTGCCACAGCCGCCATCAGGAGAAGTGCAGGCAAAGACATTTTTTGGGGAGCCCTCAGACAGACTGAGTGAACTGCACAAGCCATGACCCGGGTCCCAGCTAAGACCAGGAAGTGCCCTGAGACCAGAGCGGCAGTATACAGCCACCATCGCTGGAGCGGGGGAGGTAAGAGCACATTATTACTTTTATCCTCCTCAGCACTTGTTCTAAAATAGCTTTGCCCGGACTTCTCCTTGAAGGGTCCCATACTGCCAACTTGTCTTGGCCCCCACCTTACCGAAAGCAATAATTAAAAAAAAAAAATCCTAATTTAGGTGATATGTTTGGGGATTTTTTTTATTAATGAAAAAACTTAATTTTGTTTACATAGTAATTTGAAGTCCCCCTGGGGGACTTGCAATACAACAGCACTGATCTCTCATAGAGATCAATGCAGTAAATACATACGGCATAAATCCATGAGATCTGTGCTCCATTGCTCTGGGCTGCTGGAGGCCACAGCAATAGAATGCCAAGATGGGATTAGCGTTATTGCCCCGGGCAGAAGAATGGATTGCACCTCTGTAATTGCATTTCAGGGGGAGTGTGTGTGGGGGGGGATTATCCGACCACTAGACACCAGGGATGGGGGGGAAAAAGGCACTTAATTGCAGCTATCAGCTGCATTTTAACGGCTAATTAGCCAGACGCAGCGATTGGCCCACGCCCGCTAATAGCCACGATCCCTGACCGCATAAACCCCCTGTGAACTGGGTCATCAAGGGGTTAAAATGGCTTATCTTATCTAGGCAGCCCCCTCTCAGTTGTATGTCTGCTGTGTGGCAAAATGTAGGCTGTATAATAGATCGTAAGGTCCCTGTACCTTGTGTTAGCATGAAATGCTTTGTTGTGATCATGTTAACACTGGCGACATCTATATCGTATATTGCAAACTCTTAAGGACATCTCTCCCGAACCAGATAGATTGTAAGCTCATAGGAGCAGCACATAACCAGATAGATTGTAAGCTCATAGGAGCAGCACATAACCAGATAGATTGTAAGCTCATAGGAGCAGCACATAACCAGATAGATTGTAAGCTCATAGGAGCAGCACATAACCAGATAGATTGTAAGCTCATAGGAGCAGCACATAACCAGATAGATTGTAAGCTCATAGGAGCAGCAGGCTAGTTGTGATTCCGGGAGATTAAATCCGATCGACACTTGTGGGGTCAGGAAGGAATTTTTTTCCCCCCTGAGGAAGAACTCTGCAGAGGGTTTCTTTGCCTTCCTCTGCATCTTTAGGTCTGGTGACTCTAAGATCAAGGTAATAGTGAATGGGTGGGAATGACTGCGGCACATTCTGTGGTCTTCACTAGACTTGACCTGAGGGATCCCGGATCAACTACTCATTAATATGCCAGTAATATTGCATTACAGTGTTGCATATTGCTATTTTGTTTTCAAATAAAAAATGTGACTTTATTTTGGTGTTGCTTCATTATTGTCTGCATTGCTATTTCCTAAATTGAACATGATCTATATTATTATTATTATTATTATTATTATTATTATTCATAATAATAAATACAAAAAATAAAAAATAATCAATATTTTTAAGTTTTTTTTCTTATTCATATTCTCATGTAAAGATTATTCCATAAGAAAAAAAAAACTATAAATGAAAAAAAAACATCAGACTGTACACTGCACCCTTCCATGGTTCACAGGTCTTGTAGTGGGGCATTATAGATAGTGGTGGGTGTACCTCCATAGGCCACAGCTGTTTAATAGGGGATTCGCTGGGTGCTGTAGTCACAGGTGAATTAAGCCACTCTGCTGCCTGGGGCGAACAATAAAAAAGCACCGCTTGCCAGGGCCGTATTTACCAATAGGCACCCGTGGTCCGGTGCCTAGGGCAGCACCAGGGAGCAGGAAGAAGAAACAACTTTTTTATTTTTTTAGTCTCCCACCTCCAGTTTAGACTTGCCAGTAAATCTGGTGCCATTTCAAGGAGGTAGGGGGGTGGGGTTGTATGGTGGAATTGTTCAGGCCTGGTATGGCGGTGTTATCCAGTCACAGTATGCTCTAATCATTGATTCAATGTGGAAATTCGTTTATGTTTTAAGCCGTTAAAAACCATGAAAAATGCGATTCAATGTTCCTACATGCAGAGAAATGCATGTGGCCAAAATGACGCGCCCCCCCCCCCCCCCCCCCCCCAAGATGGGGCGTCTTCAGGTCTAGTGCCTAGGGCAGCAACAGCTGATAATACGGCCCTGCCCCTTGCTCTATCTATCTATCTATCTATAAAGCAACAAGATAGTCCACGGCACTCACAAGGTTAAGGTGAAAAAAGTTCAGTGGTTTATTTGTTCATCGTAACAAAGCACTCCAAACAACACAACGTTTCGGTAACCTCACGTTACCATCTAACAGAAGTCCAATAGCACTCCAGGCAAAACATGGTGATTTATTCCATTAGAAAAAAAAAAGCACAACAGCACAGCATGTGCGGGTATGTGCAACGTTTCAAAGGCTTCTCACCTCCATCAGGCATGCATGTAATGGGTTAAACTGCCTGGATTGGCGGCATTAAGCATGGGAACCCAGCTGTCAGGTGATCCCATAAAATACAGCAGCCTAGTTGAAGAAGCCTTAGTGGCCGCCAATAAAAACACTTACAGAGAGTCACCAATGGGTTAAATACTATAGGCCCATCAGATCAAGACCGGTGCACCTGTATACCAATCTTATGTAAACCCCTACTGACATGTCCCATGGCAGATTTCTTTAGAGGTGCACGTCTTTCAGTATATTCGGCAAAATCTACAACAGGTCTGAGCTTGTATAGATTTTACCATGGTAAATCAGGCAAAAGTTGAGGCCATGTCCCCTCTGCTTCTTGCCATGCCCCCGCACTTGCCCATAAAGGTGAGCAGGGTGTACATTTGCAAATTGACACATAAATCTGCTACTTTCTGTCACTTTATGCCAGATTTGTGGAAGTACACTGGGGACAACTGTACTGGCTGAACCTGAGCGAAAACCAAGCTGGGAGGAGGACACTGCAGCCGTGTGTGCCTTGTCCGTCACCCTATGTCTGCTCCCAGCTTCTCCAGCATGCGCACAGTGACTTGAGGTGCAGAGGAGGCCATCATAATGGGCGCTGCCACCTCTGTATAGCAGCGGTGAAGTCTCTCCCCGGCTGGTCTACCCCCAGTGCTTCATGCTCAAAACTGCTATCAACTGCTTATTGTTTTCTGAAACTTATTTGAAGTGATAAGGATAGAAGCTGTGAAAAGGCATTAAATAACAATAGAAGCATTGCATCAAGGTGTCAATTCCCAGAAGTGTGATTCTCCTCTATTACAGTAAGCAACATGAAACCAAACAGGTCCTTCAGTGACCAGAGGGCAACACTTTTCCACACTACAGAGGGTCTGTATTTTCCTGAAGCTGGCTAGACATTGAATAAATGTTATATAAAGTAGACATACCAGATACCTGGCCAGTTTCAGTGGGTTCAGTTGCCAAATGAATGTGCATAGGGAGAGCCTTATAATCGTATTATTTCTGCTGGATTGGGAAAGTAGTCTCAGGTATGTTGTATTACAGGATTTTCAAAGTTTTTAATCCCCCTACTCATTAGCAGCTCATTTCTCAGCATTCATTGTAGACTAACCTATCTCAGTGGGTATGTTTATGGGAAATTTGGGAAGGACAGAAGTTGTTGGGAAGGATTTGATACACTGTTGATTTTGCAAGTTTTTCCACCTTGAATGGAGAGGTGTGTAATTTTTATTTTAGGTACACTTCACCTGTGAATGACAGAATCTATAAAAAAAAAATCACATTGTATGGTTTTCAAATAATTAATTAGCAATAAAATAAAAAATAAAAATAAAGAAATAAATATTTGATCACCAACCAATCAACAAGAATTTTGGATTCTGGCTTTCACAGACCTATTAGTTTTTCTTTAAGAAGCTCCTCTCAGGGCCCATTCACACTGAGCAAAAGTGGCGGAATGTCAAGCAGTGGCGCCTTGATAACTTGCCACAACATCTACAATATAAGTTTTTGTATAGGTTGCATAACTGAGCTTTTTACTGTAAAGAATGTTCAAAGGTCTGGCAGATTGCATTGCGTGCCTCTACCTCTGCACTTCAGTTACTGGCAGAAGATTATACTGTGCAAATCAACTTGGACTCAGTGAACCCTACCCTGCTGCATTGGTCAGGCTGCCGACCCTTGGTCTACATAACAGTATGCACAGGAAAAGGGGAACTATTGTGTTATATATCCTGATCAATGTCGTCTAAGATTAATGTGTGCGTAGTACTTATGTAACATGAATAATGAAGTCACTCGCCTCACTGAAGTGTGAAGAAAAGTAGAAAAAAATGCAACAGAAAAGGAATTGCCTGGTGGTTTTAGGATGTTTAACCTGAAATTGTGCGGTGACTGTTTAATTTAATACAGACATGGAGAGAAAGGAGCTGCTGCACCTCACACCTATGACTGACACTAATGCATCTCGGCTACATTTAAAAACCAACGCCAGGATGTTGGTATTTAATTTTATCAAACCATATTGCCCCATGTACCACGTGCAGGTCCCCTGGCCGACATGAGTCCTTAACCTAACTGTTTAATTTAAACTGCGGCCAACAATTGGTGACAGGTCCAAGCAAACAGCCAGGGACTTATGACTGCTCATCTCGGCCAGCGATCGCTGCAGTTGGTCCATCATTACATCCACGGTGGGGCCTGACATGAAGACAGGCCCCACCACAACTGTCATAAGCCACACTCTGCGCCTTACAGTTAACCTTAGATGCTGCGGTCAGTGCAATCGCCACATCTAACAGGGTGACAGAGGGAGAAGTCTCAAAATTCACTGGGTGCTTTATCATGGATTACTCATTCATAAACTCCAGACAAAAACAGGACAGGATCTGTAAAATCCTGACATATTTTCTGGAAAGGGTTGTATTGGACACAGACACCCTTAAGGATTTTTCTCTCAGGGTGTCCGTGTCGAATACAACCCTATGGGTCAGGAAATCTAACTGGATTTCCTCATAACAGCAGCTCTGAGGGAATCCCAGCCGGAATGTATACACTCCGTCCCCTATCCCTGGCGGCGCCAAAAAAACCTGACATGTCAGTTTTCTGCAGCCGCTATTCATTGAATAGCAGCCACTGGAGACATGTCAGTTCACACAATGGAGCAAAGTGGCTCCGGCTGCACGCTCCATTATGTGCAGCAGGGAATACCGGTGTGGGCGCACATCGATGTGCCCGCATCCCAATTCAGTGGCAGTGAAGATAATCCAGTCAATACTGCAGTACTGGCTGAGATGATCTTCTCTGACACCGGCCATTCTGTGACCCGGCCGGGTCATGGAACAGCCAGTGTCTTACTACGTGGGAACATGGCCTAAAACATGAGGTTGGGTTTTGTAAAATTCTCCAACATAGGCCCAGATTTATTAATCTGATGTAATTTGCCAAAAGCAACCAACCACAGCTCAGCTCTGATATAATGAAAGATGAGCTCTGATTGGTTCCTGTGGGGAAATTGCAGCAGTCTTTGTTGCACACAGATTCTGTGTGTCACTGATTTTTTTCATATATTTATCATCCTTTTAATGTGCAGTTTAGGGGTGAGGTCAGCAGTAAATCTGCATGTAATGCATGTGGATCTTGCTGTAGCATCACTGTAGATTTAGGGTAGCTTCACACATACAGGATCACAGCTGGTTTCGCTGCAGAACTCGAAAACGTGTCTTAGCTGGTATTCAGGGCAATAACATGTGTGCACAGTGATACAGTGCATCCACTGTAAAGCTCCTAACAACAGGGGTCATTGACTTCAAGGACTTTCTTTAATCTCTGTTACATCAGCGGCAAAATTCAAATACCAACATGGAGGTTTTCCAGGTTAGTCCTGGAGTTCACTGTTCGCTATTGGCCTCCGGATTAGTTCATTGACCTAGCTCATTCTAACAGATTTACAACAAACACTCTCTGCTCTCTTTGACTGTGTTTCATGACGGTAAAGTAGTTACTAATGAACATGTGCCATCAGTCTAATATCTTTGTAGTTACATTAGGGGTATATTAGCTTCACTGATACACAGGATGCTATCATAATAATAAAATGATCACATTAAAAGGTGTCGCTGTTGGTTATCAAAATCTATCCTATAGAGGTCAACTGGTTTCATGAGCAGCACACCTTCTCATTGCGGGATTTATCATTGGAGTTCTTCAGGCATTACATTCATCTGAGCGCACAGAACACTTTGCTTTAGAAGATTATTGTACTTTATTGTCCGCACTGCATGGACAGTCATTAAAGGTGAGCGGAAGGAAATGCTTTATGTGTGAAATGATAGCAATAATAGTTTGAAGCATGATCTAGTAAACCTCAATTTTCCACTCTAATAATCTGTCAAATACAGCCAGATTCTTTAAGGTGTAAAAATCTATCTATCTCCTATCTGTCTATCTCTTGTCTATTATCTATCTATTGTCTAAACAGACAATACCGCATGCTGACCCCAAACACAAGAAGCGCTGTGCCATGGGGCAGGGAGTACGGTGACAGGGAGGAGAAAGGAAGGTTAGTATGTATTTTTAATGTTTCCAGGCTGATCAGATTTTTAGATAGACTCTACAACTCAGAATACATCAGACTTGTGGCTCAATTGGTTTGGTGATTAAAGGCCCTATTCCACGGAACGATTATCGTCCGTATTCGGCCGATATCGTCCGCTACGGACGATAATCGTCCCGTGGAATAGAGTGCAACGATCAGCTGACATCGTTCATGTCGGCTGATTTTGCAGTCGCTTGTTTTTCAACATGTTGAAAAACAAGCCACTGATACAGCAGCGATCTTCTGTTGCCGCTCCGTTGAATAGGAGCATCAGCAGCAGACGCTGCTGTATGCTATGGGCTGCCCGGACGATCAGCGATCCCCCGGGAAGCCCCCCCGCAGATACCCGCCGCCCCTCCCACACTCACCCGCTCGCTGCTGCCGCGTTAAATAGCGGCGGCAGCGAGCGGGGAACGAGGAGCAAACGAGCGCTGAGAGCTCTAAACGACCTGTGAAATAGGGGCTTAAGTCCCTTGGTTCGGGATTTGATTACCTGTGGCTGAAAAAAATGCATGCAGTCCTAGGGAGTCTGGAAAACATGGATACAACCTATGGCCTATGGTTGTATCTATGTTTTCCAGGGCTCCCTAGGGCTGCATCCAACTCCTTCAGCCACCAGTAATCAAATGCTGATCGGACTCAAGAATGCTCCAGTTGCGCTCATCTCTAGTGTACATCCCTTACACCTGATTTATTTTGTGTTTTGGAGGCTTTTTGGTCTATATTAAAGACAGTAACAATAAATCTCCCTGATTGGGTCCATAATGTGATACACACATACAGACAACACTGTACTTTCCCCAATAGCAGCCAAATCACTACAATTGCCTCTCTATATAACAGATATCTGATGTGGTTTTTTAGTGTTTACAATACAATGAGATAAAAGTGACCCTTAAAGCTTTCAGCATACAGCCTGGAATGTTCTGCTGCCTTTCTATTGTCATCTCCACTCCTTCTTCCTGACTCAGACACAACAATTGCTTGTTTGCATAGTTCAGAGCTGAAAGGAAAACAGCACATAAGGGACACGATGCAATGATGAGCAATCGCTGAGCAGTTTACCCCACAATGAACAATGACTTTAATTGTACCAGGGACACTTTCCTAAATTGAGAACAATGGTCTTATATGTGTGTGTGATAATTCATCCAGTGCTGAGGAACATGCACTACTGCTCACAGGACTTCCCTCACCTACATGCTGGATGTCTTATGTTTTAAAAGTTTATTAATTATTAGAAACTGAAGTTCAGATTTTGGTTTCATTATTGAGATCTCACTCTCTACAGTACCTTATAGACATTTTAAATGGGAATCTTGATAAATATTTCTACATTTAAACCTGCTTAGTTTAGGAGTTGGGGGGATAAAGAAACCTGTACTCACCTGCGGCCAGTGCTTTTCCGATAGTTCCCACTGTCAGTATTTCCATATAGGAAATGCTTGCTTAGCCAATCACTGGCTGCGGCAGGTCACCGATACAGCTAGTGATTTGCGAAGTGAGCATTTCCTATGTGTCAGGATGGAGAATAAAAAGCACTGACAGAGGCTACAAGCACCAGCTGGGGCAGGGTAGTGACACTAGTTATATAATTAATGTTTTTTTCTGATGTATGGCACAAGATTAATGTTCCATTTCCTATAATCTAACAGGAGAAGGCGAGATATCCCTCTGTCAGAGGCAGCTGGACACACTGAAAAGAAGACAGAAGTACGGACTCTTATAGCACATGGTATGTAGTAAATAGATCTACTGGATCTGCTGATCACTTCAGAGGCTGGTGCCTCCTTGCACGGCTTAAGGGCCTTTTACATGAGCCGATTATTGGCCAGGAGGGTTGTTAGAAACACCCCTTCAGCTGATAATTGGCAACGATCAGCCGAGGACAGGGAAAACACACGATCCTCGGCTGATCTCATCTTTTGGACTCGATTGGACTGGACAAGATTTGCAGTGTAAACAGAAGATGGAAGGCCAATAGCAAAGGGAAACTGACAGCAAGGATATGCCTATATCCATGCTGTTAAGTTTCCAGATCACAAGCAGCAGGGTATACTTACCTTTTGCGAGAGCGGGATGCTGGATTACACTGCAGCACACCAGGTATGTATACACTGCTTGTAATCTGGAAACTGACAGCACGAATATGTTCAGCTCCTTTAATTGTGCTGTGTACAGGGACTGCAAAGGAGCAGCAATTATGCTGATCACTGATTTGCGTCTATGTCAGGCCATGTAAAAGGACCCTTAGTGACCCTGATCATATCTGTGTGCCTGATGTCCCCTCAGGGCGCTGTTTTCCTTTGTTAATGTGACTTTTTATGGGAATATGCAATAGAAAAAAATATAGACAGAATGTCCCCCAATATGTATTTAGTGTCCCCCTGAGCAACAGATAATAATAAATCATCACACGCACACAACATTCAGGCCATTAAAGAGTTGAGATAAACATATAGGGGGACATTTCCTAAGTCCGGCCTTTTTTATTTTTGCTCCGGGCTTAAAAATGTCCCCACAGTGCCGAGGCTCTAAGGATTGATGTAGGGGTGCAATGCCTCTACATAAATCCTGTGTGCAGCCGCATCCCCCGTTTCACCCCTCCCCGCCCCTTAGGCACAGAAGGACCTGATGCAAATAAAATAACCGCAAAAGCAGCATTTGCAAATATATTTGCGTGCATCTGCGTCATAAAAAGGCATTTTAGCCTGATAATAAATGTCCCCTATAGTGTAAAAGAAGCTGTGTCTTATTCTATACTGCAAATGCTGTTCTGCAATAAAATGCCAACTGGAAATCAAGGATTCAATCATTTCCATTACGTTCTAATACGTCATTCTTTAATTTCTCACTACCAGCTGCCTTGTTCTGATGATTTACACTTTGATACTGTCCATTAATACAATGATTATGAGACTCCATTTCTAAATTATATGTCTACTGCACATGTTAGTCCAGATTGCATTGGAGCCATTGGCTTACCAGATCAGTTTTGCTATATAATTGAATGGGTTCTCTTCAGTCTGGCCGTTGTTGCTCTGGACAATTTCTTGACCCTTTATCCATCCACACAAATCATTGCATTACCTTAAATATAACTTACCACCTGACATTGTGTTTGCTCGGTTGTAATCATTAGCCGCCTTTTTCCTTCCAAGTGATTCAGATTTATATCCTAGAGCCGAACAGGACCTACAATAACATCTTCTATGTGCGTAGTTGCTTTTTTGGGAAAAATGTAGTCAGCAATCGAACATTCTTCCTCTTGTTCCCTAGAGTCTGGATGATGCTGACATTCCAAATCTGAAGTATCTCCCACACTTATAAAGCTCAGCTCGGCTGATCGTTGCGTTCTGGACATATTTTTTACGGCATACAATGTTTGTGTGGTTAATCCAGATAAATAGAACATTTTGATAACAATAGCAGGCTAAAAAAGCCACAGTAGGATACAAGACGATGCTATGAAGTATTATAGCCAAGATGAAGACGCTAATGGAATTAGTGAAATCCTCAGATTTATTTCTAGTTTATTTATTTTTTTATGTTTCATGATCCATCTGCTGCTTGTACTTGCCATCATCCCTACATGGCAGAATGATTATTTTTCTGTCAGCTAAATATAAATTGTGATACAAACAAGCATAGGGTATACTTCATTTTAATAGATTACACATAAATTGCACACAGATGTCCTCAGACGCGTGATTTATTGCCTTAGTGGCATCAGAAGACAGGCTGTGAACAATATTCATAAAGACATGTTAGAGGTACTCAATATAGGAGAGACATGTCTATCAAGTTCAACTTTCCTCGCACCTATCTACTTGTTCCAGAGAAGACAGAACAATTCCCCCCGGGACAGTGCAGATTTTTACTGGGAAAGAAAGGTTCTTTCTTAACCTCATAAAAGCTAACATTACTTTCCTGAATCATTTACACACAGTAATATCAGCTATCAAAAGACACATATCTATTTGTTATCACCTCTTCAGTAGGGCATTTCAGAGTTTAGAAGGGAACTTTGATCAAGAAAGATTTAACCCAGCTCAGTCCCCACCTATAATCTAAGCTTGTGTGTAATAGGTTTCTATTACATGAACTGGGCCATTTGTCTGCAGCATATCTTCTTATGGCCTGCTCCACTCCTCTGTCCTCCCCTCCCTTCTGAGACAGAGGTCACAGGACAGGCATGTTATAACACCTCATCTGTAACCCCGCTCACCCATGACATCACACCTACTGTATCAGTGATCACCTGGCCAAGGGCAGGGAAACAACAGCCTTTCCTGAGCAGTATAGGGGAATGAAGTGTTCAGCTTTGGAGAAGCTGCCGTGCCCAGACACTTTTGTGAAGTTTTCTCAACGCAAATAGAAACTACTGTAGACTTACAACACTGCAGAAGTATACATATGTATGATACATATATAGTAATATATATCACAAAGGTCAGATCACACACATGTGCTTGATGAAGATAAAAACATAATTTATTTATTCCATATGTTTTTTATGGATTAAATTCTAAATCAACATGTTTCCAGGCCGTCCTTTGGGGGTAAAAGCCTGAATCTCGGGCTTGACATATGCCGACTCTATAAAGTATATGCCTGGAATTGCTGCTTTTGATATGGATTAAAAAAATGTTCTTTATCTTTATTAAGCACACATGTGGGATCTCACCTTTGTGATATGGATTTACCATTTCCAATGTAGCCATACGAATCCAAGTGCTGTGGGAACAATTCATGCAGGACACATCTGTATTATGAATGTGGAACGAAGGAGGGTGAGCTCTGTTAAAATAGTTTATGGCAAACTTTTATAGGTTCTTACAGTAATGTCATGCCTTTAATCATAGTTCCCTAGACCATCTAATTCTATATCCTCATTCCCCTTGATAGGTACTATAAGATCCCAGGGCCCCGCGGCCTAGTTTCCTCTCTATATTCACACCCTATTAAAGCCCTACAAGCGTTGCACAAATGGAAATCTTATATCTACTTTGGATGATGAAGGTTTTGAGTCTGTCTTTGAGGGTAGCTTCACAGACACCGTATCGCAGCAGGTTTGATCTAAATAACTGAACACAGCATCAAATTTGCACCTTCAAATCTGCTGCGGATCCTGAAGGTGTGAATTCACCCTGAATCCCCCAAATTTTTTTCTCCATCTGTTACCAACAGACACACCCAAATATATATTTTAAATGAAGCATACCTATTACTTATCCCCCTTACCCCTCTACCACATTCTAACTACGTCCTGTCTAAAATGCCCCCACGCTCCAGCAAATTTCTTAAACATGATGTGCTCCTGCCCCACTATATCTCAATTTTGGAATGAGGTAGTACAAATTCTTTCTTCTCTTATATCTATCACCATCCCTTTAGATCCTCTTACTTGGCCAACTCAGCAAAAAGGACTGGACTCACCACCTTCAAATTATCCTTTGAGAAGCCCAATTTATGGCAAGGGAGTCCATTGCTCTGTGGAGGATAGATTCAATCTTGAAGAGTTTGGAAGATGTACACTTATAGAGGGACTCCCAGTTTTTCTCTTTGTGTATGCATGGCTAGCTCTGAGCTGTGGGCAGTGCTGAGTGGGGTTGGCCCTGAAATTCCCATTGATTTCAATAGGAGCTTTGTTGCTATAAAAAAAAGTGTTGAAGTCAACGTGAGTATAATTCTGGGCCATTTTGGATGCAGAAAATCAGCATGTTTCTACATCCAAAACAGAGGGTATTTTGGCTGTGTGAAAACTACTTTTATTAACACTTAACATTTTACTGTAGTACTGTAATACTAGGGGTATTCCACTCAAACATAACTTTTAATAGTTCGCTGCCCATAGTGAGACTAACAATTCATTCCATATATTATTAAAGGAGAAGTCCGGCACGGGGGTGGGGTGGGGGGTTTAAAAAATATTTGTGGGCAAGGGGTGGGGGGAAATAAAAAAGACACTCTTCTTACTGATCCTAGTGCCCATGCTGTGCCACATAATGGAGCTCCTGGACCCTGCCGGCTGTCATCTTCTCCCTGGTTCTGGGTATGTCACAACCCAGGTTCCATGTCACAGACTGGTGGGATTTAGCCCACTGAGTCACCGCCAATCGGTGACTGCAGCAATGTCTCGCATCGGGGAGCTCAGAAGACAGCTGGTGGGGTCCAGGAGCAGAATGCAGTTCTGTGCGGGCACCAGGACAGGTCACTATAATTAGTTTTTTTATTTTCCCTCAGCTCAGCTGCTGCTTTCTGCTGAAGACATAGAAAACTGTGTGTAAGCCTGTCTCTCTGTCTTCCCCTCCTCCCCTCTGAGACAGCTGATGTAAACATGTCCCTGGCAGGCTTTGGTCCCGTGCACACAGAGCAAGAGTGGCGGAATTGTCCGCCGTGGAATGCCACCAGCCTTCGTGTCATAATGACACTCTATGGGAGGCTCGCGTGCTGCATCTCTCGGTGCTGAAGAATGAACATGTTCATTCTTCAGCGTGGAGAGAGGAGCCTCCGCTCTTGCTCTGTGTGCACGGGGCCTTAATCTGCAACATTGTAGCTTATTTGTAAACTTTGTAAGCTGAGAGAGTTAAACTGAGGTCAAGTTACTAATCACTGTGATTAATCCTCACAGCATTACAAAGAAGCTGCAATGTTGCAGATAAAGCCAGTCAGGGACTTGTTTACATCAGGTGTCTAAGAAGGGAGTAGGGGAGACAGAAAAACTCACACACAGATGTTTGTGTCTTCAGCAGAAAGCAGCAGCTCAGAACTGGGGGTAGGAGACTGCATAGATAATAACAAGTATGGAATGAATTGTTGGTCTCACCATTGGCAGCAACATATTAAAAACTGGCATATATGCAGATATAGTTTTTTAAGAAAACGGCAAATTGCAGAGCAGCCCCAAAGGTAACTAACTATGCAATGCAAGTGTAATAGGTAACTGGAAACTGGCAGCATGGCATATGCATATAAGTGCTGTTAGTTTCCCTTTAACAAGAATACAAATGGAGATCAGACTATACCTTTCCATGTATTTCATGCACCTAAGAGCCTGGCTGAGATCACTTTTTTCTTATCTAGCCGGGTACATTAATCATCACGTCATGCAACACACCTCTTCAACCTTGTACCAATCTGACCAGGTGAACCTGCACACGGTATTTCTCAGTAATATTGTATATGTGATATTTATTTCAGTCACATTAGTCACAGTTCATACACATGACTTATATCCATGAAGGGATTGTCACATAAAGCTTTATACTTCACAACATTCTCCCACTGTAAAATTGACATTTTTTCTAATCATACAGTATGTGTGTTCAGCTCAAAATGACTTCTTTTCACTATGAACATCTGGGTATATATGCCCCAAAATGTATTTTACAATATACAGCTGTACCCCCATATGGGGCCATTTGCTGCTTTTGGGCTGTGCAGATTTAGCTGGGTTTTAAGGTGCCAATTTGCATTTGCATTGCCCCATGTTATGAATACAGTGGAACCCCCAGAAGTGGCTCTTTTAGTACAGATTTTGCCGGACTGGTTTTAGAGCACTATGTCACACATACACAAACCCTGAGATACCAGCACGGTGGGAACCCCCAGGCAAGTGACCCCGTTTTGTAAAGGATACATATAAATATACACATGGTGAGAACTGAAACCCCAAATCAGATACAGATCAGATGGTGCAAAGTGTGAATCCGCAAATATATGTCGATTCAGTGCATCATATGCCGTGTCCCACTTGCGCCAACAGAGACAAAGACCCCATAATTTTAAAGTGAACCTGGCACCAAAACAATGCTATATATATATATATATATATATATATATATATATATATATATATATATGGGAAAAGATTCAATATAACTTATAACATGTCGATTGAAATCCCTGCTCATTCTGTGTTAAGGAGTCCAGTGGGCAGTGTCACTCAATGGATTGGACTCTTTACCAAGGAAACATCAGAGATTTCAATCATAAAATTACAAGCTATACAGAATCTTTTCCTATTAAGATATATTCCAATTTGCTTAGCTCCTTCTGTGCTACAACAAGATGCCATGGTAATATTTTCATGGTGAAGGGTTCCCTTTAGGCCTCATTTTAAAATGTATGTCATTTTCTATATTTTTTGCTACTTTTTAAAGATTTTCTTTTACTACTTTTGCACAATAAAACTATTATCCACAGGATAAGTGATCATTGGGGGTCTGACTGCTGGAACCCCGATGAAGAACAGAGGTCCTTCGGGAAAAGGAAGGAATGTGTAAACAAAATATAAAAAATTTAGAACAAAAAAATGTTCAGACAGTATGCCTGCAATTGACAGCATACCCCCCAAAGTTCTAATGTGTCTTACAGTAACGTGTTGAATTTTTTGGTATATAAGATAGTATAAAGTAGTATATAAAATAGGTATAAGTAGGTAGGTATAACAATCCAATGAAAATGCAAAAAAAGGATAAAATAATAAGGTAGGTAATGAAGAAATTATGTAATTTCAGTGTCAGTCGATTATATGATAATTGTATTTGGCTGGGACACTGTAACAAATGCTGTACACAGTTTATTATTACATGTACAACACTTGTAAACGGGGAGGTTAAAGTACTTGATGTACTGTTGTTGAACATACACCTGATTTATAATATATTCACTGTGTCTATATGCTAAATACAATTATTTATATTTCTTCTCCTATGCATAAGGTTAGTTAACAGGTTATGTAATGACGTAGCCCCATAATTATTATGTCTGAAAAAGGAAGTGTGCTTATGTATGGTAAAGAAGGGAGAAGCAGCTGTCGGACAAACAAGTGTTTAATGGACGTCTATTCCCAGGTGGATAGAACCTGGCAGCGGCACCCTGCCCATTGAGTTACAGATCATCCCTATCATATAAGCTCTAACCAGAAGACAATTTGGTTTAGTTATCCCAAAACTCAAACTTTTTTTACACCAATTCTAGTCTTTAGTTTTTCTTCTTAATTTCTGCCTCTCTGATGTGGCTTGTGGTATATTTTAGAAAATACTAAATTTGAAGCCCTGGCCATGAGTTTACTGCCCAAGTCTCTTAAATCATGTTTAGTCCCTTATATTCCATTCCGTACATTTACATAATCTGTGGCATGTAGTTCCCATGTGATGATAAAGTTCACTAAATCCACACTTTTAAATGGGTACTCTGGAGAATAAAATTGGGTTCAATTAAATTGGTGTCTGAACGTTACATAGGTTTGGAATTACTTCTATTTAAAAAATCTCAAGTTTTCCCATACTTATCAGCTGCTGTATGTCCTTCAGGAAGTAGTGTAATCTTTTCAGTCTGACTGTCACATGCTTACTTGCTGTGCTCCAGCGACGTCATCTTTGTCACCTGGAGCACCGCCATGGACCTCTAATAGCGCACTCCAGGTCTTCTATGCATCACTCTCTGACCATATCCACATCACCCCGTGGGAAGATTTAAAGCAAGCAGATGTTCAGGGGGCCAGTTTAATCACATTCTGGACCAGGCCCCTGGCCTCCTATATAATGTCCCCTCGTTCTCCCAGTCCTTGAAGACTATTAGTCCTTGCAAGCGTGATCAGCGTTCATTTGCTTCAGTATTCTCTGCACTGTTATACCAATCTTTTCTGCCTTCAGTTCATGTTCCCTTAACTATTCTGTTTGCATCCTGATTTTGTGCTGCATTGTACGTTTGGTTTGGCCCTGGCCCATATGACTATCCTTTGGTGTTTGTTTATCTTGTCTCTGTTCCATGTTTTCATCATAACCTCAGGTAAGGGACCATCACCATGGTTGTTTGCAGTCACCTAAGGTTGTTTGAGGCAAGTATGCCGGGTCAGCTGGGTGGGACCAGGCTAGGACTTAGTCTGTGTCCTAGATGCTGCTAGGAGGGTTTAGAGAGGGGTCCTGCTGGGCCATGGCTATTAATTAGCACTGGCCAATCATTGCACCTGGCTGATTAACCATTTAAATGCTGCTGTCAAAACAGACAGTGGCATTTAAATGGCTTTAAAACGATCTACGATCGCAGAAGGGCGATCCATGCTTCTGGTCATGCTGGGGCTCTGCAGCTCATGCTTTTCCCGGCTCAGCAATAGTTTACTATGGGCTCCAGCAACTCATAGTAATCGAGCACTATTCTCAAAGATCAGTGCAGTATTTATGTTCTGCATTGATCTCTAGGGGGAATCGATACATTGCTCATAGAAGTCCCCTAGGGGGAAATTACTGTGAAAAAAATATAATTTTTTTTTAATTAATAAAAACTCCCATCCCATAATAAATGTTAGCACCAGGTATGGCAAGGGCAGTCAGACAGATATAGACAGACAGTGAGCCCTGGCTGTTCCCACACTCTGTCCCTGCCTATTTGCCTCGGTCAGCCCTAGGCGGCTACAGACAACCATGAAGGTGGTCCTTGCACTAATGTAAGTGGAACACAGAACACAGACAGACAAACAAACACAATAAAGCATAGTGAACAGTCCGGGTTAGTAACGGCAGGCAACAAAGGTACAAAAAACAGAGGCAGTTGGATAGTCAAGGGTCAGGCAATACAGTCAAGGCAGGTGGCAAAACTGGGAAGTCAGGAAACAAGCGAAGGGTAAACAAGCAAAAGGTTAGAGTACTATAAGTCACAGTAATGCTGCGTTTACACGGAACGATTATTGTGCGAATTCGCACGATAACGACCGAATTCGAACGATAATCGTACATGTAAACGCAGCAAATGATCAAACGACGAGCGAGAAATCGTTCATTTTGATCTTTCAACAATTTCTCAAATCGTCGTTGATCGTTCACAAAAAATTCGCAGATCGTTCCGTGAGATGAGAATTGGGATGGTTTGCAAGAGATATAGAAGACGTGGTAGCAAGGTCATCTTTAAAATGCTGATTCTACCATACCAAGAAAATTCTGGACAGTCCCACTGGTCCAAGTCCTTACAGAAACGCGTTAGAAGGGGAGTAAAGTTAGATGAGAAAAGGAGGGAAAGATCAGATGGGAGTTTGATACCTAAGTATGTGATTCCAGAGGGGGGCAAGGCAAAAGGAAAGGCAAAAGGAAGGGAAGACGCTACAGTGTCAGGCAAGGAAACATTGAGGGCCTTCGATTTGGGCAGATTAATTTAGAAGTTTGCCATGCCCCAAATGCGGACCAGCGGGTCAGTAGGGAAGGGAGAGAGGTTACAGGGTCTGTAACGTAGACCAGGAGATCATCGGCAAAAGCCGAACATTTGTATTCCCTGTCGCCCACTGTGATGCCATGAATATTTGGGTCTGCCCTAATGGAGGCCATCAGGTGCTCCATTGCCAACACATATAGTAGCGTGGATAGGGGGCACCCCTGGCGAGTACCATTACGTATGTTCGCAGAATATTTTATGGAAAAATTAAGTCTGTCATTGCAAAGTGCAACTGGTGTCGCAAAAAAAAAAAGGGCTCATGTGCGTCTGTAGGTGGAAAAATGCAAGCGCTTTGGTCTGTTAAACAAGAAGAGAAAAAGCAAAAGTGCAAAAATGAAAATTGGCTCAGTCATTAATGAGTTAAAAAAATAAACAGTTTCAACCAATAGTAAAATAACTAAATAAATAATTAAAATCGCTGTTGAAATTCTGTCGTGTTTGTATAAAATGTCATTCTTCCTTTTTACAACTATCAGTAATAATTTCTTACTTCGAAACTTTTTCTGTCTTCTAATGTTTCTATATTATTTCAAGTCTTGTAATTTCCCCCGGGAATAAACTCATGTAAGTTCCGTAGCTGTGAACTCATAGCACTTCTGGGCTCTGTTTCATGTTGAGAAATATGTAGTTTCCAACCACAGTTTTACAGAAATAGAGCAACTCTTTTAACTTCAGCCCCTGCTGTGACAAGTATAAAAAGAAGAACACAACTGAGTGACTGTCCATCTTTCTATCTATTTTTCCTGTAAATAGTCAATATGATGTAAGGTAATTATTAAATTAATAATTGATAATTAAAAGTGTTCTGTTTTATTGAACAAATGTCATGGCGGCAGGGAATTCCCAATATTATTGCTCTACCTATGGCAGTAATTGCTATGGCTTTACTCTGTCATATTCTTAAAGGGGTACTCCAACGAAGAACGATTTTCTTCTAATCAACTGGTGTAATAAAAAAATCAGTGTGAGGCTCAAACCCCCCCCCCCCCCCCAATGTCAGCTCAACAGGGAATAAAGGGAACCCAAAGCTATTCCAGTGTACAGTATATGCCTGTCAGTGCATGTTGCATCTCACAGCATGTTGATACATACATACATACATAGAGACATACATAGAGACATACATACATCTTGGATTTGCACCCTTTGTGATATCTTTCCTACAAGCTTCTTGTTAACCAGCCTGGGGAAAGTCCAAGGACTAAGTAGCTGATTAATCAGGAACTACGTAAATGTCAGGACTGCTCTGTCATTAACATATCCTCACCTGATATCAACTATTGTTGGTAATAAATATATACATTCTTATAACCCATTGGTTACTTAACTATTTCTTCACTTCTGTGGTTTTGATGCCGTGTGAGGATTAGTCACTTGACATAAGTTTTTTGAAACAAAAAAAAAGGTCTGAACATAACTCATCTGCGCCACTCAGCAATGGAATTCTTGGACAAAAAGAAACTATTTCAAACCCACAAAAAAGACAAACAAAGACTGAAGAATCATTTTATAGAAATGGTTCACAAAACCAAGCAGGCATATACAGTACCAAATCAGAAGAAAAACGTGAGTTAAGAGAAGGATAAGCAAGAGGTCAGAAAAGCCAAAACAGCAATCCAGGTAAACACCAGCCAAATCCAAAACAGACTTAGCAAGCACTGAGCAGAGGCCCAGAGGTATTCTTATGGGATGTCAAAGTCCTGACCAGGGTATGATTGGACCAGGCCTCTGACATTCAGAACACACACACAGAACACAGCCTGGTAAAGAAGAAATATGAGTAGGGGAGGAACTGTTAATAACACCTAGCTTAAAAGGAACCAATCACCGCCAAAATGGCCCTGCAGCATTACATACAGTGCTATAAAGCCCCTAGTACTGATTCTGACTATATAACTACTCACTACCAGCTCTCCTCCTAGCCCCCCAAAATGAACGTTTTACATTTGCCGCACCGCATGCTTATTACTTTTATCCAGTCAGAGTTTGCAGTGACACGGAGGGGGGGCGTCTTGTAATCTTGTTTGGAAGCTGACGTCATCACTAGGCTGGACATGCATCCAATCAGCCCGCTGTCTTGGGTACGGCCTAGCGATGTTGTCATTGGTAGGCCATACCCAAAAGCAGCGCACAGGTTGGATGCTGACGGACTACTGTTACACCACTCTTTTCTCATGTACATCTTTACTGTGTTTAGAAAATCTTATAGATTTCTTGTGTTGCTATGCTCTTAAACTACCCAATGTATTTTCTTGAAGAAGTTGTCCCAGCTAAACTGCCATTTCTCTGGTTAAGTTATTATCTGAGTTATGTAATACTTGGGTATGCTTAGTGTTCTAGAGTAGGGGCCATATAACATAGCCTGATATTCCCGATAAGCAAGAGCCAGTCTGCTAGCTGGAGGACACCAGGGGGGCCTGGACAGGTAAGTAATAGTTTTAGTATTTTATACACACAATTATCAGCCATCCACCACGCTATTATATGTGCTGATGTGCAGTTGGCGGCCAACGAGTTTTAAACTTGCCAAAAGACAACGATCGGCTCTATTAATGATCGTTGTCTGTATTACATGGAGCGATATCAGCCCGATTCAGATGATTATCGCTTCTTGAAATGGGGCCCTAAAGGTTTGTTGACTGCTGTTGCTTTCTATTCCAGCTAATAGTGAGGGGCTCAAAACAGGGTTCTCCTTCTCTATGAAGCTCATATTCCCTGATAGGACATGTGGACAGGTTTCATTCTGTTGGTAGAAGCCCTCTACCACCCAACTTTATAGTTTTCCTTTAGGTGCCTTTTTACAAACTCCAGGCGATTTTCAAGTTCTATTACTAAGCAGAGGCATATTTATGCCAGATTGGTGGTGGCTGACCTTCTGGAAGTTTCTCCCATCTGCACACAGGATGTTTGGAGCTCAACCAGAGTGGTATTCTTGGTCACTTCTCTTACCAAGGTCATTCTTCCCCAGTTACATAGTTTGGTGGGGTGTCCTCTTCTAGAATCCAGGTTGTTTCATGGTAAAATTATGAAGACCACTCTGCTGGAACTTTGAGCGCAGCAGAAATTTGTTATATCCTTCTCTAGATTTGTGCTTTCTGTCTCTATAGGCTGTATTACATGGTCTGACGTGCAATGTAAGTTAGCATCTATCTGCTAGATCAGCACTCACTTTACAGAGCCTATTACAAGGCTCAATAATCATGTAGCCAGTGCTAGTGATGTTTGTGCAGCCTTTTTCTTTAATCAGCTGTCGGCATTTATTGCACAGACAAATGTACGGCCGAAGGTGGATTATCTTTTGACATGTTTAAAGTGAATGAGTGATTGTTTGCTCACTCGTCGGCTGATCACTGGCTCTTATACACTGGGGGATATCTGCCTGATCTTTATTTGTAATAGGACCTTGATCTCTACAGGCAGTCCGTTCCACCTCTTGACTTGTTTTTTGCTCTGTCAGATATGAAATGTTATAGAGATAGGGCTGTGTCTTTCCAAACCATGTCCAATGATCTGAATTTAGCAGAGGATACTCCAGTCAAGGGTATGTTCACACGATAGCTAAATTTCAGGTATCATTGGGTCTGAACACTGATAAATACCTTTTGTATGCTATCATTGACTGGATGAGGCCTTATTCAGAAACATTTTTCAATCATATTTAAAATATTAATTACACTGGCACTACATACGGTGACATGTTCACCTCTAATTGACCTGTGATAAATCAGCTGCTCTGGTCTGACAGGGAACCACTTGACCTTAAAATGAACGCTTCCATCCATAGCTGAAACATCTCTGAAGCATCCAACAGGCAATAAGTATTTATGAACCCTTGCACATTGTAAAGTTGTGATGCTGAAAGTTTTACACCATGATAATGCCAAATGTGCAAATGAGTGTAACAGCTTGATTCTGAATCATAGACTGGCAAGAAAAGATGCCATATGCTGCATTTAACACAACAATCATACATTATATAAGGTAGGAAGGAGTGCATTGTTTTTCTGTAGCTGTTTATTTGTTCACAATTTTTCATTCTTTTTTCTTTTGGGTGGGGGCACATATAGAGACACATATACCTGTTTTGTTACTATAAATACTGTAACATATAGACAGGGCCTTCCTTAAGGGTAGATGGAACCCTGTGCGGACAAGGTGCTTTCAGAATCTTATATTCAGGAGGACAAGAGACCAGAATGTATACATTGTGTGGGGAGTGCACAGCAAATCCTTTTTATTGCCCACATAAACCCCTTTATGAACACACTCAGAGTCTCCCAAAATAGTATAATGCCTTCTTTGGTGCTCCGCAAAAAGTTTAATGCCCTTAAATTGTCCCTATACAGTATCAAGTGTCCTAATACATAAAGAGTTATATTATAACATTGTTGCTGATAAATATTACCACCATAAAGTGTTTGAATATTGTCTTCATACCACTACTGAACAAAACAGAAAGCTATTACCAATGATTCACAATGATCACTACTACTACTATAGTCCCTATAGGAGTGTGCAGTTATATCCAGTGGCTCACAGGGGACATCTTCTCTGATCAGAGTCGTTCACTTTTCTTTTTTCTCTCCATACAGTCTGGGCCATCTTGAAGTCTTCTCCTGGACATGAATCCTCTCTCCAAAATCTGCCAGAGACACATTTTAGGCTCCTTGCTACAGCACATATAATAGTTACTTCCCCTATTCCCTATATAGGTCCCTCTGTGAAGCCCCATATAGTAATAGGGCCCTCTGTGTAGCCCCCATATAGCACATGACCATCTCTTTGTATTCCATATATAGTATTAGGCCGCTCTGTGCATTGCCCCATATTGCAGGTGGCCCCCTCTGTGCAGTCTCCATATAGTAGGTGGCCCCTTGGTGCAGTCTCCATATAATAGGTGCCACCCGCATTCCCCATACAGTAGGTTCCATCCTCTTTGCAGTGCCTATATAGTATGTGGCCCCATCTGTATAGTCACCATATAGTAGATGATCCCATCTGTGGATCCTCTATAGTATGTACAAACCCCTATAGTAGGTGGTCTGGCTCTGTGCAATCTCCTATAGTTCTCCTTCTGTGCAATCCCTATAAAACCTGGCCCCCTCCTGTGCCCTTCCCTACAGTAATGCCCAACCACCTCTGTGCAGCCCCCTTTAGTAGAGGCCTCCTCTGTACAGTCCTCTATATTAGATGCTTTTCCTCTGTGTAGTCCCCATAGTAGAGCCCCCCCCCCCAATCTGTGCAGTCCCCTATAGCAGATGTCCCTCTCTGTGAAGTACCCTATAGTAACACCCCCTTCTGTAAAATCCATGGCAGTAGAGGCCTTCCTCTGTGCTGTCCCCAATAGTGGAGCCCTCCTTTGTGTTATCCCCTATAGTAGAGGCCCCTCATCAGTGCAGTCTGCTATAGAAGAGCCCCCCACCTATAATAAAGTCCCCCTCTATGTAGTCCCCTATAGTGATGGCCTCATTTAATCACCAGAAAGAAAAAAAAAAATAAGCTCACCTATCACATGCTCCACCACAGCTGCTGCTCTCCCCGCACACTCTCTTCCAGCACTGGCACAGGCAGTGTGCCAAAAGTCCTGACCACTTGCACTGACTCAACTGTGTGCATCTTAAAGGTGCACATGAAATTGAATGGTGTGCACACCTAGGAATGTGTCCAGGTATCCCAGGATGGCCCGGCAGCCATCGAAGGCCCTCTGGTAGACATGCCTTCTTTAAATGCAAGTTTCTTTTTTTTTGTAAAGGTTTTCTATTATGTGCAAAAACCTTTGTGAATTTTCTGCAATTTTATCACTTTTTTGCAAAGAAAAATTTTAACATCAGCAAGGTAGTGAACAGCTGCACAAAAATGTGGGAAAATGTTACTATATGTAATAAAATAACCCAGATCATGCAAAAAAGACAAATTGTTTTTATATCAAGAATCCTAGGCCTGTGGTAGACATGTGACATTGCTGAGGATAATTCAAGGTTCTATCAGAGATGCAGATGCAAAAAACGAATATGACTCATTACATGTCAGTGAATCCATTGTTAACATTTGGTTTCTAGTGAATGCACTTAACTGTAAAATAACTGTGAATAAATTAAAATAATAACATTGTCTTTACTATACCGCCTCTGTATACTACCAGCTATATTATAATATTCACATTGTACCTACTCAATTTGCTGACATGAGTTTGTCAACTAAATGAAATGTCATATAGATGTGTGTGTGTTAAAATGATGTATAGGAAATAATGAAGAAACTGCACTGTAAGTAATAATTACAATCTTGTGTGTTCTTTATCCTACTTTTGAACTCTTATGATCATATAACAGATCATCTGTTGTATTCTCAGATATATGCCTCTCTGTTTCTTTCTAGGAGAACAGAGTTTCTCTGTTTGACTATAATCAAACACAAGGAAAGGCTTGGCATTGGCCCAACTATTACTGACATCACAAAAGCAGCAGTACCGCCTACTCAGCCTCTCAGGCTGGCAGCAAACAACTGCTTCCCAGCACCTGCAAGCTAAGTCATGCAGTATATGTAAACCCTGTACACTCCTACACTCGAGGAAAGCACCCTAAGTATTAGTCACTATGAAGCCGAAAGAACACTATTAAGATATATTATAAGATAAATTAAAAGTTATATAATTATTAGTGTTAAGCGGACACGCTTGGTCGAGCACAATGCTCGGGGTGCTCGACCTTATGGTGCTCAGGGCCTGCGTCACTGCTGCGTCGTTATAAAGTGAATCATTAGACTTTTTTCAAGCTTGTTAGGCGTCTTCATATAGTATTGTTACCTGGTGAATCAAAATGACTACATCCTGCCCATTCAAGTCAATGGGGTCGTCGGGCTAGAGTCAGTTTCCCTTTTTATAGGTTCCTGACGTATAGCCTGGGGTGGGGCTTAAAAATCTATATGAATAAAGCATTAAGTGGACAGCAAATGAGGAGTGTGAACCTAGCCTAAGGGTGCCTTCACACACACCGGATCCGCAGGGAATTTCACACTGCAATTTTGCTGCGAAATCCGCTATGAATCCTGGCAGTGTGATTTTCAATGGGGTATGTAACCCGGCCCCTTTAACCCCCCGCCGCCTGCAGCATACATTACGTGCTCGGTGCTGCGGCTGCATGTGAGGCTCCTGGCTCCCATCGGTCCCGCTCAGCCAATCAGTGCACGTTCCCGAGCCAGGGAGCCAGGAGCCTCAGATGTATCTGCGGCACCGAGCAGGTAACATATGCTGCGGGCGGCGGGGAGTAAAAGGGGCCAGCATTACACACTGTAACCCCATTGAAAATCACAGTATCAGGATTTGCAGCAGATTTTGCTGCAAACACGCAGCATGAAATTTGCTGCGAATCTGGTACATGTGAAGCTACCCTAAGGATGCATCACTTGTGGCATTCTCCAGTACCCTAACCCGATATCTGGGTTAATGTACATTTTCAGCACCCCCCGGATTATGAAATTGATCCCATATCTAATCAACTGAGGACACATTAGAAGCAAACTAACAAAAGGACATGAACATCAAGCAGCAAATTCCTTATGTGTTACCTAATGTTAGTAAATATCACCTGGTGTTTGTAAATACCCTCCTCCGATGTTCATGGTTTATCAGCGCTCCCACACATTATAAGAATAAAGTAACTTAAACGTGTCCTTTCTGATAACTTTTCCTCTTATTAATATTGATATCTGCTTTAAGAAATAAATTGGATCTCATGAGTAGCGTTCATTGGAAATTACGGGTAAAGGATTGATACTTCAATCTCAGTCTCTGTTGTTCCTGGTGGCTCATTTCACGGTACATTAGTTTGAAAATTTTTCTGTCCAGTGTAGAAATTTTTCAGCCAAGGTCTTTGCTTTAGAAGCATTTCTTAGTCCTTTCACTTATGCTATAAAGTATTTGGTGTTCCAAATGATGTGTCATGTTTCAAAATTGTTAAAATGCACTTGTTATAGCCATAATATATGATACAATAAACACTGATGAGCCATAACATTAAAACCACTTACAGGTGAAGAAAATCCAATTGATTATCTTGTGGAATTGACACCTGACAAGAGGAAGGGTATGTTGAACATCAGTTAGTTCTTAAAGGGGTATTCCGCTCAATCATAACTTTTTATATGTTGCTGCCCATGGAGAGACTAACAATTCCTTCCTTAGTTGTTATTATCTATTCAGTCCTCTTCCCCCAGTTCTGAGCTGCTGCTTTCTGCTCAGGACACAAAAAAGTGTTAGCTTTCTTCTGCCCCCCCCCCCCTTCCAAGATGACTGATGTAAACAAGTCCCTATCTGCAACTTTGTTAAGGTGGGAGGGTTAATGACAGTGAGTTCATCAGCAACTTGAAGAAGTCACAAACTTGTAAATAAAGCCTGCCAGGGAGGCTTAAAGGGAAAGAGGGGATTCAGAGCAGAGAAAGGGAGAACAGCTGTCACACAGTTTTCTGTGTCTTCAGCAGAAAGCAGCAGCTCAGAACTGGGGAAAGAGACTGAATGGATAATAACAAGTATAGAAGGAATTGTAAGGCTGCATTCACATGTTCAGTGATTTTCAAGGTCCGTGGATGAAGTCCACTATCTATCTCCTCGATCTGTGAAAAAACATCTGTTTTACATCGGTGTCCATGTTTTTCAAGGATCTGTTTAAAGCTGTTTTAATTATACTGATTACATCACACCTGTGTTTTTTATAGATTGCACAGATCCACAAGGATGTCAGATCTATTGCAATCCACAGAAAACACAGAGCACCAGGACCTGTAAACAAACCCTGCACTGTATACACTCACACAGAGCTTTGAAAGGTATGCACAGCACTGCCCTTTACACAGGCCTGCTGCTCCTCACTATACACACATACACTTCTGCACCATTCACACACAGCTCCATACCTCCCAAGTGTCCCTGTTATGAAGAGACAGTCCCTACTTTAGGCCCTAATTCCTCTATCCATCTTTGCCCCTTATATGTCCCTCTTTTTGACCTAGAAATTAGATTTGCCAAAATAAACTTTCTATGTTGCTGTAGAAAGTGTCTGGTTTCTTAGGGTATGTTCACAGTGAGTAAAAGCGGGGGAAGCCTGCCTGCCTCAGTGTCTCTATGAATTGACATGACTGAAACGGGGGCATGCGAGCCCTCCCATAGAGACACTGAGGCAGGCGGGATTCCCCCACTTTTACTCAATGTGGACATACCCTTATTGTATAATAGACCCAAACTTGCATATTATTCCATCATGTAGTGCACATTGAATTGTTATATTCGGATGAATTATGTGACATTGTGGCCCCTTGCACACATGCAGACTCATTCAGTTCTATGGCCCCATACACACATCTGTAGATGTTATGGATCCGATTTGAGTACCATGCTGCAAGAAAAATTATTATTTGACAGAGAGATGTAAATTGTATAACTCAATCACATGATCCTGATGCTGGCCGGACCACAAACAGCTAATTTGATGACAGTACTGCCTGCTGAAAGGGTGGCTGGGCTGTGCACATCCTGCAGTGTGAGCTCCTTGCATCATTTTGTCACTCTATGCTTCACAACTTACAGAACTTAAAGGGGGAGATGGTGCCAGATCTTATGGATTGTCCCTTTTTTGGATTACTGCAGTTCAGTTCTCATTCAGTTTAGCAGAAGCTGAGCTGCAGTTCTTCATATAACATTCAATTCAAAATAATGTTCCAAAGGATGACAAGCTTCCTTGGCACAATTCATTTTCAATATTGTTAACAGGAAGATTATATTTTATATACTTTATATACAAATATAATAATAGCAACAAAGCCGTCTGGGATTTTACCTGAATCATTATTACTCCAAAACATCTTCTGGTCAGTTGGGCTCAATGTTTCTTTGTTACATGGTTTCATCACCTACAACAGAAACACAAGAAATATTGTATATGTATTCTATAAATGTACCAATATTTCTTCATACCTATTACCTATCGCTTGAATGCTTGTATTCACACATTCAAAGTTCTGCCTGGAATGTACTATTTTATTCTTGACGGACATCCTGGCCTCATTCTGCAACAGTGGGGCCATGCACATTTCTATTGTTTTGTAGAACATTAAAGCAATGCTGTTTCCACCATCCCAACCCACCAAACTGCTAATACCATCAATTTGATGAGAGTAAAACTCTTTTAATCTGCAGCACTGTGTCATACTGGTGTGGCCTCGAGTGTATGTGCCCCAGGTCTGTGACGCCTCTCCTTTCTTCCTCCCTGCCGTCCTCATCATTAGGAACACCCCCAGGCAGGATTTCTATTCATCACTCATCTAAACAGTGCACCTGTGTCGCTATGGCACAGGTGCACTGTTTAGACAAGTGCTGGTCCAGTTTCATTTCCGTGGTGTTTTCATACCATTCTGAGGTTTTCAGGTGCACCAGACACCTTCCCTTCTCTAGAATTGTGGCCCCCTGAAAAAATGCTTAAGTCTTCCATTGACTTTAATGGGGTTTGTTACTTGAATAGAGTACTTTACCATCGGAAAATACTCGACTCAAGTAAGGAGCATTCAAGTATTGTAGTACTAACTAATTTCTAGTCACCAGTGTAACCAGGCGGTAGGTAAAGCTAATGATATGCTGTGCTGTATAGCTAGAGGTATAACCAGTAGGAAGAGGGAGATTGTGATCCCGCTGTATACCTCACCTAAAAAAGGAGGCTTTTCCTTCTGACAATCTTCTATGTTTTTATGTTAAAATGTTTATCTAGATTTTGTATGTGACTTCCTTTATAATATGAGTTTTAACCCTTCAATAACATGTAAACATAATTGGTATACCCAACAGAATCTGACTATAATACTACACAGCATGGTTTTACAATGCAGCGCTTTCAGGTCAGTAAAACTTTTCAGCTTAGACCTTTACAATATAAGTAGTGAGAACGGACAGATTTGCTTCATGACGTCAAGGTTTAGATGGCCTATATTTCCTGAAGTGTTTCTCACAGTTGTTCATGGTAGCTGTCATCATAAAATCCTCTCTTTTCCTCGGTGCAGCCTGTTTGTTTTTCCTCCATTTGTACATTCTTTTTTTCCCCACAAAGTTTGCAATGACGCAGTTCTGTATTTGTGATGAACACATGTTGACTTATGTACCCATCCATGTGGGAAAGTCTCTGCTATGTAGGGGATACTTATAAGGGATATATATATCTGCTATGTTCCTTCTCAATTGTAATCTGTATATCTTAAAGGGGAACAATGGCAAATTTCCAACTGCTTTTAGAAGTTTATATAGATTTGTGAATTACTTCTATTTAGAAATCTCTAGTCTTCCAGTACTTAGCAGCTGCTGTATGTCCTGTAGGAAGTGATGTATTCTTTCCAATCTGCCGCAATGCTCACTGCTGCCACCTTGGTCAGTGACAGGAACTGTCCAGAGCAGGAGAGGTTTTTATGGGGATTTTATGTGACCATGCCCGCCCTCTGTGTCCACCACTGAGCCCTTTACATGCCTATAGAGGACACTGGGGGTAGGGCATGGTCACATTCTTCTCCATGTCGGCCATCTTATGGACTGACTCACCACAGAGCCCAGCCTGGAGGAGGGGGGTCTGATTTTAGCTCTATGAGGTACACAGGGAGCTGCTGTCAGTAAGTGCATTGAGTACAGTTACTAATACTGTCCAGTGAATACTATAAAGTAGCCAACCCCTTTACGCTTCACCTAAATCCCTTTCAAAGCAATGAGGATGGTTGGGTTTAGTTCTTACATGTGTTCTTACAAACAGCTTTTATAGGGTCCATGCCAATAATAAATGATATGGCTTACTGGCATTAATGGCAGCGGTCACTATAGTGTATCACAGTCAGGTTTATACTAACATACATGCTCTTTGTACCTATAGTTTCTGTTGTTTTCTGCAAATGCAAACAAGATGATGTAAATGTAGACACATGAGCAGGGAGTTCTCCCTCTGGTATCAGGTGTATAGCTGCAGGCCTGTATGCCAAGGAGAAATAGATACGGTAGAGTGTTTAACTGAACCTGCAATCGACACCAGGAGAGCTATTTTCAGTTTATTACATCCAGTGTCTCGGATTTTCCTCTCCATTACACAGGCAGAAAGGTACATTTGGCTCATCCCTACTTCAGCCATTTAAAGGTGACTTGGGATATTCTCAGTTAACTATCCCCTGCATGATTCAGCCTGTTACACTGTGCCATGCACAATGTTATCGCTCACTAGTCCTTCATCTATGTTGGAAGGGTGGGCAAATATATATGAGCCCCATACTCTCTTAGGGTGGGTTCATACTGAGGAATTCTTGCGGATAATATCCACGGAATTCCGTTGGCTGTCCGCGCACACGGCCGCGCGCTTTTCCGCCGGCTCCATAGACACCATTCTATGGGCCGGCGTATTCCGTTATCCGCCGAAAGAAGGGACATGTCACTTCTTTCAGCGGATAGCAGAATACGCCAGCCCATAGAATGGTGTCTATGGAGCTGGCGGAAAGGCGTGCGGCCGTGCGCATGGACAGCCGACAGAATTCCACGGATATTATTTGCGGTAATTCCTCAGTATGAACCCACTCTAATAGCTCATGATACTGCACACTCTACTAGGGTGTCCATCCCTGATCTATATAGTACCAACCTATTAATTTAAAGGGGAACTCCAGCTATTTTTTTCTTGCAAGTCGTTTTGCGTTAGAAAGTTATATAGATTTGTAAATTACTTCTATTTTAACATCTTCCAGTACTTATCAGCTGCTTTATATACTGCAGGAAGTGGTGCTTTCTTTTTAGTCTGACACAGTGCTCTCTGGTGACATCTCTGTCCATGTCAGGAACTGTCCAGAACAGGAGAGGTATTCTATGGGGATTTGCTGCTGCTCTGGACAGATCCTGACATGGACAGAGGTGGCAGCAGAGAGCACTGTGTGAGACTGGAAAGAATACACCACTTTCTGAAGGACATACAGCAGCTGACAAGTACTGGAAGACATGAGATTTTTAAATAAAAGTATATATCAAATCTATATACCATTTGATTTGAAATAAAACAAAATTAACCAGCGTATCACTTTAACTTTTATTGAGTAAAGCTAGGTTTACACCCTGTCTAAAATAGATTTACACCAATTTTTCTGTATGCTACAAACCATAATAAAAGAACTGACAAACACGTTCACATTAAAACAACTGCACATTATTCATTATGTTTTGACAGACAATGATTTTACTGTACATTGCTCCATAGAGATTACATTTCCATAAGCTTTGTGCTTGTCAGGAATTGGCAGAAATGCAGATCTGCATGTAAAGAGTTTCAATCAATAGAGTTTTAGGCTATGCTCCTTAATATGTTCAAACAACAGCCGTTCTGCCATAAACGGCCGTTTTTTAATGCTACCTACGTCCGGATTTACTGATCATGATCATTAATTCCGGCTGTAGGTAGCGTTAAATAACGGCCGTTCCGTTGTACGTAGTGGATACATAGCCTAAAACTGTATTAATTAAAACTCTTTACATGCAGATCTGCATTTCTGTCAATTCTGCACAAGCACAAAGTTTATGGAAATATAATCTCTATGGAGCAATGCACAGTAATATCATTGTCTGTCAAAACAATCCATAATGTGCTGCTGTGACTGTTTTTATAATGTGAACGTGTTTGTCAGTTCTTTTGTGATGGCTTTGCAGCATACAGAAAGATTGGTGTAAATCTGATTTAGACCTGAATTATAGGGGATTCTGCATTTGTGGAATTCCTGGGGAATTCTAGCTGCTCTGCAGCTTTTAACTATTTGTGATCTCTTTTGTAACAGAACACTGAGTAGAATTTACAGGGTGCAATGATTCTAGTCTTATACTTTTCAGAAGTTTGTATATCCAGAATCCACAGGTAAAATCACTGAAGCTTTAGTCCAAGATTTCTGGTGGATCTCCAAACCCTGATATGTCATATAGTGAGGATTGGGGAGCTAATGGTCAGTGGCTTTAAAATGTTGAAACAAAGTCTTAGGGGGAGATTTATCAAACAATAGTGTAAAGTGAAACTGGCTCAGTTGCCTCTAGCAACTAGAGATGAGCGAATGTTGAAATATTTGATAATTTGAAATTCGATTTGAATAGCTCCCGATATTCGTATTTTCAAACGAATATCAAATCCCATTATAGTCTATGGGAGAAAAATTCTTGGGGCCTGGAAATTAATATTCAACCTCAAGGAGGTCACCAAGTGCACAATGACACCTCAGGAAATGATGCCAACACCTCTAGAATGCATATGGGACAGCAGGGAAACATCTAACACTAGTGATGAGCCAACATCCCAATTTTCGGTTCAGATCCCGAACACCCAAAAAAAATAAACATGATCGGTTCATGTTCACCGAACATTCACAAACAAATTATGAACGTAATGTAGAAGTGTACGTTTTGGTCTAGCGGTACACACTTGCGTACGTATCAGGTCAGGTGCAGTGTAAAATTTGTAATAATGAAAATTAACGATAACTACAAATCAGTAGTAGCAAGATAACAGGTATTTGCCTACAAAAAGCAATGTAGAGGCAGCACATCCAAAGAACGTCACTTTTATTCACACCAGTGCAACGTTTTGGCTCATTAGGTAGCCTTTCTCAAGCGGTGATACCATACACTTCCAAGTCTCAGTATATATGTGCTAGTGTTCAATATACAGGTAATTACACAATAATAATCTCAATAATCAAATACAGTGAAAAAACAAGTGGAATAAATCTCAAATCTCATGATCAAATAACACAATTCATAAAATAAATCATCTCATACCAGTGGATGTCCAAACATGTGAAAAATTCATAAGGCATTATTAGCATAAGGCTACGTTCACACAGAGCAAAAGGGGCGGATTACGCAAGGAAATATTTCCGCCTGAAATCAACTGACGCTGAATTCCGAGCAGAATATAAGCAGAATGTAAGCAGAATCCCTGCGTATTCTGCTAGGAAAGTGTTCAGCTCGTAGTCAGCTCTTGACAAATTCAGTGCGGAATACTCAAGGAATCCGCGCTGAATCCGCATGCATTCAGCGCTGAAATTCAGCGAGTATTTGGCGAGTAAACTAGACTATACCAGAATATATACTAGAATCCTCCTCCCCCCCCTTTTTTCCCCATTTCCGCGCTGATTCAGCGCGTAATTTCCGCTTGTATTCCGCGCTGAATACGCTCGCATTCCGTGCTGAAACAGAAAATCAGAGCCCCATTGATTTGTATAGGCTTCTGCTAGCGGAAGAATGAACATGTTCATTCTTCTGGCGGAAAGCGGATTAGTTCAGTGCGGAAATTCCACTGTGTGAACTGCAGAGCAGAATTTCCATTCAACACAATGGAAATGAGCTCTGCACCTATTTTAACGGCTGAAATTTCAGCGCTGATTCAGCGCAGAAATTCAGCTGCTTTTGCTCTGTGTGAACGAGCCCTAAGTGTTAATAAGCACACAGGTGAAAACAATCAAAAGATAAAAGGAACCTTGATGAATATACATACAAAGCGTCATGCATGGGAATCACATGGAAGATGGTCAGATGGAGAGGACGCCGGCCCCTAGAACTGACGTCACACACGCCGGGCCAGGGAGGCCGTCTCGAAAGGTCACATGGTCCAGCCTGCGTCACGTGACCGCAGCTCTCACCCGCGCAACTTGGCAACTTCTGGTGCTGCTGGGGCTTGTTTTTTCTTAGGTATTTGCCCACAATTACAGTATACAGCCGTATACCGGATATATAATTGTTTTTTACAATAATAAAATGAAAAAGCTGTTCAACTTCTTTACAGGATGCATACTGTGCAAATAAGTAGTAGCAAGATAACAGGTATTATCCTGCAATCACAGTATACAGCAGTTATTGTCCTGAAAAACAACTTTAAAAATTGCAACCCTGTGTCAAACTGGCGTGGCCTAGAGTGTCTATGCATTAGGCTGGCACAACCTCTCTGTCCCTCCTCCCCGCCCTCTTCATCATTAGGAATGCTCCAGGCAGATTTTCTCCTATTCATTAGCTGTGTAAGCACGGCACATGGGCTGGATCGTTAAGGCACCTGTGCAGTGTTCACACAAGTGAGGAATAGGAGAATACCTGGCTGGAGCATTCCTAATGATGAAGAGGACGGGGAGGAGGGACAGAGAGCTTGTGCCAGCCTAATGCACAGACACTCTAGGCCACACCAGTTTGACACAGGGCTGCAAGTTTAAAAGTTGTTTTTCCGGACAATAACTGCATCACCTGCCGAACGTACCCCAGGACAGATCATGGATTAAAAGCAGCTATCCGAAGGTACAAGCGGTTTGGGAGGGGACAGATTGTGGATACAGAGACAGCTGTTCAAAAAGACATTGTATGGTTGTGGCCTTTCTGTGTTTTCACCCCACTCCTGGTTTTGGTTGAAAAAAAACTGACCAAAAGACTAACGTAATTACTATGTGTGAACCTAGCCTAAGAAAAATAATACCAAAATACATCCTTAGGCCAGGTTCACACTGCGATTGAGACCGGCCATTCCGTGACTTCGGCTGGGTCACGGAACGGCCGGTCTCAGCCCGGATCATCACGGCTGGTACTTAGGTACCGGCCGGACGATCTTTCCTCCGTGGAGCTCTGATGCGGGCGCATCAGCGTGCGCCCGCATCAGAGCTTCCCATAGCACAGAGTGAAGCAAGCGGCTGGGGCCGCTCGCTTCACTGTGTGAACTGACAGGCCCTTCTGCGGGCGGAATTCATTGAATTCCGTCCGCAAATAATGGACCTGTCAGTTGTTTGCGGCGCCGCATGGGAACCGACCAGAGCGTATACGATGTGTGTACGCTCCGGCTGGGATCCCATAGCATAGAACTACGGCCGATTTACATAGTGTGAACATAGCCTTAATCTTCAATTTTTTGCAAAAGCAGGTGATAAATAGTGTTTATATTGGATGGCCATCAATTAACAGCAAATAACAGTGAGTATTTGTCGTTACTTGATGGACCTCCATTGTCACCTGTCACAAGGCTATGGTGTTTGAACATAGACTTATGATCATAATCAACTGTGGTTATTATTTTATGCTGTGTGTTCACTGTCGGCCAATTTCCTGTGGACTTGATTACATTATTACATTGAAACACAGCCGTATTTAGGTATTATTTTACTGTGTGTGAATATAGCCTCTGCCTGTAAATGATGTATCATATCCTTTAACACAACAATGCGCATGCTTCCAGATGTTTTTGCTTTTTTTTTTTGCAACATTTGAAAGATTAATTTCCAGTTCAGTCTGCAGACGTTCCTATTAATACACTTAGACATGCTAGCTTTGCTATTATCTCATTGAGGCAAGCTATATTTATTCTGGCTGTAGGTGACAGAGAGCAACTTGACCTGCATGTGACATTCTTTAGGTTATCGGTAGGATACATACCACAAACTCTGCTGCTATAGTGACCTAACAAAAACGTGAAAGCCTTATATCAGAGTTAGGGTTTTAACCCCTTTGCTTATTTTAGGCCCTAATGACCAAGCTTTTTTTTTTTCTTTTTTGATTTTTTTTATTGACTCATTCCAAAAGCTTTTTTTTTCTTTTCTTTTTTTTTACATCAACAAAGCAATATTAAATGGACATTGTAATAAAAAGGAAAAGCTTTCTCTTACATTGAGGGAAGAGTTGTACTTTTTAATGGTATCTTTTTAGAAGTACATATAATTTATTAATAAACTTTTCTACTTATACAAAATAAAAAATATTCCAAAAGGCACAGCATTTTTTTTGTCTGCTAGTTGGGGCATATTAGGGTTTTGCGGGAATTTTAGTACCATGTTGTGACTTATGACTTTTGATTGCTTTTTATTCTGTATTTTGGGCAAAGGTGTTAGCGATAAACAGCAGTTTTGGGATTATTCTTTATATTTTTTTTTAACACTGAATTCCCTGTGAAGAATAATCAATTTTTTTTTTCATTGATTTTATATCAAGGCCTAATAGGTATAAAAAGCTGGGAACATGGGGCCTTTAAAGGGGTAGTCCACCCAAATTTTTTTTCTTTCAAATCAACTGCTGCCATGAAGTGACAGAGATTTGTAATTTACTTCTATTAAAAAATCTCAAGCCTTCCAGTACTTATTAGCTGCTGTATGCCCAACAGGAAGTTGTATTATTTCCAGTCTGGAGAGCAGGAGGGGTTTTCTATGGGGATTTGCTCCTGCTTTGGACAGTTCCTGACATGGACAGAGGAGGCAACAGAGAGCACTGGGTCAGACAGGAAAGAAAACACCACTTCCTGCTGGACATACAGCAGCTAATAAGTACTGGAAGACTTAAGATTTTTTAATAGAAGTGAATTACAAATCTCTGGCACTTTATGGCACCAGTTGATTTGAAAGAAATTTTTTTTGGGTGGACTACCCCTTTAAGCCCCTGGCTGCCATATAGTGTTGCACAAGCACTAAAATACTAATGTTCTCTATACTGAAGTCAAGTATTTCATTGAAATCAATGCAAGACTCAGCATTTAAGCATTTAAAGGGTGCCCCCTGCTCTGCAGAGCGGAGAGTGCCTATTACACCTATTGTATTTTTCATTCTACTTTTTGTATATTTCATTCCTTGAAGGGATGCTTAAACAAAATATACAAAAACAAGAATGAACAATTTCTGCAAGACACATCACAGTTCTAATGTGTCTTGTCTTGTCTTATTATGTTTTTGATCAATCAGTAAAACTATGTTCAGTTTAAAGTGTCACTGTCGTATTTTTATTTTTTGCAGAAATCAATAGTCCAGGCGATTTCAAGAAACTTTGTAATTGGGTTTATTAGTCAAATATGCCATTATCTGCATTCAACAAGACTTTCCCCTGGTCCCCCCCCCCTCCTCTCTCTCATTCACTGCTCATTATCAGGTAATCTCAACTCTTTTACATCAGTCGAGTCCTGTCTGTTCTATGGAGAGGGGAGGGGGAGGAGGGAGGAGGGGGATTAGTCACCAGCAGAGAGCAGAGAACAAAGGATTACACAGTGGGACCTGTGTGAAAGCCGGTATTCAGAGGTCAGAGAGGTCAGTGCTGACTTCAGAGGAGATAGCCCGGTGATGTAGCTGTAAATTAACTCTTTGTTGTCCTGTTTTGGTGCCTTATCTCCCTCAACCCCTCCCCTCTCCATAGGAAAACCATGAAGACGGGGGGAGAGCTTCAAACTGCTTTTTCATGATAAAAATGCATTTTTCGGCAAATAAACCCATTTACAAAGTTTCTTAAAATCACCTGTACTATTGATTTCTGCAAAAAAATTTAAACGACAATGACACTTAAAAAAATTACCTTTTTTAATATTCATAATATTACAGTACCATTGATTTTCCTCATAAAAAGAGAGGTACTTTGGAAAGTATAGCTAAAAGTCTACCCTGCATATATGAGATACATATATTCAGATACAGATCAATCCCATCAGCACCATTTCAGTAGACGAGCCTCCACTAATATCAATTACCAAGAGAAAATTTGGATGCAAGAGTTTCTTTCAGCTAAAACAGTGACAAATCAAAAATAAATTGAAATTAAGTTTTTTTTTCTTCCTCTTCGTGATTTTTTTTTGTACAAAATGCTATTTACAATCAGTTTATTTCAATGTATTATTCACAGCAGTGCACCCAACCACTTTGGAGCATATTGGCATATTTACATAAATGTGCTATCAGTACTCGGCCTCTTCTTCTGCTCCTCGGCTATTCATATTTATATACAGGGCAGAGTAATTATAGCTAATTGCCTCAATGTTACACATCTGTTACTAATTGTTCTTATTGAAAAATCATAATGGTGACAGAAATAATTGTATCAAACCTATAAATTAAACAGAATTTTTCCATTACTGCTACAGATGTTGGCATGGAGCGGGTTCTTAATCCATTGTTTTAATAGCTGAGACCGAGTCCTTGTCCCATTAGTTCTCATTGAGTTTCCATTTAAAGCCTCCTGCTTGTGTACCAGGGCACTATATAACAATGCGTTATTGATGCATATTCATAGGAACAGCTTTGCTCTATACTAATGTCAGACATGAATGAACGCCATCTAGATGCTACTTGCTGTGGCCTCATTCATATTAAGCTCTCAGCGTGATTTCTTTTTGTTGAAAGATCTTTTAGAACTGATTCAAATATAAAACTGCTAAAACAGAACATTCATTTACAGCTGGCCCTTGTGTTCTGCCTCCTTTATTTAGTATAGAATGGAGGACAAGTGAGAGCATTGTACATACTATGTAGCTTTTAGGATTTCTAATTTGGCTCCATTTTTATTCCACTTTTTCTGTATTACAATTTTTCCATCATTCATCCATAATCAGAAGAGCTAGTCTGTGGTTCAGTGACAGTTCAGAGATCTTTAGTCCTTTGAGTTCTGTTATACAGTGAAACCTTGGATTACAAGTAACTTGGTCTGAGAGCGTTTTGCAAGACACATTAGTAGTTTTAAAAAATTGTAACTTAGTATACAAGCACAATTTGGTAATACAAGTCCCCAGTGTCACCATCCTGACACTGTACTGGGTAGAAAGCCCTCTCATTTAACCCACTGCTACCTCATCAACTCTGCTGGTGATCGGATACCTCCCAGCTCTCCTCGTGTGCCTAAATGTGTAGAACTGCAGAGATCCTCCTGTGGAAGCGAGAAGCTCAGCCTTATCTCCTCTCCTTGCTGCCGGAGGATTGATTGTGAGTGAGGCTGCGGTGTCCTTCTAATCCAGTGTTCAGGCAGCCTAGATCCTGTGTGCACAGACATAGCCCAAGCGGTGGGTGCTTCACCTCCCGAGGCCTTGTCTGGACATCTCCTGCCACTACTGTGCATGTGTCACGACCATCTTGCCTACACGTGGCTCTGGATGGTGTATGACCGCTACTTCCCTCTGAGCCCTGAATTACCACTTGACCAATAGCTGCACCAGGCAGCCGGCACAAGTACCAGCAGGTACCAGCACTAGCAGGTTTGCAGTCACCAGGTGAATTGTGTGTGAAGGGAGAGTTAACTGATTAACCCCTTCTTTACTGATAAAGTGTTCTTTATTGATACAGAACACTGTACCTACCTTATTTTTGGGTTATGGAATGAATTGTCTGCATTTCAATTATTTCATACAGGAAACTTAGCTTTATATATGAGGGATTTGGATTACAAGCACATTCCCGGAATAAATTATGCTCGTAATCCAAGGTTTCACTGTACTAATAATATCATATGTTGGTCATATAAAGCTTTGGTCTTTTGACACAGTATACCTGCACAATCGACCGACACCGACAGAAGTTACATTTCATATGAGGACCATCTTCCATATGTCCTCCAGTTACAGATGAAAGTGGAATATATTCAGTTGTGTAAGGCTAGGTTCACACTGCATTTTGTGGCAAAAAACTGATGCATTTGTGTGCATCCGTTTTGATCTGTTTTTTCATTGACTTCCATTATAAAAAAAACGAATCCGTTTTTTTTGACGGACACAAAAAAGTTGCTGACACTATTTTTTTGTCAGTTAAAAAAAACGGATCCGTTAAACATATGCTGAAAACGCAGTGTGAACCCAGCCTTAGCTGCATTTTATCACAATGTAACAACAATGTATAATGTTACATAAGCTTATAAAAAATAATATCAAAATCCTTTACAAGTCCAATACTAAAGAGCAATGAACATGCTGTTTTAGAACGTTCAGACTGCATTCACATGTTCAGTGATTTTCAAGGTCTGTGGATGAAGTCTGCTATCTACCTCTGTGATCTGTGAAAAAACATCTGTTTTGCATCTGTGTCCATGTTTCTCAAGGATCTATTTAGAGCTTTTTATTTACACTGATTACATTACATACATGTTTTTCACTGATGTACATGGATGTCATTGAAAAACAGGGATCTCATAGGCTTCTATGGGGGAATCCGTGCTGTGATCTCATCTGAGTTATGACATGTCCTATTTTTTCACGGAACGGATCGCGGATTCATGAAAAAAACAGACCGTGTGAATAGCCCAAAAGAAAGCAATGGGCTATAAAAGGGTTCATGATTACAGATCCGTGATAACGGACAACTTCCCGGAACATGTGAATGCAGCCTCAGACCAGGTTCACACTACGTATAACATTGGCCGTTCTGTAACCCAGCCGGGTCACAGAACGGCTGGTGTTACTGAAGATCATCCTCGCCGGTACTGCAGTACTGGCCGGATTATCTACATTTCTGCTAAATTCGGATGCGGTTGCACCCGCATTCACTGCTGTACCCACAAATTCACAGCTGCACACAATAAAGCTTGTGAACTGACAGGTTCTCTGCAGCCGCTATTCAATTAATAGCGGCCACAGAAAACTGACATGTCACTTTTTCCTGCAGCTGGATAGAATCCCGGTCAGAGAGTGTACTATGTGTATATGCTCCGGCCAAGATTCCATTAATTTAAATAGAATGTATGTTTTGTATAAATCACGGCTATTGTTGCAAATAACAATAATGGCTGTGATTTATACAAAACATACGTTGTGTGAACAAAGCCCCAGACTGTATTACAGCTCCATGCAACAGCTGCATATTTACCACCAAGGGTGGCATTGCATCCAAATTCTTGGCTATGCATACAGCCATAATATTACCATGTGCATAACCCATTACTTTCTCACACAATCATATAAATAGGTGTATACTACTCAACATATACACAGTCTTATAGCACAATACTTTTCTATTTGATAACCCAGATATCAAGTTTTTTTTTTCCTTAAAGGGGTACTCCAGCAACAACAACAACAAAAAATCAAAACAACTGATGACACAGTGCTCTCTGCTGCCATCTCTGTCTATGTCAAGAACTGTCCAGAGCAGGAGAAAATCCATAGAAACCCACAGAAAACTTGTCCTGATCTGGACTGTTCCTGACATTGACAGAGGTGGCAGCAGAGAGTCAGACTTTCCACCGCTATTATGACAGAAAGCTTTGATGGTGTTGCAGTATGTATCCTGCAAAAAGACTAGGAGAACAGTGTAGGATCAGCCTATAATCTTATAAGCTGTGTAACTAAAGTTCCATAATGTTATGTGCTATTATTTTTATGCCGGGAATTGCAGGTTATTTCCTGTGCTGTGCTTAGATACTGTGTGTCCTGACAAACTAGATGATATGAAGTCGAGGGCCTGACAGTAACAGAGACAATTATGTGTCTACCGCAATGAGACACTTTCCATGGTCAGGCTATTATGCTTCTGTGAATCATCTTGGAAACCAAGGAACACCAAGTAAACAAAACAGTGATTACACACCATGATACATGATATAATAGGTTAACATGACTACTAGCTTTCAGCTGCACAATATAATTTACTGTTCTTACACCACCCTTATGTTAAAGATACACCTCCCCACAATTACTGGAGGCTGCACTGCATGACTTATATGTCAGGGATACATGGCAATTTGTGATATAATCAATGCACTATGGCTGAACCCACACTAAAGTAGTAGACAGGCTTCTCTAGTGTTACCAAAGCATTGGATGCTTCCTACCAGGGGAGCTACATTAGAGGACCCAGTGACCCGGTACTGCAAAGGGCCCTGACATCACCTGCAGCACTCAATAGCTGAGTGGGCTGCTAATGGCCTCCAAACGGCCTGGCCCTTAAACTGCGAGTGCTCCTGATAAGCACTCACATTAAAATGCAAGGCTGTGACTGACAAGGTGAGGAGCCATTGGCTCGCCACCCTGCCAATCATCCTTGTGGCCGCAGAGAGCACACGAGTGACATCATTCCTGCACTCTGAGTAAGGAGAAGAAGGAGACGCTGGATGTCTTCTGTGGTGCAGCTAGGTAAGTATTGTTTTTTTTGTTGTTTTTCTTACATAGGGGAGGTATGCCATCTAACAGGGGGCTGCCTATATTGGGGGGAGGTCTGCCAACTAAGAGGGGAGGGGGCTACATAGGGGCGAGGCATGCTGCCTAAAAGTGGGATGCCTACATAGGGGGAGGGGATTACCTTTTGGGGAAGGAGGAGGAGGGGGGGGTTAATTTACAGGGCATAACTACATGGGGGGAAGAAGTTATTTTATCAGGCATTGCTACATGGGGGAGGGGCCTAAATTACTGGGGGGCACTTATGGCATATCCTGTAGATATGTCCGGTGGGATATCTGGTATTTGAATGTGATTTTGTACAGTAGAACCTGTTGCTGATTTTCTGTGTATATTAACTGGTATCCTTTTTATTATTCTCATTTGGGTCTGGTCCCTATGTAGTTGTTTTCTGCTTTTATTAATCCTCTAGTTGTAGAAACTATGGGGGAGATTTATCAAACATGTGTAAAGTGAAACTGGCTCAGTTGCCCCTAGCAACCAATCAGATTCCACCTTGCATTCCTCACAGACTCTTTGGAAAATGAAAGGTGGAATCTGATTGGTTGCTAGGGGCAACTGAGTAAAAGAATAATTTGTGCATTGCACAGAGAATTTCCTTGTGACCACATTCACACACAGTTGAAAGGATGTTAGTTTTTATTGGACAGCTGTCACAGACAAATAAGAGCCGTTATTTTATAACAACGGTCATTATTATACAATAAAAATGTCCGTGTCTTTGATGGTGTGTGAACATAAAATGGAAGCCCATAAACATTGCTAGAAGTTAGGCTATGTTCCCACAACACCCTCTTTTGGCCATTTTGTAGGAGGGGGCGCCATTTTTGCGACAAAATGCATCCATTTTATGCAAATTCCTATTATAACTAGCAAAAATGGCTTTTTTGGCGCCAAAATGATAACCGTCCAAAAAAAAAGTCAATGTGAAAATGTCACTGTCAAGAGTGACCAAGTTCATTCCCCTAGAACAGGCATGTCCAAACTTTTTTCGAAGAGTGCCAAATTTGATGAAGTGAACATGTGCGAGGGCCGACCATTTTACATGCTACATGCTATATGCTTTATAACACAGGCAGATAATAGCAAGCTGGATACCTGGGGGGCCGTAAAAGTTCGGAACGCGGGCCGCAAATGGCCCTCCGGCCGGACTTTGGACATGCCTGCCCTAGAAGAATTACATTCTTGCCTATTGAAATCCAAGCCATGCTATTTCCTGGCCTATCTCCAAGACTCAGTAGAAACCAGAGATCTTAATCCTGCAGACACAGAAATGCAGATGTGTGTGCTTGTATTTTGCATTGGGGTCCCTACAATGCAAAGATGCATGTATTATTAAAGACATCGATATATTTGCTTTTGTCCTTCGTGGCCGTTCAGAGAAAGCGAACGTGTCCGTCAGTGGAACAATTATCTCATTAATTAAAGTGATGTGCTGCTGTGTCAGGTTTCCTCTCCCTACGCTGCAGCGTGTTTGTATCAGTGCCAGCACATTCCACAACCCCTTTAAAAAGAGGGCATATCCTCTAGTGAATTACATTTTAATGTCCTGTGGAAAGAATCCATTCTGAATGGAAAGAATGATGCTATGCCCAAAAGGAAATCATAGCCTGCTGTCCTGTGGTGGCAATGAATATGGATGCAGTGGTCTGCCGAACAGTCATTCATTATAGATTACTGGGATTACTCATTGACTAATACAGAACACTTCTTGATTACATGTATATTAGCAATAATAGCAAGTTTGAAGCAAATGCAGATGAAGCATGACTATAAAACAGGTATATAGTCAACAAGGTCAAAGTGCAAAGAAAGTGCTGCAGAATCTTTTAGCATTATACAACTAAATATAATTGCTATTGTCATTTATGCTCCTGACACAATGGGGGTCATTAATATAAGAATGTGGTATGTTTACCTTTGCCATCATTGCCATCTAACATTTCAGTACAGTGAAACCTTGGATTACCAGCATAATCCGGGAACGCGCTTGTACACAACGCCCCAGGTGGCTGTAAACCTGCTGGTGCTGGTACTAGTGCCGTCTGCCTGGAGTAGCTATTTGTGAATGGGTTAATTCAGGGATCAGAGCGAAGCCGTGGTCATACACCAGCCAGCACCACATGTGGGCATGATGGCCAAGCCACATGTGGACAGCAACAGTGGGAGATGTCTGGGTGAGGCCATGGGGAGTTGAAGCACTCATTGCTGGGTTATGTCTGTGCACCCAGGATCTAGGCTGCTTGAACACCGGGGGTAGGAGTGAGCCGCAGCCTTACTCACACCCAGTTCTCCGGTAGCAGGGAGATAACACTGCAGTCGGCAGTGTTATCATTTGGCGGGTCTCCCTGAGATCAGCAATCTGTTTCTCTTATGGCTCTACTAGGCATTGCTCCCACCTAGCCAGAATCCTGCTCTACACTGATGAGGGGCAACACCCTGAAACAGCTGTATGTGGATGGATACCTGGCCTTGGTTTTTTCCTTATCATTACATTGAATAATAGGACCACTTAATATGGTGGTTTTGGTGGTTTCCTAAAAGGCTGGGTCCTTCTCGGAGGGATATCTGGCTACTCCAATGTTTCGAGACTCTTTGATGAGGCTCCACGGGCTCTTGGGTAGCAGGGAGAGGAGAGGCTGCTCGCTTCCACAGGAGGAGCTCTGCAATTCTAAAGGGTCCCTGACATGGACGGGCACCAGAGGAGAGATGGAAGGTGTCTGATCTGATCCCGGCAGAGTTAATCAGGTAGCAGTGAGTTAAAATGAGAGGGCTTTCTACCCAGTATCAGAGGGGGTCTTGACATTTTTGAAAACTATTAGTTTGTATTTCAAAGTGCTCTCAGACCAAGTAATAAAATATTTCACTGCTTCATAAGGAGTCAAAAATAAATACAAAAAGAATGTCCTGAAGAATAAAGAAAGTCCCACCATCCTTAAAGCATTAATTAGCTGTCTCCTACCTGTTCATTTTGTACGCCTACATTAGGACCAAGAGAAGGGTAGGCCTCAGATGTTACAGGTGTCATGTTTAGTATAGGGGATCCGAGTGAGGTCTTCTTGACATGGCAGGTGGGATTACAGTAATCACACAGACATACAGGCCACATATCAGGCATCATGCTCTATAGCATGAAATATTTCACTCCATTGTAAAGGAACATTGCTTAGCAATAAAGCTTGCAATTTATTTGAAATAATATCTCCATTGGATCTGGTTTCAGCAATGTCCTTGGACAACACATGATAAATAGTCGAGTAGAGGTTGTTTTTGTATATATTATGTATTCGACTTACATAACCTGCCTTTGCTTGACCGAGGACTTTGACCGTTACCAGTTTTATGTAACATGCATTGCTTTACTGTATATGCACGGCAACATAAAGCTAAGGCCACCTAGTGATAAAGACAGTCTTTATAGCGTGTAGGAATGGTAAACTCACTGACATGTTAGACATTGGACTTTATTGTTCACACAGAACGCAGGTTTTCAAGTAGTAGATAACACCTAGATCGGGAGTGGTTATTTTTAAAGGGGTTCTCCAGTGAAAATCTTTTTCCTTCAAATCAACTGGTTTCATAAAGTTATATAGATTTGTAATTTACTTCTGTTTAAAAATCTCAAGTCTTCCAGTACTTATCAGCTGCTATATGTCCTGTCTCGGACAGAGTTGTCAGCAGAGAGCATTGTGTCAGACTGAAAAGAAAATAACATTTCCTACAGGACATACAGCAGCTGATAAGTATCAGAAGGCTTAACATTTTTAAATAGAAGTACATTACAAATCTATATAACTTTCTGACACCAGTTGATTTGTATACAATTTTTTTCCTCCAGCGTATCCCTTTAATGACTTTGCCAGCTGTGCTCTGGACAGGTTTAATTTGTGTGTGCTGGTGGGACGGAGGTCATGAACTGCCCATCTTACACTATAAGGCTATGTTCACACAACATTTATTTTATGACAAGAACGGACATTGTTTTCAATTAAAACAATGTCCTTTCTTTTAATAATGAAATGGATTGTATTGAAGTAAATGCAAACAATGAATGGTATTTACATAATGTATTGAACAACGGCCGTCGAAATAATGAGCATGTCAATTATTTCCTAACATTGTGCATTGATTTTAATGCAATTTTCACTGCATACAATGGCCATTGTCTGGCACTCAAGAAAATGGACGTTGTTTTGAGTGCCCAATACCGGCCTTTGTTTATATGTTGTGTGAACATAGCCTAAGGGCCCTATTCCACAGTAATGATAATCGTCTGGATCGGCCCCATTTGAGCTGATTCGGCCGATTATCGCTCGGTGGAATAGAGAGAAAGATCAGCCGATGATCGTGTCATCGGCTGATCGTTCATTTAGGGCCAGACCTAAAATCATCGCTCCCCCACCGCGCATCGCTAGAGTTGAATAGCGGTGCGCGGCGGGCGACCGACGATTTGAGAAGAAGCAGCAGCGTCATACATTACCTGGCTGCAGGGCTTCTTCTCCGCGCTTTCTTCCTCCCCGTGTCCCGCATGCTCTATCTTCAGAATGACCGGTCAGCTGACGGAGCGCTCAGCCAATCACAGGCCGGGACCGCCGTCGCCTGTGATTGGCTAAGTGTGGCCTGTCAGCTGACTAGCCATTCAGAAGATAGAGCGCGGGGGACCCAGGGAGGAAACGGAGCGGAGGACAAGCCCTGCAGCCAGGTAATGTATTGCTGCAGGAGCTGCAAGGACATTGGTAACTATGTCCTTGCAGCCCTCGCTCAACTATCATCGGGCCGTGGAATAGGCTCAGTAAACGAGCGGCGATCTAGCAGATCGCCGCTCGTTTACATCGTTGATCGGGCCCTCCTCGGCTGGATAAAAACTGGAATTCACTGTAAGGATAATTATAATATCAGTAACTTTCATAATAACTCCTTTAGCAGGAAAAGTCTATGTGGGTTAAGTCATACAGAGCCTATCAGTAGGGTGTGTTAAAAATTAGAGACTCCTCCAGAAATTATGTGAATGGGAATTAGCTTAATGCTCACAAATAGGAACAATAATAGGAACTAGGTGAACGTGCTGATCTCTACATGATATACGTTTTCATACAATGTGAATGGGCTTTTCTCAGTAAGTCTCGATATTACATTCTTTTATATAATTTCCCTGATTTACATCTCAGATTTATTACAGAGATGGTTTACTTTCAAAAATTGAAATTTCCTACTATTATTTTGCAAAGATATAAGTTACAATGGGTCTAAATATTACACATGTGCCTTTACACGTAGTCACTTGCAGGGTTATATCAGATCGGAACTGATATTGTAATAACACCTTGCGCGGTCATCACGACATCTGTGACGTGTCTCTCACTATACAATGCTGGGATTAGCTATGAGAAGCTAAAGTAGAAGTCACAGCAACGCTCTGGTGCCCTGGCACTCAAGCATCATTCTGTCACATAAGAAGACACTAGTATTTTAACACATGTGGCACATGGTAATGCATAGTATACTGTGCACAAAGCCTGTTTTTGACCATTTGACGGTCAATGACGGCCATCATCGTGCCTAAATAACAGTTGTTATTTCAAAACAATGGCTGTTATTCCCAAACAATGGCCGTTATTCTCAAACAACGGCTGTTATTCTCAAACAACGGCTGTTATGCTGACCACTGTTTTAAAATAACAACTGATACCTGGGCACGAACTGACAGTTGTCCAAAGAAACGCCCATCAAACGGCCAAAAAAAAAAAAAGCGGGTGTGGCCTACAAAAGGGGCTTCACTGTTCAGGCTATATTCACACAACGTCTTTTTATTCAAAATCAAGGGCAATATTTTATAACAGCCACAAATAAAAATCAGGAACATTATTTGGCCTGTTATTTATTGATAGACGGCCATCGCATTGTGTGAACATAGCCACAGTGTGTTTTAGCGTTTCCAGCTTAGTTTTTCATTCTGTTTGACAGTTTTGATAAAATGAGACCCCTATTTCCTATATACTGTATGGAGCCCTTCAGATCACCCTGGACTATAAATAAAGTGCAAGGGAGCGTTGACTTTCTCAGTCTGCCTGAGTAATCATCTACTAGAGCTCCGGTTATTTTCCATTACTAATCAATAAAGCTAGTTGCTGTGACTATCTTAGCTGGGACATAGGCTATAAAAGAAAAGTTCATTTACCCCAATAAAAATCATATAAAATATGTGATGACGGACAATAAATATATCGCAATGTTCTAATTTCCGTCATTAGATAGAAGTAAAGTCTGAAGCTGGAATGTGACACTTTGTGCCCGGACCCCTTTTAGACTTGACTCTGCAGTCACATTTATAACCATTCTGCACCCAATTATTGAAAGGTCAAGGATTCCACTCTGAAGAGACCTCAAAGGCACCAATGAAATATGAGCCATAAGCACCTTGTATCCACCAGCAGTTTGCAGCTGGCAAGTTTACAGGACCTCAGAAACCTTCCTCCATCTCTTCTTGCATCTTGACAAGTGAATTTGCCCAGTTAATAAAAAACATCTGTTTAAGCTCATAACTAGCAAGCACTGGGTTAGCATTCTGCATGCATTATCAACAGGAGACTGCGCTAGCCTTTAATGTCTCTTTAGATGACCAATAACATCATTGGAAATACTGCTGACTACAGTTATCCTTGTCTGAGGAAAGTCATCTAAGGGCCGTATTACATGGCCTAATTTGCAGAATAAGCGAGCACCTATCAGCAAGATTGGAACTATCTATCTATTTATACTTTGCCGCTCAACTATTGTGCGGAAAGGGCTGTACACACACACATCTATCTATCTATCTATCTATCTATCTATCTATCTATCTATCTATCTATCTATCTATCTATCTATCTAGTAACGATGTCCATGCAGCCCTAGCTTTATATAGTAAATAATAAACATACTTACCTGCCCATGTTCCCCAGTGCCCTCTTGCCTCTTCCTAGCTGACCAGAGAAGCCGCTGAAGCTTCTACACACGTCTCTGAATGGCAGACGGCTCAGCCAATCACTAACCGAAACAGAACATCACCACAGCCAGTGATTGGCCGAGCGGCCTGTCACTTCAGAGAGTGTAGCAGCTTCGATGGCTGCTTCAGTCAGCTAGGAAGAAGCAGTTGGACACCGGGGAGCGTGGGCAAGTAAGTATATATATTATTTACTATATACTTTCATTGACCACTGACCAAGCAGTTCCTATTACACGGAGAGATGGGTGGTTGGCGGCCAATGATTTTTAACATGCTGGAAGACAACAATCAGCCAATGATCATCTCCTCAGCTGATTATTATCTTTATTACACGTGGTTATATGTTCCCCAATCGGCCTCATTGGGCAGATAACCACCCTATGTTATAGGGCCTTAAGGCAAGAAGTTCTTAAATTTTGCAAAAGGGCACCCACCTACTATATGTCATATATAATACTTGTCTGTGTACTAGAGACAAGTAAAATACAAGTATGTTCAGGTTTTTCCCAACCTTAACTGTCGGCATTTTATTTCTAGTGGCTGAAGAAGTTGGATGCAGCCCTAGGGAATCCTGGAAAACATGGATACAGCAATAGGCCATAGGCTATGTTCACACACATTCGGAATGGCCATTTTTATATATTTTTTATTTTATAATAGGGGGCATTGTTTGTATAATGATGGCCCTAAATATAAAATACAGTCACTTTGACGGTGTGTGAACATAACCAAAGGCTGTATCCATGTTTTCCAGGACTCCCTACGGCAGCATCCAACTTCCAACGTACTCAAGGTTCCCTCATCTCGCTCTCCCTTACTTACATAAGAGCTATCAACAGCAAAACTAGAAGTGAATACTCACCTAGAAAGCTGCTCATTTTCTTTATGCAGGTTACATTAGTCAGACAGTAAGTATTTATTATATGCAAAACTGAAGCAACAGATAAAGCACATAATAAATAATAGCATCTATTGTGGTTCATGACTTCCATCCAACACAACCACTAAAAAGTAGCAGAACAATAAAAATGTTTGTTACATGACAAACACCATTGCTGTCTGACATACTCAACTGACTTTTCGTCATGGTTAGGAATGAGCACATTTTTTAAAAAAAACTTGGTTCGCCAGTTCGCCATGAATATTTGGCGTAAAATTTGCAAATTAAACCTTGACAAAAAGCAGTTTAGTGGCAGAACTTAGCTGTCCTTGCTCCCCCGCTGTCTTCTGGGTCTCTGGTGTTCTCTTCTGTGCTGCCTCAAGCCCACTCAGCCAATTACTGACTAAGGGTCAATTTACACAGACCCTTTGAAGCCAAAGCCAGGAATGGATTTGAAAAGAGGAGAAATCTCAGGCTTTCTTTTATGACTTGATCTCTGTTTATAGTCTGCTTCTGGCTTTGGCTTCAAATCTTTGGCAGATAATCTGTCAGATAATCTTTCTGTGTAAATGGACCCTAATGCTAAGTTTACACGGAGCGATTATCGGGCGAATTTTCACGATAACGATCGAATTCTTACGATAATCGTACGTGTAAACGCGGCGAACGATCAATAAATCGTTAATTTTGATCTTTTAACATGTTCATAAATCGTCGTTCGTCGCTCGTCACCCCCGCCGCTGCCGCTCCGATCGCCACCCCCGCCGCCGCAACTCCGATCGCCCCCCCCGCCGCTCCGATCGCCACCCCCGCCGCCGCTCCGATCGCCCCCCCACCCGCCGCCGCTGTCGCTCCGATTGCCCCCCACCCGCTGCCATTGCTCCGATCGCCCCCACTGCCGCGACCAAGAGCATACATTTCCTGCTCCGCGTAGCAGGTGTTCGAGATCCCCGACTCCCCTCTTCAGCCAATCAATGCACGGCAGCACTGATTGGCTGAAGAGGGGAGCCGGGAATTTCAAACGGGGTGGCGATCGGAGCGGCAGCGGGGTGGCGATCGGAGCGGCGGGGGTGGCGATCGGAGCGGCGGCGGTGGGGGTGGCGATCGGAGCGGCAGCGGGGTGGCGATCGGAGCGGCGGGGGTGGCGATCGGAGCGGCGCGGGAAATCGGAGCGGCAGCGGGGGGGGGCGATCGGAGCGCCGGGGGTGGCGATCGGGGCGGCGCAGGGGGCTGCGGTTGAGTGGGGGGGCGGGCTGCAGGTGCGCGATCGCAAAACAATCGCAAAAAATTTTTCCGTGCGATATATCGTACCGTCTAAACGCTGATCATTATAAAAAAAAAAAATCGTTACTTCGAAATCGTTAATCGTACGATCGGGCCAATAATCGCCTCGTGTAAACTTAGCATAAGACAGGACAGCTCCGTGGCCAGTGATTGGCTGAGCAGGCTGTCACTTTTCAAACAAGAGTGACAGCACGCTCAGCCAATCACTGGCTGCGGTGCTGTTCTGTCTCAGTCAGTCAGTGATTGGCTGAGTGTACTGTTACTCCAGAGATGAGAGTGACAGCCTGCTCAATCAATCAATCAATCAATCGGTGACTGACTGACTGAGACGGGACAGTGCAATGGCCAGTAATTGGCTGGAGGCAGCACAGAAAGGGACACCGGAGACGTAGAAAACACCAGAGACACACAAGAGGAGACTGAGGGAGTGTGGCGAAGTTTGCAATAATTTGCTTTGAAAAATTAAGTAAATTTTCTGAAAACTTCTCTAATTACTAGTCATGCTATTTGGCATTTCACTAAACAAAATTGCAACAATAGCACCTAATTGTGTGCACAGAGAGAAGCAGTCAGCTAGATGCTTCTCTCTCCACTCATTCAAGCAAACAGTCATGGGTTGACCCTGACCATGTCTCTACAACAGTTTTTTTTTTTTTCTTTTAATTGACAGGTACACTTTAGACCACCTGTATTGACATTGTATGTCATTCACACATTGATAACTGTGTATGAAGCAGGTGTTAGTGAAATAATTAAAAATTTAAAAACCTATAGTTTATTCCTTCATTGTTGTTGATCATTACCATTGTTTAGAATCATGACAGAACGTGTCAGGGATAACAGGCCTTTACTTTTAGAGCTGACTATACTGACACTTGATAAACTTAGCCTTCTTAGACTATAATTATCCACTTACAGTGCTGCAGCTTCTTTGGCTTTCCCAGTGGAGCCTCTGTGATTCTTGAGGAGTTGTAAAACTGTCACATGAATGGCTGTCTAAGTAATTTTGACACAGTGAAAACCCGCAATCCTCCGGCGTCGGTGTAATATGCATCACAGCTGATCCAGGTGTGTATTTCATATGCTTATTCTGGTGTTTGTCTTTGCTGGATGACCGTTTCTTTATCCATCTTCTTACCTAGAAAATGTTTACAGATATTAGTATATAGCTCACCAGCATGCTTATAGCTCATTACCCTCTATAGTATGCAAAAGATGCATTGGAAATCGGCTTATCAGGGTATGTTAAAAAAAGTTATTAAAGTTTTTATTATTTTAAAGTGAAATTTTTTTTTTTCTTTTAGATCAATGCAGGAGTGTATTCTGACACAGTGCTCTCTGCTGCCACCTCTGCCCATGCCGGGAACTGTTCAGAGCAGTAGCTAATCCCCATAGAAAACCTCATATTATAAATACATGTATGAATATAATACATGCAGACTTATCTCACTTTTATGAATAACTTTTAAGACATATTGCTTAAACACATGTTACCTTATGACTTATTGTTTACTTTCCCTTGCTTTTCTTTATTCTTTATACAATGTGTTATATATGTTGTCCGTTTTTGGTTTGCAAAAATTTGCAATGTTTGCAAAATTCTTTTGAAAAAATTGAATAAAATATATTGAAACAGAAAACCTCTCCTGCTCTGGATAGTTCCTGACACGGACAGAGGTGGCATCAGAGAGAACTGCGTCAGACTGGAAATAATACACCACTTCTTGCAGGACATACAGCAGCTGATAAGTACTGGAAGACTGCACATTTTTAACCCCTTAAGGACAGAGCCTGAAATGGCCTTAATGACAGAGACAAATTTTATAATTATGACCAGTGTCACTTTATTCATTAATAACTTCGGGATGTTTTTACCTATCCGGCTGATTCTGAGATTGTTTTCTCGTGACATATTGTACTTTACATTTCTGGTAAATTGGAGTCGATACTCATAACGAATCTTTATAAAAAAAAAAACCAAATAACGTGAAAAATTGTGAAAAAATGCATTTTTCCAACTTTGAAACTTTTTTGCTTATACAGAAAATGGTTATACCACATAAATGATATATTAAATAGCATTAGCAACATGTCTACTTTATGTTGGCGGCATTTATTAAACTATATTTCATTTTTTTTTAGACAACAGAAAGCTTAAAACATAAGCAGCAAATTTCCAAATTTTCAGTAAAATTTCAAAATCAGATATTTTTAGGGACCTGTTCAGGTTTAAAGTGTATTTGAGGGGCCTGTATGTTAGAAAGCCCCACAAAGCACCCCATTTCAGAAACTGCACCCCCCAAACTCTGCAAAAGCACATCTAGAAAGTTTTTTAACCCTTTAGGAGAGTCACAGAAATAAAAGCTAAGTGTGTAAGAAATTTGAAAATTTTAATTTTCTGTGCAGAGATTTTATTGTAATCCAATATCTTTCATAATGATCAACCTATTAGCAGAGAAATGCACCCCAATATTGATTGCCCCGTTTCTGCAGTTTATAGAAATACCCCATATGTGGCCCTAATGCATTGTTTGACGCAACCACAAGCCTCAGATATAAAGGAGCGCCTAGTGAATTTCAATGGCTCCGTTATATTTGGTCATTTCTGACTGTACCACTTCAGGTTGGCAGAGGCTCTGGGGTGCCAAAACCTAAAAAACACCCCTAAAGGGACACCATTTAGAAAACTAGACCCCTCAAGGAATATAACAAGGGGTGCAGTGAGCATCTGGACCCCACAGGTACTTCACAGATTTTCCTAACAATATGGCGTGAAAAAAGAAAAAAATATTTTTTACAATAAAACGTTGTTCTAGCCTTCAATTTTTCATTTTCACAAAGGGATGAAAGGGAAAAAACCCACAAAATATGTAGCGCAGTTTCTCCCGAGTACGGAAATACCCCACATGTGGACATAAAGCGCAATTTGGGTGCAGGACGAGCCTCACTGGAATGGATTTAAAGGACCATGTCGCATTTACAGAGCCCTCGTGCTGCCAAAACACTGGAAACCCCCCACAAGTGATCCCATTATGAAAACTACACCCCTCAAGGAATCTAACAAGGGGTGCAGTGAGCATATGGACCCCACTGGTGACGGGCACAAATGTAGAAAAATGTGACGTGAAAGTGAAAATTTTCATTTTTTCACTTTCACGGCACATATGTGCCCGTCATCCAGGGGTCCATATCCTCACTGCACCCCTTGTTAGATTCCTTGAGGGGTGTAGTTTTCATAATGGGGTCACTTGTGGGGGGTTTCCAGTGTTTTAGCAGCACAGGGGCTCTGTAAATGCGACATGGCGTTCATCATCCATTCTAGCCAAATCCAACCTCCAAAATCCAAATGGTGCTCTTCTCCTTCGGAGGCTTGCCCTGCGCCCACATGGCGCTTTATATCCACATGTGGGGTATTTACGGACTCGGGGGAAATTGCTCTACACATTTTGTGGCTTTTTTTCTCTTTTAACCCCTTGTGAAAATGAAAAATTTAAGGCTAAACCAACATTATAGTGTAAAAAATGTAATATTTCATTTTCACGCTACATTGTTCCACATTTGTACCCGTCACCAGTGGGGTCCATATGCTCACTACACCCCTTGTTACATTCCCTGAGGGGTGTAGTTTCCATAATGGGGTCACTTGTGGGGGGGTTCAACTGTCTTGGCAACACAGGGGCCTTTTAAATGCAACAAGGCCCTTGAAATCCATTCCAGCCAAATCCAGCCTCCAAAAGCCAAATGGCGTTCCTTCCCTTTGGAGGCTTACCCTGCACCCGCATGGCGCTTTATGTCCACATGTGGGGTATTTTCGTACTCAGGGGAAATGGCTCTACACATTTTTTTTTTTTTATCTTTTAACCCCTTGTGAAAATGAAAAAATCAAGACAAGATCAATGATTTAGTGTAAAAATTTAACATTTTTTACACTAAATGTTGGTCTAGCCTTGATTTTTTTCCATTTCCACAAGGGGTTAAAAAAGAAAATGAACACAAAATGTGTAGGGTAATTTCCCCTGAGTACGAAAATACCCCACATGTGGACATAATGTGCCATATGGGCACAGGGCAAGCCACCAAAGGGACAGAGCGCCATTTAGAGGCTGGAAAGGAGGATGGAGGCCATGTCACAATTGCAAAGCTCCTGTGCTGCCAGAACAGTAGAAACCCCCCACAAGTGACCCCATTCTGGAAACTACACCCCATAAGGAATCTAACAAGGGGTGCAGTGAGCATATGGACCCCACTGGTGATGGGCACATGTGTAGAACATGTGCCGTGAAAATAAAAAATACAATTTTTTTCAATTTCACGGCACAAATGTGCCCGTCACCAGGGGGCCATATCCCCGCTGCCCCCCTCGTTAGATTCCTTATGGGGTGTAGTTTCCAGAATGGGGTCACTTTTGGGGGGTTTCTACTGCCCTGGCCGCACAGAGGCTTTGTAATTGCATCATGGCATCCTCTAATGGGAATGGCGGCCATACCTATTTAGCTGGGGAAAAGGGACAATTCTAATTTATTTGGGGGTGTTAGGCCAATTATTAGTTTATAAGGTTGAAAATGACAGGTGTCCATCAAATTCAACCTGTGTTGATCCAGAGGAAGGCAAAAAACTCTCGTAAGGTAGACAACAGTAGCCTCATCACAGGGGAAAAATTCCTTCCTGACTCCATAATGGCGATCAGAATAATCCCTGAATCAACGTGACCCCTGAAATAGGAATAAGGGACAGAATTTAGATAATGTAGAACTCCAATGACGTGTGGTACGCCTTGAAGCGACCCAGTATGCAGAGGCCGGGGTGATCAGGACAGGTGTCACACTGGAAAATGGTGTCCTTCCTGATCCCCCTGTTACACCACACTCTGCACTTCTTCTGGGGTCTCCTGTTTTCCAGTGTGGGGGACGTCACCTGGAAAATGTTGTCCTGGTGTGATACGGGGTCCTTCATATCCAGAAGCGCTGGGTACGCTCCATGGCTGCGAAATATTAGGGCTCTATTACTACTTCTGATATTTTCAGATCGTGCCGCAAGCTACAGTAGCTCGGGCAGCGAGGGACCGGAAGAGGGGGTGCTGGTATAAAAGTTATCCCCGTACAGGTGGTAACCTTTATCCAGCAGTGGGAAGATCAGTTCCCGAATGATCTTCCCACTAACTCAGAGGATTGGGGGGGGGGGCATCTGGGGGCTGGATTCGGGTATCCCTTCCATCACACACTCTAAGGGTACGTGCACACTGCGGAATGGAGAAGGATAACCCTTTGTGCATTCTGCAGCTGGCACCCGCCGGCAGACTGATGCAGGCGTGCGTCTCCGCTCGTGTCACACTCCATTCTACTGCCAGCTGCGGAGTGCACAAAGGGTTATCCTTCGCCATTCCGCAGTGTGCACGTACCCTAAATCTGTAAGTGTACCCTGAGGTACTCTCACAGAGTTTGTATAATTTCACGCCATACCGTCATCTCTTATTGGGACGGTACTGGCGGAAAAGACGTGCCCGGGGGGCAGCGTACGCTACGCTACCCCCCAGACACGTCACTGGATGATGAGGATGAATGGAGGAAAGAAGGATCCCCCCATTCATCCTCACTGGCTGTTTCGGTGTCGGAGGCAATAATAACGTATGCGTCCGAAGCCGAAAACACCCAGGGGGCCATCTTTATACCGGGACTAGTATATGGGGTATGTAAATGTATATGGGGTATGTAAATGTGTAGTGGTGTAGTGTAAAACTTTATTCCATGTAGTGTGGTGTAGTGTAGTGTTTTTTACGTGTTTTTTTAAGAAAAAATATCCCTACGCCAAGAAAGGAGCTGCTGATAAATGCCGCACTTATGTGCGGCACTTATCAGCAGACAGTGGCGGTAGGATATAGGGGGGAAAAAACGCCCCTACGCCAAAAAGGAGGAGTTGCTGATCAGCGGCGCACATACGTGCGATGCTGATCAGCACCCAGCGGCGTTAGGGCGCAAAAAAAGAAGAAAAAAAAATTGGAGGAAGAAAAAATAAAAAATCTTTTTAACCCAAAGCAACTGATCAGTGAATGATATTCACTGATCAGCCGCTAGGGGGCAGTAGAGCAGCTCTGCCGGAGATTGCCGAGGCCCGCCGAACCCGAGCGTTTCCGAAGATTTCCGACGCTGGACGACCGAACCCGGAAGTGACCCGAAGAAGTTGCGAGGAAAACGCGGACCGCAGATCGTCGCTCTGGACGGCCAGATCAGGTGAGTATGGTACACCTGCACCACACACACCTGTTCTGCACCCCTCAGCTACCTAGCTGAGGGGTGCAGAACCGAGCAAAACTGTTTTTTTACAGTAAGATCACCGTGATGGGCCGGCCGGTACTGGCCAGCCTATCACGGCGATCGTGGGAGTGGCATCGGCGCCATCTTCCCGGAGCACACTTATGGCGATTGGTGCTATCTCGGACAGCACCAATCGCCATTGCTTTCCGGGTTACCGGGTCACCGATGACCCGGAAAGCTGTTTTCAGCTGCTATATGCTGATCTGTATTGATCAGCATATAGCAGCGATCGTCGTCACGGGGGGGGGTTAACCACCCCCCGTGCCGACGAGCAGAGATGGCCTGCTATACATTATAGCAGGCCATCTTCCCCGATCGCGGTGTGTGAACACACCGTGATCGGGGAAACATCGGGCGTAAATTTACGTCCATTTGCGTTAAGTACCAGGGTGTAAATTTACGCCCGATGTCGTTAAGAGGTTAACTAGAAGTAAATTACAAATCTGTATAACTTTCTAAAACCAGTTGATATGAAAGAAAAATAAATCACCCGAGTGCCCCTTTAAGCCCCATTATTGTCCGTTAACCTGTGATAGCCAATAAACCTTACTGATTCTGGGATTACAGTAGCCAGGTATTCAGTCAGGCTTTTGATATTGAGTTTTCTATCAAATCCAAACAGCTTGTGGTTCCCAGCTGCCTACTGGTGTAATGCTAGACTTGCTGCAATAAGTAGTGAATAGCAATAGTTGGAACTTGTAAAAAGATAGCAAGAGAACTGTTGCCAAAAAGTTTCTGCTGTTTGCTTTACCCATTGTAAATTGCTTATACAGTTAGGGGGCATTCACACATTCACAGTAATTTACAGTATACATGTGATTGATCAAGAGAATGTAGTTCTTTCAGCTCACCTGGGCAGACTCGGTTACCATAGGGAGCAGGACGCAGCAGGACATGACCACCGTTCAATATCAGAAAAACATGTCGCGGTCCGGTGCTGACAGATGCAGTTAAAATCTTAAAAAGATGCAATCTGCAATGGCCCTCTACATGTTTTTCTGAAAAGTGAGTGACCATTATCAACTGTACCAAAGTTATGTGTTTGGTGAAAAACATTCACAATCTGTTGTTAAAAGGGGTACTCCGGTATTCAGCTGCTGTATGTCCTGCTGGACAGTAGTGTGTTCTTTCCAGTCTGTAACCTTTGTCTGTGGCATGAACTGTCCAGAGCAAGAGAGGTTTTCAATGGGGATTTACTACTGTTCTGGGCAGCTACTGACATGAAAAAAGGTGGGAGAAGAGAGCACTGTCTCATTCTGGAAAGAATACACCACTTCCTGCAGGACATACAACAGCTGATAAGTACTGAAGGACTCTAGACCAGTTGATTTAAAGGGGAAAAAATTGCCAGAGTTCCCCTTAAAACACACCACAGGACCTTTGTATATCAGTAGCCCATTCAGGTCTCATGTACAGTCCCACTCCTCACCATTCATACAAGATTGTACATTTTTCACATATGCATTTTGTCTGCTTGGACTGTAGCCATGGAACATTCTGGAGTGGCGTCACAGTTGCAGTCGCATTGATAATCCAAGAATTTTAGTCTGTAACTGGAAGATGCTGTCCATGTGGAATGGCCTAAGATTCCTTAGGAATGCCGCCAGAAGCTGCTATATGGCAATGCATCACATTTGCTGGAAGTCATAACAGCAAAAGGTGCTGCTCCACTAAGTACTAAAGTATAGACAACATTCTTTTCCATTTGAAGAAACCACTAGTTATATTGGTCTTGTCTTGAGCTTTTTACATTGTTCTTGTTTGATATATTTATTTTTTTTTGCAATTAAAACTTAGCATATAAACCTAATTTACAATGGGGTGTATAATGGGTGTATAATGTCTTATATACGCTGGAATTAGATATCTAACATCAGCCTGATGAGCAACTGGTTTCCAGACAGTCAAGTAAGGACCTAAAAATAGACAGTTCTCAGAGATAGAATTACCCCACCTTCAGGACCCTATGTCAACGGCCTGTCTCTCTGGCCGTGGAATCAGGTAATACATGTAGTATTGTCTAAAGAAAATGTTATAAATCTTGCAAGGTGCAAGTCCTCCATGTGGCCCCAGTGCCCTACTGGATATTACATAAATTTATCACTTGTGGCATATGTGACCAGTGTACTAATAGAATAGATAGCGGAATACTATACTGGCACCCAGGATAGATGAAACTAAGCTAATAAGCTTTTTATTGTTTTTTTTTTTAAATATTTTTATTAGATTTTTCAAATTTTATCTATAACAATACAGTTACATATCAAAGGAAGATATAAATAGGATACAATATAGTAAGTTTGAAAACAATTTTGCTATAAAAAACAATAGAATCTAAAGAACAAAAATTAATGCTCTACAGGATCGAAAGAAATTTAGATACAGAATCTCTATCTTTAATATAATTAAGGAACTCTGAGTACTCCTAGGGTGCCCCTTGCCTCCGCCGTCTGATACCAAACAGTATTACAAAAGTGTTTCATAACAGCTTCCCTCTCCTCCTGCGACATAACCTTTATGAGAAAAAATTTCCATTTTTTAATGAAATTTTTTGTGGAAACATCTTTGTTGCGGATTGTATCCAGCATTTCCCAATGAAGAGTTTCTTTAAGTGAGGTTTTATCTCAGAAATAGTGGGAAGTGTGTCAGAGATCCAGTGGTTTAGTAAGCCTTTTAAGGCTAATAACAGAGTAAGATGAATACATTTTGAGGCTATAGGTTTTTCAGAGGGATCTCCATCCCCAGCCACCACAACATGAAAAACATAACTGAGTAGAGTTAGAGGTATGGATTCATTCCATGTATTCTGAATAAAGGTTTGTACTAATTGCCAGTATGTCTGAATTTGAGAACAAGACCAAACACAGTGTAATAAATCTGCGCTAGGTTCTTTACATTTTGGACAATATGTCAAGAAATCATCTGGCATGGTGGAGTAAGAAAAGTTAAAAGCGTAAATTGCCTTATGGAGTAGCCGGAAGTGGATTTCCCTCAATTTCACACTGGGAGTGGCTGCAGTAACATATCGGATGCTATTTAGCAATTTTCCAAATTTTTTCCAAATTATCTGTTTGTATTTCTGCGGCCCATTTCCGAAGAAAAGGGGGAGGAGATTTGTGTAAGGAATCAACACATATTCTACGGTATATTTGTGAAAGAGATAAGGTGGGAGAAGAATTGGAGCATAGAAAATCAAAATCATTAGTTGTTTCTGCCGTCGCACAAGATTTAACTCTATTAATAGCAAAAGAACACAGTTGTTCAAATAAAACCTGGTGATGGGGAGGGATATCATACATGTCTCTAAATTTTTCCCAAGATAACAACTCTCCCTTATCTGAGTCCAGTAAGTTACTTAAGTCAGTGATTTGTTTTTGTTTCCATACCATATAGTCAGGATTGATGTTACCATGCAGAAAGAGGGGATTGTCCCATAATGGGAAAAACTTAGAAAGACTAAATGGGAGTTTATACAATTTTCTTAAAGCTTTCCATGTGGCCACGGTATCAGCGATAATAACATTGTGTTTTAAATGTGAGGATAGTTCTGAAATAGAGAAGTGAAGAAGCAAAGCCAAAGGCCAAGGAGAAGAAAGAGCAGACTCCAAGGAATAATTAGAAAAGAAAGAAGTACCGTTAATCCAGTCTCTGATGTGTCTGAAAATGGAGGCCAAATTATAGAATCTGATATTAGGTAATTGGGCACCACCTTTATGTTTGGGGAGGCTGAGAGTATCATATGCTATTCTTGGTCGTTTTCACCTCCAAATAAATTTGGTAAAGGCTGATCTGAGTCGAGAAATATCCTTATGTTTTAGTAGTAAGGGGATCATTTGTAAGGGATAAAATAATTTAGCAAATGACATCATCTTAATAAGATGAATACGGCCTAAGATTTAAAGGGTAAATTTTTCCACCTATCAAGTTCTTGTTCTATTTTTTGGAAGATTGGGATATAATTTAATGAGTAGAGAGAAGAAGAGGTATGTCCAATTTTAATTCCTAAATATAAAAGGTGTTGTTTTGCTATACCTATACCTTAAGGGTAAATATGGGGAGTGTGGTATTAAGGGTAACAATTGGCTTTTAGTAATATTAATTTTAAAACCAGAAAATGAGCCAAAGTTTTTCTACTTTTTATTGTTTTAGTCCTCACTGCAATCTTCTCCCAAGACGTAGAAGTCCTTTATAAGCCAGAACATGTGCCGTCATTCTGTGCAGACACATGGAACTTGTCACTAGCTTGGCTAAGGAGCTACTGTTAACTGCTCAATTCTGATGTCAGCAGAATGTTGGACATTTTCTGCATGTCATACCGATAAAGATAGTAACACAAGGAATAGCACACAATCCACATTTGGTAACAAACCTTTATGGTTAAAACTTTACTCAAAAAGAACTACCAGTGTGCTGATTTTCCACTTATTTCATGTATATAAGATTTTTTTTTTTTTCCCACCTTTTTTTCATACTCAGCATTTGGGTTATTTCTTCCGAGTAGAAGAGTCCAAACGTTGATTGGAATAGCCAAATGTTGACTGGGTTTGTTCCTTGCAGATATTCTCTGCCCTGGACTGATCAGATCCAGATGCACAACTGACATTACTATGTGTCAGACGTAGTTCATTGTATTTTACAATCATCACTTAGCACTCAGTGTGTTATGCTAAGTGCTGAAGTATGCATCATAGTATAAGCATATTATGTAGGAGGTGCCAGCCACATTCACCTCTTTCTGTACATGGCTTAACGGATGCAATGCTAATTTGTTTTTTAAATATAAAAATAATGTAAGTACATTTTGAGTTTTCTAGTCTTCCCAGTTCCTTCTCCACTTATCTTTCTTCCCTGGCAGTCTGTGTACTGTATGATCTGGATGTCAGAGGGCTGGTCCAATCATTCCCTGGACCGGGACTCTGGCATCTCATAAGACATCCAAGTAATAAGAATAAGAAAATTGTGTTTTGGGACCTTGCTTTCAATAGTCTCTTGTAACTTAAGCTGATGTTTTTATTGGATTACTTGGAATCCTGACCTCTTTGCCTGCTGTTTTTGTACTGTTCTGCTATCTCTGTTTTGACCTATATCTGCCTGAGTGTTCTGTATTGTGTTTGTCTGCCTTGTCTCATTCTGTGTTATACTTACCCAGCATATGTACCATCATCTACTTGATGTCAAATGCCAAAGGTTGGGCTGGCAAGTAGACAGGGACAGTCTTGGGGGGGCTTTACAATCTGTGTGTCCCTGACTTCCATCCAGGTCTCAGGTTCCTAAATCACCTGTCTCTTGTTTGTCAAGTTGGTGGGAAGAGGGTATGACCTAAAGTGTTACACTTCCCTCTTGCGCACATCTAATACTGATGTAAAATACTAACTAAAATAAAGCCATGTGACAATGACTTCTCAATCTGACACCCAGATTCTTTTTTTTATTCTTTTCCTTTTTGTCAGGGGAGAGATCTGCGATTGCTTAGTTTGCTTTGGAAAGACTAAGGGTAGTATTAGACGGGCTGATGGGGGGCCCGGTATTAACTGTAAACTGTTTACTGGGCCTATTACACAGTCCAATAATCGTTTAGCGAGGGCTGCAGGGACATCTTTACTGACGCCCTTGCAGCCCTTGCTAAACTGGCATACATTACCTTATCCATGGTCCAGGGATCCTCCTGCGCTCTGCTTCTCCCCGGGTCCCGCACGCTGCAGCTTCAGAGCGTCCTGTCTTAACTGACAGGCTGCTAAGCCAATCACTGGCCACACGGTCCCAGCCTGTGATTGATTGATACTTTGCATATCGTCAGCCGCCGGCCGCGTACCGCTATTACACGTACTGGTGCGTGGTCGGTGGCTGACAATTATAGGTCCAAACCTATATCAACGATCAGCCGATGACAACGATCAACGTTCAACGATCGTTGTGTTTATTACACGGAACGATAATCGGCCGGATAGGGCTGATTCGGCCGATTATTATTCCGTGTAATAGTACCCTAATGCTTTATGCAGACTTTTGTAAAACATTTTTCATAATGCCCAGAAAAAAATGTGTTCCCGATTTTATACTCAAATTTTAAAGTAGATGAACCTTATAATATGTTATCTGACATAAATGTTAGTGTACACATGGTTATTAAAGACAAACTGGTTTTACTTTGTGAATCATGGTTTCTGTAAGTGTATTTTTACAATTCTTTATTCTGTTGTATGAGAATCAATAAAAATCACAAAAGCCCATATGTGTTGCCATATTAAGACCACAAACTATGGCCAAATGTGGGCATTATTACCTAATATAACAGCATCATCAAGTCCTTTTGATGTTATTAGGCCGGGTTATGGGACTTGTGGTTGAATGTAATTCATGTGTGCTGACAGAGCTTGGAGCCAATGGCTCACCTTCCTACCAAACTATCTTGTGGATGCAGTCAGCATTAGGGCCCGACCCGTATACAAGTGGTGTGTTTGTTTGCATGTGTAACGTTATCTGTCTTTGCCTACCTATGTTATTGTATTTGTAAGGAGTAGGAAGGTATGTTTTAGGGTCACTTGTGGCTTATCTGTTTGGAGATGCAATGGATTTATTGCAGATTGTCCCCTTCGGTTTCCATGGGGAAGTAACAAGATGCAATAAATCTGCTGTGCTGCACATTTTCCTGAAAAAATACTGTAGACCCACATCTATATCTGCTGATTTTAAACATGGCCCAGATTTATCAAAACTAGACTGACTTACCCATAACAACCAATTAGAGCTCAGCTTTCATTTTACCAGAGCTCAGTAAGATATGAAAGCTGTGCTGTGATTGGTTGCTATGGGCCAAACTAAATCTTTGCCCAGGGTGCATAAAAAGCTAGTACATCTCTGTACAGATTCCTGCTGACCTGCCCCATCATCACTCCTACAGATCAGCTATTGATCCACCCCATCGCCACTATTATTACTTTAGCGACAGTCTTCTCAGTCGCACACACGCTGCAGCTCCAGAGACAGGACGCCAGACGACACACAGACAGTCTAGTCCTCCTGTGTGCGTGGTGCCAATGATTTGCGGTCCCACTCTTTCAGGCAGGATCAACCAGGTTTGTTCATGGTCTATAAAAGTGCACAGGCCAGCTGCCCAGATTCATCTTCCAGGGACCTTGTGCCATCTGTGAATTTGCATGGGACTGCAAGTAATAGCTACTGTGTCTGCAACATGAAAACATGAATTATCATCTATATATACACTACAGTTCTGGCAAAGTACAGGATCTACCTTGGGCAGGGCTCCTCTGGCAACTCCTCTCCTCTTTTCTCTACCTCTAGTAAAGTCCTTACTTCTATCAAGCATCTATTCCTAAGAAGCACTAAGTCTACACTATTGTCAGCAACCAAGTTGTGTCAAGAATTGCACTGAATAGAGTGTATTGTTGCCTGGCAATTCCGTTGAGTAAACTGTTCTACTTTTTATACTAAACACATGGCACTATGTCTCCTCTGTACTGCACCCATACACACACCATCGTCTACCTGGTGTTATTTTTCCCCTCTCTGTGGGTGGCGGTACCGACATCCTGGGTCGGTCAACTACCACTCCAGGTCTCTGTGACAAATGCTCAAGGGATCTGCAATTATAGAGTCCCACTATAGATAAGTGTCCAATTCATGATATTCCGCCAGCATATGGGCCATTGTGTATCATGGGCTGTACACAGCTGTGTGTTTTAAGCCTTAGGGTACATTCACATGTACCATATCTGCTACAGATTTTACACAGTCTTTAAGTACTTTCTGGGTGCGCTAACTGCTTTGGCTTGTGTACATGATTAGGAACTACAGATGGGACCCAGACTTGCAAGTCCAGGTTCTACCTGCAATTCACAACTGCATATGCTAGCGGTGATGGCTAGCACAGTGCTTCCGCATTGTGCTCGTATTGTGCTCGCAGTGCTCTCGGATTGCATTATTAGCATAAACACAATATGGGAACACCCCCTGATACCCTCCCCGCTCCTGTCTCTATGACCTGGAGCCTTTAGTGACCATCATGTGCAGAACAGAGGAAGATGCGGGGCCATACAGCCGGGAAGGAGGAGGGGTAGGTGTTAAAGGGGATATCCATCAAAAATCTTTTTTTTTTAAATCAACTGGTGTCAGAAAGTTATACAGATTTGTAATTTTCTTCTATTTAAAAATCTCTAGTCTTTCCATACTTAGCAGCTGCTGGATGTCCTGCAGGAAATGTTGTTTTCTTTTTAGTCTGGCACATTCCTTCGTGCTGCCATCTCTGTTCATGACAGGAACTTTCCAGAGCAAGAGTAATTTCCCAAAGAAAACCTCTCCTGCTCTGGACAGTTCCTGCACGACCTACAGCAGATGATAAGTATGAAAAGACTTGAGATTTATAATTCTTGCATTTGGTGTCCAGCAATTAGATTCCTTACGTGTAGTTTCTGCAGTTTTTCTGCCGCTAGAAAGAGGCCCACATAAACTTGGAGCTGGCCCTGGGAATAGCTGCCAGCTCAGGGTCCACCATTTCAGCTGGCCACATTTTGGCAGTATATTATAAAGGGTTGCCATGTCATTCTTTTGTCATTCTTTTGTATCTTGTTATATCTGAACAATACAAATTTAAGCACTGAATGTCTTGTATCCTACAAATCTATTGATTTTCCTGCCCCATGGTACACCATAATACCATGTTCCAGTGTGTTCAAACCAATCTGTTGTCCTCTAGGAGTATTGCTTTACATTGCTTCTAGGTGACAACATCTCTGTAATATGGTACCATTTAATAGAAGAACCTAGGGACTGTGTGTCTTCAAACAGCCTTAGTCCCACCATATTATATTTAGTGTTCCGGAAAATAGGTGACCTTCCACCAAGAATTAAGATGTGTAGAGCTAAATACAATTTACATACAAAACGGAAATAGCCAATGGGCAAATAACCTGTAACATGATATAAAATGATACATAAAGATGATTGGTGTTTAGGTAACACACCCAGAACTGGCACCGCCATGAAGGATGTAACTGAGAATCCTAGATTAGGGTTGTTAATAGAGAACATAGTTCCTTGGAGGCCAGAGTGTACCCATCTCATGTAACTATCAAAACTCACATTTCTCGCACCTCCTCTGGGTTGCAGCATACTATAGCTGAAAGTGATCCCAGCTTGGCACAATTTCTGCTTATGGCACAAAATACAATTGAACTGATGAAAAAAATAATCGTCTTTAAAGGTATAGTCTCATCCCAACCAACATAGTTATACTTGTAGGACTTGTCAAGCTGAATATTTGTTTATATACAATCATTTCGCAAACTAGTCTCTTTCTCCTGATATCCCGCTCTTTTCCACCCATTGTTGACAGCTCGTTGTCTAGGTTACTGACCACCACTCTGCTCTAAAAGCAGTGGCCTGGCTGTTGTATATATAGCTGTAATGTAGATGTATAGACATATAGGACCACATTTATCATAATGCGCCCCTGGCGTATGGCACAGAAGAGACGCTGATGTGGAGGGATGGATATAAGTCCCGATCATCGCCTTCGCGCAAAATACAGGAAATGTCCAATAGCTACACATTGTTGCAGTGACAGCCAATCACTTGGCATGTCTCGGAAGTGGAGGCGGGATCTTGATGATGATGATCTAGGAGGATACCAGGGGACCGCAAGATAGGTAAAAATACCCCATTTGTTGTGTTCTGCACCTGGTCAGCCACATATTAAATGTTTAATTTGCGCAAAATCCCCCTTTAATAAAACAGATACTTTGTCACAGTTATCAGCCTTAGGCTGTGTTCACACAACATTTCTTGTCTGTTATTTTGAGGATTGGACGCCCGTCAGTGGAATAGCAGCTCCTGGTACGTTATTCTAGGTGGATTATTTGACCTCTGGGTGTATCTTTAATTGAAAAGTATTTTGAATTCAATAGAAAAAACGTAGAAAGGACAGTGAAAAAAGAAAAACTGTGTGTGAACAACAAAAAAATAATGTTTCCAAAAATGTCTAAAAATAATTCACACGATCATTATTTTGACGTCCGCGCAGATAACGTCCCTCATTTTATATACTGTGTGCATTGCATGTCCGTCATCCGATTGATTTCAATGCATTGCAGTCAGTTAAATCGCGGCAATAACCAACGTCTTTTTTTGGCGTTGTGTGAACATTGTCTAAAGAAGTCGATGGATTCAAAACACTGTATGTAAGTAACATTACCAAAGCAACAAAAAATATAGATAATCCTTTAACAGGAAAGGAACATAATGAATGAATAATAGATCATTTAAATCAAAATACAAAACAAAAATGATACAATAGAAAATAAAAAAACAAATCCCATAGTAAAACAGCTATTTTTATCCATAAGTCTAAATGAGGCATTACTGTCCTGATATAAATGACTAATAACCCAATGTTACTTATTATTAACATAATTATCTGAATTAATGTTGTTTTGTTAATCTGCACGGTACTGGCTATCCTGTCCTGTATTTTGGATATGCAATTATTTTCAGCATCCATCCAATTTTTTTCTTGGCTGTCATAACAGACTGTATGGTAATACACCTACATTATTGGCAGAAGGTTGGCTGCACAAATGGAACAAACAACTGCACCTATCAGAGGAGAAAATCACACATATCTAATATATTATGTGTATTTACTCCCATTTATTATTAACATATTTACGATTGTATAGAAAAGTTTCTATATGAAGCGTAAACACATGTTGTAAAATTTGTAAACATTTTCTATTTATGGAATGGTTAAAAATGTTACCGTATTCATAAACAATTCTTAGGATCGATATGGGTCATAGAGGTTGGACCTTTACTGATCAGTATGTTATTCCCTATTTTCTGGATAACCTGAATTGGAGGGGGGTGGTAGTGTCTTGGCAATTGTTGTTTTATTTCTCTCCTCCCTCCCTCCCTGCCTGGGATAAAACATATATCTATCCTAAGATAATAAGAAGGGAAATGCTAAAAGAGCAGACTAGATGGACCGGGGGGGGGGGGGGGGGCTTTTTCTGTCGACAATCTTCTATGTTTCTATGACCTTTGGGGGGGGGGGGGAATGGCTGATTATAATAGGTCCTTTTCGGGCAGTAGCCCGGGGGCCTGGGCTCCTGGGGGGGCCCGTGGCCACTTAAGAAGACTTACACTTTAAGTGGTGTATTGTCTCCTGGCTACAGTTCTGCCACGATTTGCAAAAAATGCTGCTTTTTACCACAATTTTGCACAAATCAGGGAATCATGATATTATCTATCCTGTACTATGAACACCATGCTAGTGCTGCCATAGTTACTGTGGGCTGGGGGGGGGGGGGGGGGGGGCAGGCTTGCTGAACAGCCCGGGGCCTATAGTAAAGTTAATCCGCCCCTGGGGGGGAATCATAACTGTAGGGAAACCATATTTCCTCAAAGAATTCTTGAGTCTGAATATACCCTAATAGCAATAGCAAGCCAATAAGCTTTAGGCTGCGTTCACACTACGTATATTTCAGTCAGTATACTTCAGTCTGTATATTTCAGTCAGTATTGCAACCAAAACCAGGAGTGGATTAAAAACACAGAAAGGATCTGTTCACACAATGTTGAAATTGAGTGGATGGCCGCCATATAACAGTAAATAACGGCCATTATTTCAATACGACAGGCGTTGTTCTAAAATAACAGCAAATATTTGCCATTAAAGGGAACCTGTCACCCCCCGTGCCGGGGTGACAGGTTCCCGACCCCCCGTTAGAGACCCCTATACTTACCTCATCGCGCCGGGTCCCGCTTCTGCAGATGGTCGGGTCCCGGAGATGTCAGCCGCCGCAGCCCGGCGCGCGCGCTGAGAGATGAGTCCAACGCTCATAGAGAATGACGGAGCGCTGGACTCTCCTGTCATTCTCTATGGGTGTTGGACTCATCTCTCAGCGCGCGCACCGGGCTGCGGCGGCTGAGATCTCCGGGACCCGACCATCTTCAGAAGCGGGACCCGGCGCGATGAGGTAAGTATAGAGGTCTCTAACGGGGGGTCGGGAGCCTGTCACCCTGGCACGGGGGGTGACAGGTTCCCTTTAAATGGCAGCCATCCACTCAATTTCAACATTGTGTGAACAGATCCTTTCTGTGTTTTTAATCCACTCCTGGTTTTGGTTGCAATACTGACTGAAATATACTGACTGAAATATACATATACTGACTGAAATATACGTAGTGTGAACGCAGCCTTAATCTGTAGGTGATAAAAACGCAGAAGGAACCCCACCATCCCACCCCTGCTCCATTGAGTAATATCACCAAGCAGCTGCAGGTTTCTAAAGCGACCGGCCTAAATATGGATGCTTCGTAGACTTTGTGGCAAAGATCCATACCTTACTATTTTAAGGGACACATGGTAAAAAAAAGTCTCTTGTTCTTTTGCTTGTAGTTTGTTGTTTTTATGGCAAGTATTCTAGCCTTGTAGGAAATCATTCTTGATACAGTACCTGCGGAAATTCACTGTTATAGACTGAATATTTGATTGCTCGTGATTAAAAGTCTTTGGGCAGAACATCAAGAACATTTTGGCTGTGGGATCAAATAATCCCGTTGTAGTGGCCAAATGACAGGATTTTCTTTCTGTTTTTGTTTTTTTGTTTCTTTTTTTAGTTTTTCTCATGTGTACAACATATAAACAAATGCTCAGTGCTATACAATTCACTTATACTTCGAATATTATTATATCTGCTCTGGATGTGGATGAATCCAGAAAACTGTATGAGGGAATATATGCAAACAGATGTCGATTTAGTTATGCAGAGAGGAAAGTGACTTTTCAAAACTCTGGGGCGGCTCTCTTAAAGGAGTACTGAAAATATTTTTCTTTCAGATCAATTGGTTTCAGAAAGTTATATAAATTTGTAACTTAAAAATCCCAAGTCTTCCAGTACTTATCAGCTGCTGGATGTCCTGCAGGAAGTGGTGTGTTCTTTGCAGTCTGTCACAGTGCTCTCTGCTGCCACCTCTGTCCATGTCAGGAACTGTCCAGAGCAGGAAAGGTTATCTATGGAGATTTGCTACTGATCTGAACAGTTCCTGTTATGCGCAGTAGAAAGTCTAGTCTAAGGGGCCTTTTCCATGGAGTGATATCCATGGCCGATTATCGCTCCGTGGAATAGAGAGAACGATCAGCCGATGATCGTGTCATCGGCTGATCGTTCATTTAGGTTCAAACCTAAAATCATTGGTCGCGGGTGACCGACGATTCCATAAGCACAATACATTACCTAACCATGGTTCAGGGAAGAAAAAGAGCGCTGCACCTCACACCTATGGCTGACACTAGTGCCTCTCGGCTGCATAAAAAACATCAGAACACTGCCCCATGTACCGCGTGCAGGTATCTGATACACATGGGTCCCTACACTAAGTCCACACTGTGCCGGTCAGTGACCACCACGCCAGCAGGCATGCCTACCTAACCATGTTGCAGGGCTTCTCCTGCGCTCTTCTTCCTCCCGGTCCCGCACGCAGCAGCAGCTTCTGTGCGGCCTATTAGCTGACAGAATGCTCAGCCAATCACTGGCCAGGAACGCCGCGGCCAGTGATTGGCTGAGCGGTCTGTCAGCTCAGACAGACAGCACCGAAGCTGCTTCTGCACGCGAGACCGGGAGGAAGAAGAGTGCAGGAGAAGCTCTGCAACATGGTTAGTTAATGTATGATGTTTAAACAAGGGCTGCAAGGACATTAGTAACGATGTCCCTGCAGCCCTCGCTAAACGCTTAACGGCGCTCGTTTACATTATTGATCGGGCCCTGATCGGCCCGTGGAATAGGACCCTAAGGGTCCTTGTGCACTGAAAGATCTTTGGCTGCCTGGTGTGCCGAATATGTACAAGTTTGTGCATATTAAGATGTCCTGTCACTACAGTCTTTGGAAGGATGCCAGGATCATAATTAAGCACCCAGTTCTCAAAGTCAATTTAAGAATCTAGAGCATCTTAAAAAAAGAAAAGATAGAAAAGTTTTTACTTGCAAGCGTGGAACAACCATTTTATTCATTCACTTAAAAAAAGCAAAATTTCCTGCAAAATATTCACAAAAATCTGTATTTATTGATAAAAAAAAAATGGCATTACATTTTTTTTAATTTGTTGGATAGAAAGTTCTCAGAAGTGAAATATATTTTCCTTCTTGTTGTTTTGATCATTACTGTGCAGCTGCTATGAGCCCTGGGCTGTTTTCATTATTTATTGATGCCTCAGTGTATTGAAGCTTGTAGGACTACACAGTATAGAAGTCTATATTACCGCTGCTGACTTTAATGGTTGTGCTATATTGCTCATCTCATTAACAACTTACAATGTGCTTCTGTCTTAATTAAATCTATATTCACAGAGTCAGGATGACGTCATGTAAGGGATCAAATGGTACAGCCAAACCTACTGACACTTCTAGATGTATGCATTAACTATGATAGATGCCATGGTTCCGTCTTTAAAAAAAAAAGTATACTGCATGGTATATATTTTTCTGTTTTTGACTGCATCCAGCTCAAGGCAATAAAACAGAAGTATTTGCTATTCCAACAAGCAAAACCTGATAGATATCCCCCTATCTGAGGCCAAAATTACACTATTTTGGCCACCCTTACATAATAGGAGCCTATGGTATGCTGGTGCATATGTTCTAGTGATGAGCGAACACGAGTCTTGCATTATTCAATGCTCAAAGTTATTAAAAGTTTTTAAGTAAAATAACTTACATGCCTGTACAGTTTTTATCCCTCATGGATCTGATCACTTCCTGGTTTCCTTTCAGAACTGTGACCCTGCTGTTGCCATGCAATAGAAAACACACTTTCCCACAATCCCCCTTGCCTGCATGTGCAGTATAAACCAACTACTGATACTAATGGGACAGATCAGGAAATTTCAGTTGAAATGTCCGTGTGACCCATGTAAGTGAATGCCTAAAGGTGGGTGGTAACTAATAGCAACAGGTTATCAAAACAAAAAAGGCAGATTGGATATTAGTAACTATATAGTTCTTAAATGTACATTTTCAGAAAGTCTCATACATTTTATATGTTTTATTTCACATAATGCTTCTGTTTAGACCTATATATCTTCATGGGACAACCCCTTCAAATCTCTGCTACTGTTTTTAGAATCCTTTACTTGAGGGCAGATTTGTTTGTTCAACAGTTGTTGAAGTTTCCAGGGAGTTTCTTTCCCTAAGAAAATTGTAGTTCTGTGAGAAACAAGTGGATTGACACTCTCTCACATTTACCCGACTAGAAGGGAAAAACATGAAAAATCATAATTCCTCAGAATTCTTCCAAAGGAACAGGTCCAGAATCCTGACTCACATTGACCCAGTTAGACTTCTCAAGTATGCTGCGGTAAAACAGAAGCAAGTAATCCGGACTCATCAGGGAAAGCAGCTGTCATATGCGGAGGCTGTGGAATCATCACTATCAGGATAAGCACAAGTTTAAAATCAGTGCAAACTAATTTTTTGAAAATCTGCATCATCAGTTCTATTCCATCAGACCAAAGTCTTACTGCTTATATGGCAAATTAGTATTGGAGATGTCACCTGTAGGGGAAAATACTGTGTTTCTTGGAAAACATGACAGGGTCTTATATTATTTTTTTTTTACTTTGAAAAAAGGGCAATGGCTTATTTTCAGAGTAGGTCTTATTTTTTTTGTAAAACACAGTATGCCCCTACACTGTAGCCCCACTCTATATGGTAGATAGGTCTCCATACTAGGTCTCCATACTATATACCCCCTCAGCAGTAAGGCCCCCCATACTGTATACCTAACTCCTCCCTCTGTAGATGTTCCCCAATACTGTATAAATCCCCCCTCTAAAGTAGGGCCCCCACACTGAATACCTCCCTTTCCCCTCTGTAGTTATTCCCCCATACTATATACATCCCCCTCTGCAGGTAGTCCCCACTCTGTATACTTCCCTCCCCATCTGTAGTTCTTCCCCCATACTGTATACATCTCCCCTCTGCAGTAAGGCCTCCCATACTATATACATTCCCCCTCTGCAGGTAGTCCCCATATTATATACTTCCCTCTTCCCCTGTAGTTGGCCCACGTAACCTCTGTCCCCCATATTCAGTGTCCCCTACTGTGCATCCTCTTACCCTTCCTGCCTCCCCTGCAGCTTGTGTTCAGCAGATAGGGCGGAGCATAACAAGTCTGGCACTGATTGGCTAATGCTCAACCACCGATTGTCAGGGGTCTGGTCAGCTGACTATAATTAGGGCTTATATTTGGAGTGGGGCTTTTATTTCAGGCTTACTTTAAAAAGCCTGCAGAATGAAGCTAGGTCTTATTTTTGGAGAAACATGGTATTATGTCAGATGAGTGACTATGTAGGTTGTGGCTACACTGCAGCTTCACTGTAGCAGTGGGACATCCCGCCTACATTTTGTTTTTGATTTTTTTAAATCTTCTCTGACTATAAAAACTATAGAGAACGATAGATAGATAGATAGATAGATAGATAGAGAGATAGGAGATAGATAGGAGATAGATAGATAGTCAGTCAGTCAGTCCTAGGTTCAAATCCCACCAAGGGCAACATCTGCAAAGAGTTTGTATGTTCTCTCCGTGTTTGCGTGGGTTTCCTCCGGGCACTCCGGTTTCCTTCCACACCCAAAACATACAGATAGGTAAATTTAGATTGTGAGCCCTAATAGGGACAGGGAGGGGTATTGGGTGATTTGACCAGAAGGAAAATCTATTGGAAGGAATGAATAAAATAAAGATTGCTATTAAAATTTAAGCAATGGGGTTATCTCCCGGGCGTCACAAGGGAATAATTTATATATATGTGAAGGGGGGGTGCTGGGGGGGCAGTCGGGGGGCAGGGCCGGACTTTGCGATTCCTTGTAAGTTATTTAGGTTCTGTCTTTATTTCTATGTTTTTTTTGTTTGTTTCTTTTTAGTTGTTTAAAATTGAATTTGTTGGGTATTGGAGAACAAGAAAGTGGGGATCTGGGGGACTGTCCTGCTCAGGGGGTTGAGGATCGGGGGGTCTGGGTCTTGTGTCTTCGGCAGCTTCCCTGGATGCCTTATGTTTAAGAGGCGCCAATTGTTGTTGTTTTTTTTTTCACCCTTTGAGAAAGGAATTTGTTTATCCTTTTTTTGGTGGCGCCGGGAGGAGATATGCCTCATTGTAAGCTAATAGTGTGTATTCTTTTCCTTGTGTAAGAATATGGAATATATAAGGGGAAAATAATGTATGACAAATGGGTCTATGGTAAGGGAGAAAATTGTAATTGTTTTTTTTTTAGATGAATTTTGTAATAAAGATATAAAATGAAAAAAAAATAGGGACAGGGAGCAATAAACTATGTAAAGTGCTGCAGAATCTGTGTGCGCTATACAAATAAAAGCATTATTAATATTATTATTATTATTATTATTATTGAGAAATTATATAGATACTGGATACCCAGTTATATGTGTATGGCAGGGAAGGGTGGCCATCACCATTTCCCTGTTAGCATTGCATCTGTGCCCCATTCAAAAAAAGTATACCGGAATTTTTTCCCAGTGAGGTTCTACAGGGAAACATATATACGGTAGCATGCATCATGGAATTCCATATTACAGCACTACAGAATAACAAAAACGTCAGAAGACTTAAGAGCCTATATGACACTGCACTAAAGGTGCACTCTTTCCCAGTATGGAAGCACATGGCCTTGGTGAGCTGCCATAAAGGCTCCATTACAGAGGCTGTCCAGTCAGGACACAGCCGCAATGTCCTATTGATTTATGTTGTCAGGATCCAGTGTGGTGGTGCCTGGATGTAAAGAGGAGCCCAGGGTAACTATATGAGTCTATTTGTGGGTTTAAACAGTGGTTTGTCTAGTTTCAGGCTTGAATTTGAAGGTTTTTCCAGGAAACATAGACTTCTGAGCTATTCACAGCAGTATGTCTCCGTTCACTGTGCGGATCAAGTCCTATTCATTTGAATGGGAGCTGAGCTACAGTTACAGGTCACCACTGCTACACAATGAACAGAACGAGGATTACGGATGGCGGACGCCACAAATAAGGTGAGAATCTGTGCATTCTCCATAACTTACGCCACCAACGCAATGTTAATCAATGTCTCCCTAAGTGTTTTGGGTGTTGTATTCCAGACAACTGGTGCAGTATAAGTATTGGAGATGGGCGTGCGAAGTTCAGATCATGGAAGATTTTAGTTTTAGATCATTAGCACTAAGAGACTGTGTGAGATGGTATACAGAGATGAGGGAGGAGATGTAGGGAGGTGCAGCACTGTGGAGATCTTTGTGGGTGAGGATTTTGTATTGTAGTGTAATGGCTTGCACAGGAGAAGGCATTAGTAAATAGCTGAAGGAGAAGTTGAACCTGGCTGCTGTATGTAGGGTGGTCTGGAGAGAGGAGAGCTTAGAGAAGCAGCGGCCCATTAGTAAACAGAAACAGTAGTCAGGACGGGAACGAATCATAGGTAATAGAGAGTTTTCTAATATTTTTGTCTTGTTGCAAAACAAAAATCAGTTTAAACCGTATGTCCCTTTAATCTAAGACATACATCCCCCTATACCGAGCATGAGAAGCTGGTCACATCTGGAGGCTTCCTGCTGGCAACAAATTCTTTAGAAATGACTTACTACTTCGCAACTGAATTAACACTGGGTGAAAGCTGATAATTTGTGAATAGCTTAGCACATAGGCAGCTTTTCCTAAAGAGATTCTGAAGTACAGTACAAGTAAAACAAAGCAGGTAGATCTACTGACGTATTGGTTTCAAGTGTAAATGAAACTTTTGGTGCTCCGAAGTTGGCCATACACATTTTATAATAAGTACAGATTCAAGTATGCTTGAGTCCGATCCTTCTGCATTTTATTACTGGTATCTGAAGAAGTTGGATATAGCACTAGGGAGCCCTGGAAAACATGGGTACAGCCATAGGCCACAGGCTGTATCAGCAGAAGTGTAACTAACTACCACTGTAGCAGCCTTAGCGGCTGCTATGGGGCTCGCCACATCAAGAGGCCCCGTTGCTTGCTCCTGCAGTCACCCTCAGACGAGTCCATCTTCGAAGCGGAGGCTGGATCACTCAGCAGTGGACCCAATAATGTTGTAGGAGACCATCGTGGGAGTGCAGAAAGGTAAGAATAGGCCCTTCGTTATTTTCTCACCATGGACAACAATATATGAAGAGTTATGTTTGTGTGGAACATCCCTTTAATTATTGATTGCACAATAGTTAAGACATTTGATTGTAATTGTAGGCCAATTTCTTTCCACATCAATCTAGTTCCGATCCCTGAAAAGGTTGACCACCATTGAAATAGTTATCCAAACTATGGTCACGTCGGTAGTTCTTACTGTATTTCACAGGTGTACAGGGTGTTCAGTGCAGTTTGTACTATTTGAATATTATAAGTGTACACACAGGGCGCACTGACGTCACTTCTTTCAGTGGTGCATAATAGAACAGAATTCAAACAACTAATACAATATGTCACTTTTACAAATGGACATGTGTTCGGAGGACAAAGTACTTCTTAAACGAAAACAAAAGGTATTTACGGAGGTATCAGGCATGTGCTCCGTTGTTCTATGGTTAGCACTAATGAAGCGAATTAGATTGTGAAACTCACCACTTACTATGGCTTTATAGATGCGTGGAAACCAGCAACTAGGACAGAGATAAATAATGCATGAGGGATTGGCTGGAATGGAAACCCTATTGAATGTCTCCAGCAAGCATTGTGATCCAAATCCCCCAAAACAACACTGTGCTTGTCTCTCCAAAAACACTCGCATAACAATCCTGAACATCTCTGTTGACAATATGAGATCATTGCACATTAAACCCAATGCATTACATTTAATTTTGTCCAACCTGGTAGGGATATCAAATATACAGGATTATTATTATTGAATTTTTTTATAATTTTTTTTAAATAACAAATTGTTTATTTATTTATTAATTTTATAAAGAAATCCCTAATTTTCATTTATATGGGCAGCAGACAGGACCCCACCAGAGGGCCTCCACCAGCTGCAATGGAACAACCAATGCAAGCAAAAGAACTTTACTGGTACACAGAACTTCTCACCATAAGAAAGTGCCTTATGTTCACACGTTGCTGGTTCCTGGTCTGTATTTGTGCACAGTCCAAAAAGAACAATATCTACTGAATAGGGCCTTCACAGCTTGCCTCACTGTGGGGAATATTAGGGTAAAAAAAAAGGTGTCCATACACCTTCAATAACTGACCGTTTGATCGTTCAGCTGTCCGTTATATCCCCAACCACCACAGTAACCTATTGCATTTTTTTTTATTCTAATTTTTGTATATTTCATCCCTTGAAGGGATATGTAAACATAATATACCAAAATTAGAACAAAGATGCAATAGGTTTCTGCGAGATGCTTTAGAACTCTGGTAACAATTGTGGGCATGACATACCACAAGAGTTCTTATGTGTCTTTCAGAAACCTGTTTCTTTCTCATTCTTATTTATTCTTATTATTTCATTTACTCATCCCTTTAAGGGACAAAATATACAAAAATAGAACAAAAAATTCAATAGGTGAACCAGACACCCTTCGCTCTGCTGAGTTGAGCATTTGAGCATTGGAAAATGCTCCACTCGAGTAATGAGCACTTGAGCATTTAAGTGAAATCAATACAAGTGAATAGACTTCTCACAGTTCCTTAGGTTCATACTATCCTGGTACATAGGCTGTGTTTGTAATGCACATTCTCTGTGTTTCAGGCTACTCCTTTTTGTTAGCACAAACCCCCTCTCTGTGCCAATGACCCTTCTCTGTCCCAAGTAGCCCGTCCGGCCAGTGGGCATATGGCTCAAGCTCTTGCAACCAGGGATTCTTACAGACTCATAGGTAATCCAACAGCATCTCAGTCCCAACATCTTCACGTCCCTTGGCAGCTCAGGCCTCTCTCAGCAGGCTTTTGTTACTGCAGACTGTCCCCACTACATCAATCACATATCATCTGATTAAGGTACCCAGTAACATAACACCCCCACACAGCACCCAAATATATAAATATATAATAGACCCCATATTACGCCACCATGTTATAACACTGGTACACAGCAAAGCATCCATGCCCTTACTGCCACCCAACCACTGTGTATATATATACATATATATTCCTGCTTTCATTATGTCATCACTGGTCTAATGTTGCCTGACATGTCAAACTACAGCTGTCTCTGTTCTAGTCAATAAGTGCTTTTGGTGCCAACATTTTGTGCTTGATATATATATATAAAGGTAATCTTTCTTTCAGCACTTGGGCCCTACCCGAGGCGCTTACACTGTGCTGTAGTTGGCAGTCCCCTTCTAAACCTTTTGGTAACTTGTTTGTAGAGTGGATTATGCGCAATCTCAGGTCTCCTACTGAAGAGTGACAGAGGAGTTGTGGCTCAGCATTTGAGCCGCATTCTGGCACGCCTCACCCCTGCTTCCTCCTCCCTCATCATCGTGAATAATCTCTGCTGCTTGTCCTCCTGCTCTCTCAAGCTGTCAGAAAGTGCCTCTGAGTGTTTATTTTGAGACAAAAACGTTTTACAGAACACTAGCTATCCTAGCTGTGTTTAAGCTGTGGTGTAGGGGTGAAGTACTTGCCTAGAGGCCAATAGCAGTTTTATTTTCTAGGTTCAATTCCCCTGATGGAAATGAAAATATTTTATTTTTATTAAGGGAATCGAATAAAAGAAAAACCTGTAGCTAGTCTCTACACTCTTTACCCCTAGATCGCAGTTCCAACACAGAAGATACTAACTGACAGCTAAAAGAGCAGGAGGCCTGACAGCATTGATTATTCACGAAGAAGAGGGAGAAGGAAGGAGTGGTGAGGTGTGCTAGAGCAGTGATTTTCAACCAGTGTGCCACATGGTCAGGTGTGCCGCGGGGAAAGTTCCCCAAACTATGGTGCCCCTGTGTTTTGTTTCCCGGCAATGCGCAGCGATCAGTGGCGGATTATAAGTATGGTGGAGAGAAGCACAGGAGAGAAGCATGGGGGAGAGAAGCACAGGAGAGAAGCAGGGGGGAGAAGTATGGTGGAGAGAAGCACAGGAGAGAAGCATGAGGGAGAGAAGCACAGGAGAGAAGTATGGTGGAGAGAAGTACAGGAGAGAAGCACAGGAGAGAAGCAGGGAGGAGAAGCACAGGAGAGAAGCAGGGGGGAGAAGTATGGTGGAGAGAAGCACAGGAGAGAAGCACAGGAGAGAAGTATGGTGGAGAGAAGTACAGCAGAGAAGCACAGTAGAGAAGCAGGGGGGAGAAGTATGGTGGAGAAAGGCACAGGAGAGAAGCATGGGGGAGAGAAGCACAGGAGAGAAGCAGGGGGAGAAGTATGGTGGAGAGAAGCACAGGAGAGAAGCAGGGGGGAGAAGTATGGTGGAGAGAAGCATGGGGGAGAAGTATGGTGGAGAGAAGCACGGGAGAGAAGCACAGGAGAGAAGCACAGGGGGGAGAAGAAAACAGGCCCAGGTTTCACTCTGAGTGAGTATAAATACATTTAGAATCTACATTATTAACTATATGTATAATATGTACTGTTTTAGTGTCATTTTGTGCCATTGTGGTTGGTGGTGTGCCCCGGGATTGTTTAAGTATAAAAAGTGTGCCGAGCCCAAAAAAGGTTGAAAATCACTGTGCTAGAGCATAGGTGTCAAACTCAGGCCTGACAGCTCTTACAAAACTACAATTCCCACCATGCCTAGACAGTCAAAGCTACTGCTTTAGCACACTTGTTTGCTAAAGTGAGGCACAAACTCTGAGCCACAACTCCTTTCTGACATTTCATTCATTATATTGCACATAATCCACTCCACTGACAAATTACCAAAAGGTACCATGCTCACTGGGGGACTGCCAACAAAAGCACTCTGTCAGCACCTTGGGTAGGGCCCAGGTGCTGACAGATTCTCTTTAAGGGTATGTTCACACTACGGAACCATTTGTCAATTCTTTGGGCGGATGGCGAAGTTCAATGGGAAAGGCGGAACTTTAAGCAGAATCCGCAATGTGGACTCTGCTTGAAATTCCACTGATACAGGTAAGGACTGACTGAAAAACATCCCTGGATGTTGGGAAGTTGGGAGGTTTTTCTCACGATGATTGGTTGCCTGAAAGAGATCACTTAGAGCAAGTAGGGGGGTTAAGTCCTACATAGCTGCACAGGCTTATAGGCTTTGTATAGTTGATGAACGGATATGTTATTCACAAGAGCTCTAATATGCCTTGCAGGAATTTGTCTTTTATTGCAAGAAACTGACAGCAGAAGCGGTGTAGAAGAGAAGTTTATGTGATGCTTTGTATCTGGGCCTACCAACCATTACTGACTTCTCATGCAGCTCATGGGATTAAAGGGGTTGTTTAGGGAACAGAAGACGGCTGAAGCCTTCTCCTCCACTGGGCTCACTTCCTGTGGTTCCACATCAAGTCTAGTATGCTCTCCGAGCCAAGGAGGGGGCGAGCGTTTATACCAATCAATGTCTGGGCAAAACGACGCTGCATGTGATATCCAATAGCTGCACAATGTTGTTTCATTACTGGTCAAGGTCCAACCCCTTTAACCCCTTAAGGACCCATGACGTACCGCTATGTCATGGGAGCCTGTTACTTAAGGGACGGGGGCTTTATGAAGCAAGCTCAGAAGCCGAGCTCCCTTCACAGAAGGTGAGGACTGGATGCTATCAGTGATTGTGCAGCCACTAATGACTGAATGCCGTTGATCACTGCATGTAGCTGTAATATGACAAAGAGTTTAAATTACCCCCATTTCCCATTTTATATAAAAAAAACATATTACATATTACAGCGTGTAAAATAAAATATAACAATAGTATTCCCGTATGTTGAACTGCGTAAGCGGAAAAAGCAAAAAAGCGTCAGGATTGCAGATTTTTTTTTACATCATATACCAGATAAAAAACAATACAGAGCGATCAAAACATCCCATCTACATAAATATAGTACCAATAAAAACTAGAAATTGTGGTGAAAAAAATAAAACCCTAAACAGCCCTGTAGGTTGAAAAATAAAAGAGCTATGGCTGCAATAATAAAAATTGGCGTGGTCCTTAAGGGAGAAGTAAGTAATAAAGCCCAAAGTGTTCCCACTATGCACATGGTTATGAATGTATAGTACATACAGTAGCTTGTAAACTTGACAATCGTAACTATGAAAGAGTACACAAACAAGCGTAATAACGAGCAAATGATGTGTGCATACACCTGCTCCACACTGATGAGGGTCAACACCCCGAAACAGCTGTATGTGGATAGATACATGGCCTTGTTTTTTCCTTTGTCATTACATTGATTTATAGGGCCACTTAATATGGTGATTTTGGTGGTTTCCCTACTGGAGCCACCATATGGCTGGGCCCTTCCGGAGGGACCTGTCTAGTCCTGTGTTTTGAGACTCTTAAATGAGGCTCCACAGGCTCGTTTTTCGCATATTCATGTTTCCCAGGGAGCAATGCGTCTAGGATTTCACTGCATTGAGCGCTTTAACCAGCAGCCGACAATGTTATCTTTTGCTGTTCTCTCTGAGATCAGTTATCTGTTTCTCTTGTGTACATACACCGAAAGATTTGCAAACAATGAATGATTTCATGGTTGGCTCAAACAAGCCATTAAATACACACAAATATATTTTCGTTAGTCGTTTGATTGTTTCCTGCATACACACAGAAAGATTATCGCTTAAAGGAGAGGTTTAACGAAAATTTTTATTAAAGTATTGTATTGCCCCCCCAAAAGTTATACAAATCACCAATATTCACTTATTATGGGAAATCTTATAAAGTGCTTTTCTCCCTGCACTTACTACTGCATCAACTGCATCAAGGCTTCACTTCCTGGATAAAATGGTGATGTCACGACCCAACTTCCAGAGCTGTGCGGGCTGTGGCTGCTGGAGAGGATGATGGCAGGGGGACACTGAGGGACACAGGACACTGGAAGGACACTGAGCATCCCTCTGCCATCATCCTCTCCAGCAGCCACAGCCCGCACAGCTCTGGGAGTCAGGTCGTGACATCACCATTTTATCCAGGAAGTGAAGCCTTGATGCAGTAGTAAGTGCAAGGAAAAAAGCACTTGTGCATTTCCAGTAATAAGTGTATATTGCATGATAATTGCCCTGTGTAAGTTATAAGTTACAGTGACTCCTTCTAAAAGTTTGAACTTCTTAAGTTAAAACATTCCATGAATCCCAGTCATTCATTCCTTCTGCCACAGTTACCATGGTAAAATAGAGGACTAACACAATATAAGCAGAAAACTTAATAGGCTATTGTTCACCTATATTTCAGCAAATGTGAATACAGCTTATATTGTGCGTTACGCTTGATTCAAGTTTTTTTTACTTTTTTCATACACGTATGGTGGTGAACACTATTATAATTGCTAAGAGACACATTTTTTATGAATGAACTATACGAACCAAATAAGCCACACAGGCTCTTACCATGGACACTTTTATGCACCAATGAGTGGGATTAATGGACTTCAAGGGGTTGATTGCACTGAATGGATTGACAACTCGCTGCACCAATCATGTTTTACAATGAATTAACACATGTGTATATAATTTGTGATTGTTTGTAACACTATTGCACTTGAAAATGACGTAAGGTACGCCGAAACGTCGTGTGTATCTTTTCATTTGTTTGCTGTGACATCATTTTGGAAGGAATAAATTTTACACGTTGATCCGAACTTCTGGAGTGCTGCAGAGTATCTTTCTACCTATTGTTCACCTAGCTATGATCAATGTTTTTTGTTTTGTAATATATGACGCAAGATGATAAAAAAACTATAAAATATTAAACAAAGATATATATTAAATAATAATAATAATAATCATATATATATATATATATATATATATATATATATATAGATTTATATGTATCCACTGTACAAACTGTAATTGCAGACGTTACTATTACATCTATTACCATAATCACAGACCAGCTTCACACCTACATGGCAATGATACTACCCAATGGCAGTAACTGCTTTAGCAACGAATGTTCAGGAATGGTGTCACAATATGAGAAGGTTTGGATTGTCAATTGGTCTCTAAACTCTTCAGATCTTAACCTGATCTAGAATCTGTGGGATGTGATGGGAAGTCCATGGCCACACCTCATAAATTACAGGACTCTAAAGGATTCAATGCTAACGTCTTGGTGCCAGATTCCACAGGACGGCTTCAGAGGTCTAGTCGGGTCATTTAGCGGGTCAAACCTGTTTTGCCAGCATAAAGGGAGTCTATACTGTATTAGACAAGTGGTTTTAATGGCATGGTCGCTCAGTGTATATATGGATGATAATAATGAGTGTACTGGGGCATGTACAACAATCTGATGGAAAGAGATATAACTTGATGTCTACTGTACTCACTTTCCTTGCTGATAAGACCGATTTAGGATGGAGACGGGTGGGGAATGTCATGTGACACGCATTGAAGTACGGCAGTATGTAATATAATGTGTAGCAGTCAGGCGGATTAACTTTACCATAGGCCCCGGGCTGTTCACCAAGCTTGGGCACCCCACTGTAACCTATTATAATCCGCTCCTGGTGGCAGTCTGACTATGTAAAAAAAATATCTGTGTGTAACAGTGGTGTCTGTATTTACACTGGGAACCATAGTTGTGAGACACAAAGTGATGTTACTACAGAGCATTTATACTATGTATCAATTGGTTTCAGAAAGTTATACATATTTGTAATTTACTTCTATTTAAATTTCTCAAGTCTTCCTGTACTTATCAGCTGCTATATGTCCTTCAGGAAGTGTATTCTTTCCAGTCTGACACGGTGCTCCTTGCTGCCACCTCTGTCCATGACAGGAACTGTCCTGAGCAGTAGCAAATCCCCATAGAAAACATCTTCTGCTCTGGACAGTTCCTGACATGGACAGAGGTGGCAGCAGAGAACATTGTGTCAGACTGGGAAGAATACACCACTTCCTGCAGAACATACAGCAGTTGATAAGTACTGGAAAACTACCAATTGCCGTTTTTGAGCCAAAATCAGAAGTGGATTTATAGTAATGAGTAAAATAAAGGAAGCACTTATATATATCCTACCTGGCAAATCTACTCCTGGCCTTGGCTTAAAGACAGCGGTGACAGTTTTCCAAAAAACCTGCCTGTGTGAAACAGCCTTTAAGCTGTTGTGGAGCTATGAATGCAGTAAAGTCTTGCTTTTCTCTGATCTAATGTATTTTTAATAGCAATGAGGGGCTATAGAAACATGTACTAGAGTTAGGAGCTATATGACGGCCAGTGTCCAATCTCAGAGATTTGTTACCTGTTTTATATAGTAGAAGGCTTACTAGGCAGCAAGGCATGGTAGGCCAAAACTCATTCCATAGCACATTTACTTCCAAATTTCACAAGGTGCCTCATGTCTTTGTTATTCATAGTGCATAAAAAGCCTTATGACGTCCATATGCCTCAGAATACAAAGTACTAAGGTCTATTTTTTGTCAGCTCCAGACACAGCAAGTAATATTACAGTCAATATTGTGAAGCTGGCCCATCTGTCTGCTTCTTGAAGGACATTATCAGATTCATTTCCACTTAACGGGTTTATAGAGTTGAAAAGAAATAAATCTATTGCTGTGAACAACCTCTTATTCTATTTCTGTATTAGTTGTCATAAACAAATATATATGTAACATTCCTATACGGCCCTAAAGGCTCAACTAATGTGATCTCTCTATCTAATCTATCTCATGTCTAGCTACGTTAGACATGAAACCTTATAAATTAATGGAACTGTGATAGATATTATTCCTTGATATATTAATCCAGGTAATTTGTATGTTTCTCTGGTCGTTGATGAGGATTTGTTCATAGCAATCATTGTAATTTAAAGGGGAACTGCTGTGGGAGAAAATGGTCTTCTAATAAACTCGGTTCTAAAATTCATACAGATTTATAAATTACTTTATTTAGAAATCTCATACATTCCAGTACTTATCAGCTAGTGGTGTATTCTTTCAAGTCTGACACAGTGCTCTCTGCTGCCGCCTCTGTTCATGTCAGGAACTGTCCAGAGCAGTAGAAAATGCCCATAGAAAACCTCTCCTGCTCTGGACAGTTCCTGACATGGACAGAGGTGGCAGCAGAGAGCATTATGCCAGACTGGAACGATTCAGAACTTCCTGCAGAACATACAGCAGCTGATAAGTATTGATTTGAAGATCAGATCCCATATCAGATAGCCTGTAACCTGTACTGTAGGTCTATGATATTCAACCAGCTTTAAGACTTGTCACCTTTATATTAGACATGGACTAATTTCAGCCTGCTTAAAGAGACTCTGTACCCACAATCTGACCCCCCAAACCACTTTGGCTGCCAGTTTAGAAGTTGTTTTTTAGGACAATAACTGCATCACCTGCCAAACGGACCCCAGGACAGATCTTGGATTAAAAGCCGCTATCTGAAGGTACAAGCGGTTTGGGGGGGTCAGATTGTGGGTACAGAGTCGCTTTAAGGGTGGCTTCACTCGTACCGGATCTGCAGCGAATATCATGCTGCAAATTCACAGCGAAATCCGCTGCAGATCCATTGCCAGTTCTCTTCTATGAGAATACATACTCGCAGTGGGATTGACATCCCGCTGCGAGTATGTAAGTTAATCCCCCGTCGGCCGGAGCATACTGTTCCTGCTCAACGCTTCGGCTTGCTTTGGGGTTTCCTGGCGTCTGCACGTCCCGCTCAGCCAATAAGTGCACTGCCCTGCCGCAGCACACTGATTGGCTGAGCGGGACTTCCAGCCGGGAACCACTGAAGCAGATAATGTGTAAAATCCGCTGCAGACCCGGTACGTTCAAAAGCTCCCTAAGGCTCCCTAAGCATGTTCACTAATAAAACTGCTCTTATAACTCACTAGAAAAAACTACTCAAAAAATGTAACCCAGGACTTGAATAGTATACAGGGACAGACAGTGTGAGCTCTAGAACTAGCCACCTGGATAGTATACAGGGACAGACAGTGTGAGCTCTAGCACTAGCCACCTGGATAGTATACAGGGACAGACAGTGTGAGCTCTAGCACTAGCCACTGTCCCTGACTACTTACCAGGCTGACCTACACTGGGTAAGTGAAACACAGAATGAGGCAAGATGGCCAAACACAATGGTCAGGCAGATACAGGTCAAACTGGACATAGTAGAGCAGTACAAGAACAGCAGGCAAAGAGGTAAGAATACCAAGCAATCTAATACAAACCGCCAGCTCTAGATAAAAGAAAATATCACAAGCAATGTCCAAGAGCACAAGAGGACTTCTTCTGAGATGCCAAAATCCTGGTCCAGGGTGTGATTGGACCAGCCCTCTGACATCCAGACCACACAGAACACAGACTGGCAGGGAGGGGAGATAAGTGGAGAAGGAAACTGTCCATCACAACTCCAAATGATCTGTAGACCAGCACTAGAGCTAGCAGAAGAAACCTGATGGGTGTGGTGGAAGCTTTCAATCACCACACAGCAAATACTAGCATAAGACACAGTTCAGACTAGTGCAAAGGAAACATACAATCCTGGCACTGGCCATAAGAGCAGTCTGCACTGAGGTCTGAACAGGCATGGAAATGACATTATATTATACTTATTTTGGAACTTCCAGCCTTTATAAACTAAAGAAATGTATATAATATAGCCATTTTCATTTCTTTCAGCTTCTAATTAAGCTCAATAAGGCCCAGACTATGTCTGCATAGACAGGTAAAAGGCAGCCTGCATTCTCCTAATGGTCCCCCAAGCTGTTTTCTTTTTATGTTCTAGTAATATATGGTAAAATTAATTTACTTAAAGGGAAACTCCTGTGAAAATGTTTTTTCTTTTCTTTAAAATCAACTGGTTTCAAAAAGTTAAACCGATTTGTTATTTCTATTCTATTCTCTTTTATTAAAAATCTTTAAGTACTTAGCATCTGCTGTATGTCCTGTAGGAAGTGGTGTTTTCTTTCAAGTCTGACAGTGCTCTCTGCTGCCACCTCTGTCATGGACAGAGGTAGAAGCAGAGAGCACTGTGTCAGACTGAAAAGAATATACCACTTCCTGTAGGACATACAGCAGCTGATAAGTACTGGAAGACTGGAGATTTTTCAAAAGAAATAAATTATAAATCTATATAACTGACACCAGTTATTTTGAAAAGAAAAAAATGTTTTGTTTTTTTACTGGAGTACCCATTTAAGTCAGTAGTGACAAACACAAATATTTTCCATAAACTTAGCATGAACTATAATAAGAATTGCTCCACTATACACACTTACACACACCATAAACACACTTTTCTTTTTTTTTTTTTTAGAAGCAATTTGAGATTGATTCTAGTTTTATGATGTTATGCTCGGCATTGTGAAAAGAATTAGAGTAATCCACTGCTAACATGTTGTTCAACATCAAGAGAACAATAGGAGAAGAATAGCAGCAATTTTCATAAGTGGGTTCCAAATCCTCAAATCGCCTTTTTTATGTTGTCTTGTCCTATTTTCCTCTGTCACTCCAATAATATTCTTTACTTTATGCATCTTCTTCAGTGTAGGCACTCACAGTGTTGTAGTTCTTCAGAGAAATGTGTGACATTGCACTTCTCATATTAAAAGGTGTCACAATTAGGGCTAAAAATACTTTTCTCTATATGTGGTATTGGCCTCACCTCTAATTTTATGACTAGAAATCTGTTACCTTCTAAGTTGATGATATAAAGATTCAGTCATATCTAATCTTAGTTAGGTCGGTTTTCATCACTAGACTGAGGCAAAATATGATTCTTGGCAAATCAAGAAGGGGAGAAACCATTAACTACCATGAATGCTTGTCTTACAAGGCCAAATGAATTGACCTTCAACCTTTGCATACTTTTGCATGCAGGTGAGACGAATATGGTTTCATGGATAGTGTTGAGCGGGATTGCAGAACTGTTCGGGTTTGGCAATGTTCTCCGAACCTAAGCACTTGGCTTTTGATTCCCCACAGCTGCAGAGGTAGGATGCCACAGGCAGACAGAAATAGCATAGGCTTATGGCTGTATTCATGTTTTCCTGGCAGCCCTAGGGTGGCATCCAGATTCTCCAACCACCGGGAGTCAAATGCCGAGCATTTTCGTATCTATCGTCTCTCCCCCAGTGTCCCCCTACATCTTCTTCAGTACCCAGCTAAATGATCCCGCCTCCACTTCTGAGACGGACTGTTCTGGCCGAGACGGGACAGTGCTTCAGCCAGGGATTTGCTGAGTGGGCTGTCACCCTCAGACAAGTGCGTCTCGGAAGTGGAGGCAAGATTGCTCAGCCGAGGGCAGAAGATGATGCAGGAGCACAACGGGGGAGCATGAAAAAATAAGAATATGCTGTTTGTTATGTTCTTTCCATGGACGGCATATAAAAAGTTATACCCCTTTAAGGTAAGAAAACCAATGATTTTGTATTTAAATAATTCTTGAAATAAAAGTGCTCTTAAATTCTGATATCAAAATATAGGACTTGCTTGGTATTGTCTGGTAAGGATAGTATAACTAGGCTGAAGGGCTCTTACTTTTACCTACAGGCAATATGCATGTTGGATCTTTTATATACATTATGTAATAGTTTGAGACCTTTCCAATAATAATTTCAGATTCAGGTTTGAACTATTTACTCAGGTTTGCTGAATAATTTAGTTTTTGTGTTGAAAAGCATTGCTATTTGCCTTTAGACCTCTGGATTCAGTGTAGCATGCACAATCCAATGATCATAGAGGAACACAGACCTCCAGTGTGTGGACAGTCTCTATCTGCATAGAGTATAAAAAATACATGCACAGACAGGCTTTTAATGGCAGCACAATTTAGGCCTGCCTGATACCAGTGACTTGTGCTGCATGATACTAAACACAAGAACAGAACTTGCCTTTCATATGATGCAGTCATAATGGAGTCTGCTGAAGCATTGGTGGGATCCTACGTTAAAGGGGAACTCTTTAACCCTGTGTAATCCCCACCCATAATCTAAATTTACGTGTAATAGGTTTCTATTACATGAATTGGGCCATTTGTCTCCAGCAAATCGGTGGGGGTGAGTGCACCTATATGCTTTCTGTACATTTTGTTTTTTTATGGGAACGCTGGAGTTCCCCTTTATACCTCATCAGGTAACTCTTTGCTTTGCCAGTAGAGATGAGCGAACCCCGAGCATGATCGAGTCAATCCGAACCCGAACTTTCGGCATTTGATTAGCGGTGGCTGTTGAAGTTGTATAAAGCCCTAAGGCTATGTGGAAATCATGGATATAGTCATTGACTGTATCCATGTTTTCCAGACAACCTTAGAGCTTTATCCAAGTTCAGCAGCCCCAGCTAATCAAATACCAAACGTTCGGGTTCGGATCAACTCGAACCTGGTTCGCTCATCTTCATTTCCCAGTGATTGACAGCCCTATCCTCCTGTCTTAAGCCCCTATTCCACGGGGCGATGCAGAGGTGCAAACAAGCGCTGTCCGGGGGGGGGGGGGGGGGGCGCGGGGAGCTGCAGAGGGGCTGCCCGGGTGATTGCTAGATCGCCTGGGCAGCCCATAGCATACAGCAGCGGTCTGCTGCCGCCGCTCCTGTCCCTGACTATGGGGGAGATTTATCAATTGTCTTAAGGCCCTATTCCACGGGCCGACTGTGAGGAGCAAACGAGCGCTGTCAGCGCGCGTTTGCTTCTTGTTCCCCGCTTGCTGCCATCGTTACTACATGCAGCGGCAGCGAGCGGGTGAGTGCGGGAGGAACTGCGGGGGGGCTGCCCGGGTGATTGCTAGATCATTTGGGCAACCTATAGAGGGTAGTGGAGGTCTGCTGCCGCCGCTCCTATTCCACAGAGCGATGGCAGCAGAGCGCTGCTATCACAGTCATTTGTCTTTCAACATGGTTGAAAGAATGCCATGAACAATGACGGCTGATCGTTGCCTTCTATTCCACGGGACGATTATCATCCGTAACAGCCGATATCGGCCGAATATGGACGATAATCATTCTGAGGAATAGGGCCTTAAGTTGCCCCTAGCAACCAATCATATTCCACCTTTTATTTTTCAAAGAATCTGTGAGGAATAAAAAGTAAAATCTGATTGGTTGCTAAGGCCAATTCTACTTGACACCAGGTTGATAAATCTCCCCCTATGTGTTTGCCTTCTGATTTGGTCTATATTTTGGTCCTCTATTTTTTTTTACTCTTGCTTGCCTTATTGACTCTGTTTATTTCCCAGCGACTTTTGTTTCTGACCAGTTTGACCCTAACTTGCTCACCACCTGCCATTTTGTATTTTTGTTATTGTCTCATATTTGTCTCCTGTCCGATTACACCTATTTTAGCGCAGGGAACGTCTCCAATTTGTACCTTAGAATAGGTTGAGACAAGTAGGCAGGGACAGTGGGCGTGGGGCAGCATCAGGGTTGCACTTGTCTCTGTGTCTTCTGTGTGTACCCTGACCAGTCCTGACAATATGCATCATTTTAGATTTTCTGGCTGGGTTAGGTTGTGAAATAATTGACAAATGTTATGTCTCTAAGAATTTTGCATCCAGGGCAACTAATCCACTACTGTGCAAGAGAGAGCTGGCAGATTAACATTTGTTTAGCCAGTAGCTATCTGTCCCAGTCTCCCCATGCACCTACACGCTTGGCTTGGCTGAGCATGCATCAGTTCTGACCAGGGAGCAGGGGGTGAGCTGCTGCCAGACCCCTCTGGTGCTTATCTCCCTGAAAAAGTATTGGGCAGTGAAAATCCAACGTGCTCATTAGATGGTCGGCTACTCCTGCTGAAATTAGTAGTTTCAGACAATGTATATCTAGTGTGTATGGCCGGCTTAACCAGACATGGGGATAACTCATCTATTCAACAGCACTGCAACATAATAGGATGTGGCTTCTCCTTGCCCGACCAGCAATGATCTTGCTCTGTTATAGGGAAGAATTTATCACGTAAGGCTGATAGGACGCAGAGAAGTCGCTGGGGACCTCCCTGATGACTCCTGGATCAGGCAATATGAAGGGGATGACAGATTCCCTTCAATTATCTCTGACGATTGACAAGTCCTAAGATAGATATAGAGAATCCCAAGTGGCAATAAATGGAATTCTAATACAAAATAAGGAACTTTCTCTCTTTTTTTGACCATATGAGTCTTGTAAAATGTTATTCGTATTCTAGTCTGAAATTCTTTAAATGCTGGATTAAGGGAGAACTCCTTTTTTCCCACATCAACTGGTACCAGAAAGTTATACAGATTTGTATATTATTTCTATTTAAAAATCTCCAGTCTACCAGTACTTATCAGCTGCTGGATATCCTGCAGGAAGTAATGTATTCTTCCCAGTCTGACACAGCGCTCTCTGCTGCCACTTTTGTCCATGACAGGAACTGCCCAGAGCAGTAGCAAATACCCATGGAAAAATGGAAAACCTCTACTGCTCTGGGCAGTTCCTGACATGGACAGAGGTGGCAGCAGAGAGCACTGTCAGACTGGAAAGAATACACCACTTCCTGCAGGACATACAGAGCTCATAAGTACTTTGAAGGCTGTAGATTTTTAAAGAGAAGTAAATTACAAATCTTAATAACTTTCTGGTATCAGTTGATTGAAAAAATATATATATACTTTTTCGCTGGAGTACCCCTTTAAAGGAATGTGTGTGTCTCTCTCTTTATTGCCAATGGAAGATTACACCACCAAGATCACCTGTATGTCCTGAATTTACCTCCTTACATATTTTCTGTAATAGTTCAGTTCTAAAACTACAGAATAGTAGCCTATGGAAATAATAAATGCTTTGGTTATGGATTATATAGAAAATACAAGTTTGGAGATTCCAAAGGAAAAAAAAAAGATCTGGGGGGAAAATAACAGTACACTATAGATCTAGTCAAAGTAGAAATAATATAGCATCAGAATCCTGATTATTTCCATATACACCCCTATCTGACATAGTGTCCTGTGCATAATTCTATACAGCATGGGCTCATGAAAAGCTCAGAATCTGTCAAAATTCTATCTCATTTAGCATCATTTTGAAGTATAGGATGGTAAAATGACCCAACATCCATCAGTCTTACACATCTTATTTTATCCTGTGCAGCCTCCTGTACATGACCTAATTTCAGCTCAGGTAACCTACTAAAATATGCTTTAACATCTCTCTGGATGAAATAGCCCTAATAGGTCAAACCGCCTATACAGTATAGCAATGTATTACGTCCAGCAATGTTACAAATAGGACAAGTAAAGAACAATAGAAAAATAAAGCAAAAACAAGATTTATTGAATGCACTGATTTAGGATGATGTGAATCTAAGAGTAGAAATAGGGGTGACTAAATGGAAATGATCCAGTAGTCAGTTTGCTGTCACTCGTCCTATGTTGCACCTCGCTGCAGTCCATATGATGTCATCCAGTCACTAGACTGATTTTATCAATGGAAGCTTTCTGCGTATCTTCTGCACATGCAGCTTCCTATACATTGCATGGCTCACTAGTATTCCTTCTGCATGCATCTCATCACTCACAGCAATAGCCTCAGTATTATATAGAGGAATAAAAACCAACATGCAGACTTACCCTTTTTTTAAAGAACTGAAAGGCAGAACATTTCTTGACTGGGAATCCATTCATGTCTTTGTTGACCATTTTCCTCAATGGGAAGCACCCAGTATAGGATCCAGAGACAGGCACTTGCTTAGTCACTGCATCTGCCCCTCTGTGCATCCAATGTGATCACAATATATATATTCAGAGAGAATGAAGATCAGTGAATTACAGACTTGCTTAGCCAGGAGTTCCTGAATCCTTATCCTGATCCACTCATTCTGCACCAGTTACTGCAGCAGCCTTTTGCAGCCTGCAGTGAACAAGCAAGACTTTTAATCATTCATTAAATGCACAGACATGCTAAACGCCGTATCAGAACAACCCATAGGAAGAAGGAGAAAAAACTGAGCCATCCTGGCTCCTACATCAAATGCTCATAGCCTAGCAAGTGCTATTGTTCCCTCCCAGAGCCTGGATTTTACTGTTCCTCAGGTGACGTGATACTCTGCTGTTACAAAGATGAGAGCTCTGATTCTCCAGCCTGCTTTTTTTTCATTCAATACTATCCATTGGGAATAGTGCAGACATAGAGAGAGCAGGAGCTGGAAAGAACACATAACTAATAAGGTAGAAGCAAAGGCCTCATAACACGCAATACCCAGAGACACAGAATCCCCCAGAGATGAGCACATATGTGCTAGGGAAGGACAACGCCAGCTCAAAGTTACCTCCAATCTGGGTGCGCAATCTGTCAATATTTAGGGTTCTACGCTTCAAAGTGCAAGAATATCGTCATGTTTAATGACAATGATTGTTATTATACCGACCTGAATGATTGCAAATGTTACAGTTAAAATTCCTTTAATCCAGCATTAACAGGAGGCGACGGATTATCAGATATTCTGGCTAATATTATTATAATTATATTGGCTGTATATATAATATTATTGTCTGACAGCCCATCAGAGGTTGTACTCCCCTGCTGTACATAGCGTGTACACATCCACTTAGTTGTATTCTGCGAATAAGATTATTTGTAAATCAGCCCACAAGACATATAGGCCTTAGTGGCAAGTGACTGGCTGCACTATAAAGGATCTGCCTTCTTTTGGACCCTCAGGAACCTTTATTGTATCAGAGCCTGGGTCCACCAAATCATTGTATCTAAGATGAGCGAACCTCGAGCACACATAAGTTTGTCTGAACCCAAGCATGCAGCATTTGATTACTGGTGGGTGAAAAAGTTGGATGCAGCCCTGGGGAGTCCTGGAAAACATTGATACAGCCATAGGCATGCAGGAGCAGAGACTCTTGCCTTTGATATTGGTTTGTCCTTTAAGTGGTGTCCTCTACCAATAGCTAAGCATCCAGCCCAGCCAATGTACTAAGCTAACAGCAATCCATACTGCACCCGACCAAACAAATGTGAACTCTGCTCTGATGGGTAGTGTACAGGAGCGGGTACTTCTGCTGCTTTTGACAGAATTCCTGCTCCTGCACACTATTTACTTGGAAGGAATGCATATGGCTGCCAGAGGTAAGTATTGATGATGTATGCAAGGTTACACTCACTAGCACATTGCCGGCCTAACTGCTGTGCACTAACGTGTTTGGATGAATTTAAAACGTCTGTTAAATTTGAATAACAAATTAATCAAAAAGTTGCACATGGCTGAAACTTCAACTTCTTAGTGGTTTTACAAAGAACTGGAGTAACAGAGGTCCTCACCAGTGCTCTTCATTCCCACCATGTTCCAGTTTTTAGATCTGCAATTTATTCGAAATGCCAAAACCAAACAGATTTCTTGGTTGCGTTTTGGGTAATAAGATGCTGTCTCCATAGTTTAATAATAATGCTTTTATTTTTATAGCGCACATAGATTTTCGCATAGTTTTTCCAATTATTGCTCCCTTTCCCCATTAGGGCTCCCAATCTAAATCCACCTATCTGTACGTTTTGGGTGTGGGAGGAAACCGGAGTACCCGGAGGAAACCCAGGCAAACACAGAGAGAATATACAAACTCTTTGCAAATGTTGCCCTTGGTGGGATTTGAACCCAGGACCCCAGCGCTGCAAGGCTACAGTGCTAACCACTGAGCCACCGTGTTTAAGGGTAAATTCACACGGGCGTCTTGCATAACAAATCCGCAGCTAATCCGCAATACATGTATTCATAATAATAAGAATAATATGTGTATTGCGGATTAGCTGCGGATTTCTTGTGCGAGACGCCCGTGTGAATTTACCCTAAGGGTACGTTCACACTTATCGGATCCGCAGCGTATTTTCTGCTGCGGATCCGCAGCAGATCCGCAGCAGATTTCATTTAAATAACTGAACACAGCATCAAATCTGCACCATCAAATCTGCTGCGTATCTGCTGCAGATCTGCTGCGTATCCTGATGGGGGGGGAACGCACCCTAAAGGGGTTATGCAGCGCTACAAAAACATGGCCAGTTTATTCCAGAAACAGCTTGGCTTTTGTCTCCAGTTTGGGTGCAGGTTTTGTAACTCAGTTCCATTGAAGTGAATGGAGCTTAACTGCAAACCTCACCTGAACTGGAGACGAGTGTTGTTCTCTCTGGAAGAAAGTGGCCACGTGTTTTTTAATGCTAGGAAACCTCTTTAACGTATTAAATGGAGCATTGCCAGAAAAATGGTCACACATACCCTGAGCATGCACACTATGGTGGGATTTACAAGGACCGGCGTACAAGTACGCTGGACTTATATTAGGCCCAGCCCCCTTTTCCCCAGCAGGATACACTAAGAGGCGTGTGAATCCAGCAGATGTAGATTTTGATCATAATTTACGCCTGCGAGCAGGCGTAAATCATGATAAATGAGGAGCGGGAGGCGGCCACCCCTCCTCCCCGCCTTATGACGCCCTCGCAAGCTCCGCGATCGGGCGTGTGGGGTGTAAGAGGAGGCGTACGCCAGGGAGAAGGGCAAATCTGCACCCTCTCCCTGGCGTACGCCTCTGGCGTACGCTTCGTAATTCCCCCCCTATAAGTACACTGGTCCTTGCATGCTCAGTGCATGTCTCTGCCGCCACCCGTCCATGTCAGGAACTGTCAAGATCAGTAGAAAAGCCCCATAAAAAAATCTCTACTACTCTGGACAGTTCCTGTCATGGACAGAGGTGGCAGCAGAGAGAACTGGAAAGACTATACCACTTCCAGCAGGAGATACAGCAACTGATAAGTACTGGAAGACTGGAGATTTTTAAATAGTAAATTACATATCTGTATAACTTTTTGACATCAGTTGATGTGAAAGAAAAGAAATCACTGGAGTATCCCTTTAATTATAAATAGAAACAGAAATCTGTTATACATTGTTTAAATGAAATTGATAATCTCTTTATCCCGTCATGTACTTATTCCAGCATCCACTGTTACACATGTTCATTATCTATGTCATATAGATGTGGATATCAATGGGAGATTATTATTTCAACACTATAGCTATTGTATAAGTTTCAGGGATTATCCAGGATAAAACTTGGCTTTTTTTAACTTCTATGGAACTGAGCTGCAATACTGCACACAAACTGAGGACAGGTGTGGTGCTGTTTTTGAAAAAAAAAAAAAAAAAAAACATGCTGGATAACCTGTTTAGTCTGTGTGTCTGAAATAAGTGAAACAAAACACCTAGGTTCTACTGAACATTACAAAACAATGGTGCTTTGTCTGCCTGCATGCCATGACTCGGATTCTTGATTGAATTGGTTCATGTTTCGTAGATGGCCCCTTTGCTGCTAAACCCTGAATATCATCATCACAGACCTTGTAATTCAGCCACATTTCAGCAGACATGCTATACCGTTGGGTAATTGATAGGACAGCGATCCTTCCTCCAGTTATGGCCCTATTAAACACCCCGATGACTTTCTGTAAGCTTGATAATCAGGCAGCAAGGGCTGCACGGACATAGTGATGTTCATGCAGCCCTTGTAAAAAAAATAAACTCCTACATACCTGTCCACGCTTCCTGACGTCCCGCTAACTTCGACTGGCTCCTGACACTGTGTGAAGTCACAGGCCGCTCAGCCAATCACAGCCATAGGACTGCATCCAACTTTTTCAGCCACCTGTAATCAAGTGCCGAATGATGAGTTGCGCTCATCTCTAATAGACAGTACTAACAATTTCTCTTTATGAGACATGAGCAATAACTAATATGAATATGAAACATATGAATGGCGTGAGTTTTTTACATCATTGAGAGACTTTATATACACTTTAAAACTTTGTGATGGCGCTCAGCCTCCAACATGACAGATGCATATACATACTATTGGTTCCAGGTTTACCGTAATGTGATTTATTTCACAGCATTCTGCTGTTCAATAGGTGGTAGAAAACAAAGTACTTTGTAGACATCCTCGAGAAATCACTCTGTAACCTCCTGTGGCTCTAATTTTAAATTGTGTTGTGGCAGTGTGAATGGATTCCTACAGTTCACAGGTTGTTGATAAATTGTAATGATCCTTTAGAAATGTATATGTCGTGACCTGGGGTTGTTAGATGGTAATGGAAGGGGGCGAACTGGTGTTTTACTTGGGCACTTGTCACAGACCTCTCTGACCTCTGAATACTGGCTTTAACACAGGTCCGCTGTGTAATCCTTTTTTCTCTGCTCTCTGCTGGCAACTTATCTGTCTCCTCCCTCCTCCCCCCTCCTTAGGTTACACAGGGCTCGACTGATGTAAAAGAGTCGAGATTTCCTGATAATGAGCAGTGAATGAGAGAGAGGAGCAATTATAAAGTTGCTTAAAATCACCTGTACTATTGATTTCTAAAATATATATATACACTTTAAGATCTTTAGTGTAATACAACTTATGCTTGAAGAAAAATAGAACAGTCCTTTCTCGTGAAGGAGAACACAGAGAACTTAGGTTCAGGTGCTTGAAGTGTTGAGGTAACAGGTAGAAGGTAGTAGGTAGAAGGAAAGTGTTGCTTGAGACTAGATTGGTGCAGGGGCCTAGCCATATAGTACAGTACTCTACCGGTATGGTTTAGAGTGTAACTTGGTGTAAAAGAATCTCACACTCCCGGTTAAAACTGAGACATAAGATATAGACCGCCAAGTCTAGCAAGTGTCAGGTTTGGTAGCACGAGTCCCAAGGTTGCACATCTAGATGAAGCTAACCCCTCAAGATTACCCAAGTACTTGGGGTTTCAATGGAGTACTTCAGCTCATGCGTTTTGCTCCACTGCGGGTTAATCTCTAATATGTAGATTGTCCTGATGGTTTATAATGTCCCAGGCATAGGCAAGGTGTACCCAGGTGACAGTTACCCCATCTTTCTATCTGTGTCTTTCTTTCTCACAACCCACTAAAGAAGACCCTCCCACCAGGAACTAGGCAATCTCCACAGATATATTGCCCACAATCATGGACCTTGCACTCTTGCAGGGGATCAAAGTCTATGGAGCACAGACTGTATAAGTACAGGTCCTATTTTTTGTGGGCTCCCAGCAAATGCAAAGACCATAGCATTCATGGTTGTGTGCATTGGCCCATAGTGTCTTAAACAGCCCATACTTGCTGATCCGCAATTGAGGACTGCAACGTATGGCTGCGTATGACGAGGCCTAAGGATTGTGGTGCTACTTGGCACAGCTAAACATTTTGATATATTGACATATTGTAGCTAAATTTTTGGAAAAGGCCTGCCTTTTAAGTAGAAATTATCACCAGCTTAGAAATATCTAACCTGCTGATATGTCCCTATAAGGCATGGGGTGCTGAGGATGAAGGTCAGTTTCTTACCTTCACCCTTTGCGCCATTTCTGCAATATTCAGAATTTAATCCATATGCAAATATGTTGTTTTTGGTGCACTGGGGGTGGGGCTACAGCCCCCCATGCATTATCCACCCAACATTCCTAATGAATATTAGTAGAGCGCACAAGGGGTGGATTGGTGCACTGGGGGCACTAACTTACCTTCATCCTCAGCACCTTGTGTGCTTAAGGGACATATCAGCAGGTTAGATACTTCATCCTTCAAATTTTTGTTCTGCATAAAGAAAATTAAACATGTGACAAAAAAATAAAATTATATGGATATGAAAATGTTTAGGCCAGATCCACACACACACACACAGCGTTGTGCAGCACAATTTAAGTCACGTTCATTGGTGTTCTTTACTGTGTTTTTAATTATTATTTTTTTTTTATTATTATTATTATTGCTCTGGGTAGCACTTTTCCTATTGGTTTTTCTATAGGAGTTCAAATATTTTTAGATTTAAAAAAAAAACTGAATAGAAAAAATATTTTTATTCAAGTTTTGGCTTCAATGTGCAATTCAAAATCTTTAATAAACCCACAAGGCTGAAGATTTTGCCGTGTTAGTGCTGTAAATATGAAATACTTTTGCAAATTTGCAAGCTAGACCTCGGGGGACACGACTAAGCTATCATCACCAGCCAAGATATGAGTGTGCCACTGTCATCCTCTAGACCCCTGAAATACCTTCAACTATAACGGGCTCCATGGCTATGCATTATGGATATCATGCCTATTAGACATCTTTCTGGAGGGATACTATATTGATCACAATAGACCCTACAACATCCATGACTATGCATTAAGAATTATAGTCATCTCTATTCAAGACCCACACATTTCCCTGATGAACCCACCTTATTGGCTACAAGTAAAGGGGGAAACACGTTGTAATACAAGTGTGACGTCTACTCTCAAACTTATCTATGACCACAGGGTCTGATTCAACTTGACGTATATAGGCACATAGTAGCAAGACAACTAGAGCTACAAGTGCCATTCACTGCATTACTACTGTGTTTCTGCCATGATTCATTGTGTGTTCTTTAACCAAATAACTACATGTGATTACACTATATATCATTGACTGTCGTTATTAATCACTGTTTCATTGCAACCAACAGGCACTCACAGCATCGTGCTGTGCTCTTTTAATTTGCTGCTCAAGTGTAGGGACAGTCCCCCTGGACCTGGAGTTTGGGGACGCCCTTACCAGGGGGCTCTCGAAATAGTATAGGCAGGGACAGTGTAGTTGTATATATGTAAATATATTTTGTATGATTGTTTGTCACTAATTTTTGTAATAAAACCTTCTGCACATATGAACAGAAGTCATACAGTTTTTTCTATACTGTTTTGCGGTCCGTTTGGCAGGTGATGCAGTTTTTGTTATAAAAAATTACTTTTAAAATTGCAGCTCTGTGACCTACAGGAGTATATGTGTCCTTACTTTGCACCACCCCCTCCGTCCCTCCTCCCCACCCTCCTCATCATTAGGAATGCTCCAGGCAGATTGCCTATTATTCACCACCTGTGTTACCACAGCACATGGGCTGGATACTTAAGACACCTGTGCAATGTTCAAACAGAAGTAAATGTTCCAGTGGCATTCGTAATGATGAAGAGGGTGGGGAGGAGGGACGGAGGGGTGGTGCAAAGTTAGGGCACAGATACGCCTGTAGGGGACGGGCTGCAATTTTAAAATTAACTTTTATGACAATAACTGCATCACCTGCCAAACGGATTGCCGGATGGATCTTGGATTAAAAGCAGCTATCCGAAGGTACAAGTGGTTTGGGGGGGTCAGATTGTGGGTACAGAGTCACTTTAAAAGGAAAAACTGACCAAGAAAGATTTAATCATGTCTAATTGCAGTAACCTGGGGTTGCTAGGTGCTGGAATTAGCAGTAGGTAATGCTGCGTTTACACAGAGCGATAATTCACCAGATCGTACGATTAACGATTTCGAAGTAACTTTTTTTTTTAATAACCATCAGCGTTTAGATGGAACGATATACCGTACGGAAAAATCGTTTTGCGATCGCTTAAGCCTATCTCGCACATAGGTTAAATTGGTGAACGACTGTTTACACGGAACGATCTACGAATTTTTTGCAAATGACAAATGACGATTTAAGAACATGTTGTAAGATCAAAGTGAACGATTTCTCGCTCATCGTTTGATCGTTCGCTGCGTTTACACGTACGATTATCGTCCGAATTCGATCGTTAACATGCAAATTCGAACGATAATCGTTCCGTGTAAACGCAGCATTAGAGCAGTGCTTCTCAATTCCAGTCCTCAGGCCTCACCAACAGGTCAGGTTTTAAGGTTTTCCTTAGCATTTCACAGGTGATATAATTATACTCAGTGCATCAGGTATTAGCACAGGTGTTCTTTGTATGGGAAATCCTCGAAACATGACCTGTTGGTGAGGCCTGAGGACTGGAATTGAGAAGCACAAGGTTAGAGGTTGGGGTATACTGACTAGGTACTTGTCACTGTGGCCAGGAGTGGTATGCCCAGGGCCGGCTCCAGGACTTTGTGGGCCCTTGGGCAACAGAGCCTCAGCGGACGCCTTTGTGGGGCAAATCATGTGGAGATAGTAAAACTGCATGTCCTTTATAGATGCCCCCTTTGCCAGGCAAACAACTTAGGCACTTTACTTTTTCAGCACCTTTCCCTCCTCTATACAAGCTCCTATTTTTATGCCCCCAAACATTAACAGTGCCCTCTTTGTGCCTCTATCTGTAGTTCTGCCTTTGCCATTTGCCATGAAAGTTGTAGTTTTGCAGCAACTGGAGAGTTACATGTTGGAGAACACATGGAGTAAATAAACTGCTCTCCTAAATCTTTGTTTACCAATCAGTGGCCTTTCAGCTGCTGCCAACTGCAAAATCACATGCTAAAGAACACTGGACTAATAAACTGTCCCACAAATTCATGTTTCCTAACAAGTGACTCCTCAGTTATTATCAAACTACAACTCCCATCATTAGAAAGTCACAGGTTAGAGAACACTGCACAAAATGTAACTGTTACACAAATCATTGTTTCCCAAGACACAACTCCTATCATGTCCTGCTAGCAGTACATGCTGGGGGGTGTAGTTTTGCAGCACTTAGAGAGTCACATCTGTAAACACTACTACACTACTCCCTCCCCCCTTCCCCTTTGTACACTCACCATCTCCTGGCCCAGGAGCTGAGCTGCTCTGGCCTCCACTAATCAGGTCTGGGCCAGGGCAGAAAGATGCAGGGAGTGCAGAGCAGACTGATCAACAGCACAGAGGAGACACTGGCTGGCGGGGCAGGGAGGTGAATGCTCCCTACCTCTAGCAAGTTCTCAGTCATTGCATTGTATTGGTGTTTAAAAGACACCAATGTAATGCAATGCAGAGACTGTACGTCTCCTCCTGCTTTTCCTTAGCAATTATGTGAGTAATGGCAGGATTAGGCCCCTAGGGGCGCTGTGGGCCCAGCACTTGCCCAGGTAAGCAGGGTGCTGATGCCAGCCCAGGATATGCCCACTCCCAGGTATACTGACTCACAGCTTTTATGAGTAAGGGTACTAATAGACGGGCTGATAGAGACCCGATAACAGTAAACGAGCGCCGATCTGCTAGATTGGCGCTCGTTTACTAGGCCTAATACACGGCCTGATAATCGTTTAACAAGGGCTGCATGGACATCGTTCCCGATGTCCTTGCAGCCCTTGCTTAAACTGAATACTTTTCCTATCCACGCTCCAGGGCTCCTCCTGCACTCTGCTTCTCCCGGGTCCCACGCGATGCCGCTTCAAAGCGGCTTGTCTCAGCTGACAGGCCTCTCAACCAATCATAGGCCATGGCGGTCCCGGTCTGTAATTGGCTGAGAAGCTGGAGCGTGCGGGACATGGGAGAAACAGAGTGCAGGAGGAGCCCTGGAGCATGCATATCGTCAGCTGCCGGCAACGCACCGCTATTGCACGTAGCGATGCGTGGTCGGTGGCCAACAATTATAGGTCCAAACCTATATCAACGATCAGCCTCTCCAGCACTGGTTCACTGCTGCGGGGTATCCAGCAGAGCCGACATCACAACCCAGCTAATCGACTCAGCCAGTCAATGAATGGTGGGGGGTCGGAGGGGGGGGGGGGCGCCACTGCAGTCACTGACATAATCACAACTCGGGGGAAAATGCCTTTCTGTGGGGGTCTTAGAGCTGGTCAGGCAGCACATCGGTAAGCAATCCTTGATTGTTATTTTCTACCCTGCCCCTGTTGGCTGTTACGGCTGAACTTCTTTAATGAGCAAACAGGCTTCATGATGGGTCTGCCATAATGAAATAATCCCTCACTGTTGCCTTTGTGAAATAATATAAATGCTCATTGAGCTATGGAATATCCAGAGTTTACAGTGATAAAAATTTATCTTTTCCAACACTGAAGAATCTAATTAAATATAAAATGTTTCTAACAATAAATTACTTTGGCTTTCTGAAAATGAGTCTTAGATCCAGACAAAGGCGCGTTTCATCTGCTATTTCTCCACAGGGTATAACATTCGTATAGGATGTTTACAAATTTAATTCAGGCAAAATTCTTCCTCATCGTGGCATTAATATGAGGAAAGTTCTCCTAATGAATTCAATTATCCAATTTGCTGCAATCCATTATGTGTACTCCCTGTGCTGGCAATATTTTACCTTCTAATGAAGCATTTGTCTATGAGCCAAACCATATGACACTGACAAATTGTCTGTCTATGAGTTCATATACCAATATCTGGGCTAAAGTACCCTGGAGAAAGCCCAAAGACAACTGGTGACCTAGGATGGCGCACAATGCTGCACTGACGCATCAGAATGATATAGACACACACTGCAATACCACATTTCCAGATAATATGCCGCGCAAGAAATGATTCATACAATAGGACAATGGCAGCCAACACAATTATTGATCTGGAATCTGAGAGATTTAATCCTCATGTGTGGCACAGGACTTCCAAGTTTTCTCATTATCACATATTATACTGCAAGTCTATGGTTTTATTCAGCTTGTGCATTTTGTATTGACAGAAAAAAATGATCGAGTGTAAAAATGTAAAGGGAAACTATCAGCGGGTTAGATATGACTCTATAGCACACGTGGCACTAAGGATGAAGGTAAGTTCCCTGCCTTCATCCTCGGTGCTATTTCCATGATATTAGGAGTTTAATTCATATGCTCATAAGTCGTTATGGTGCACAGGAGGCGGGACTACCACCCCCAGTGCACCGATCCACCTTTGGCCACACAACCGTCAGAGCAGATCAGTCACAGCAGCCATGGAGGCCTGCAATGGATCAGCTTCCTTTGATTAATATGCAGGGCTCAGCCTCCTGTGCTGCTGATAGAGTGTTACATGCGCATTGAATCTCCATACTGAGGGCACTGGCCTCGGACACTTAGCATGTAGTCACAGCTGGGATGAAAGCCAGTGCCCCCCAGTAAGGACATTCACTGCTCTTTTCTATCAGAAGCACAGGAGACTGTGCCCTTTATATCAGTCAAGGAGGGGAAGGAATGAGGAGGTAGTATGTCTGACCACTGGACTGGCCAATGACCAATGACAGTATACAAATCACTTACTGCTTCACTTCAAAGCGGTATTCTACTCAAAAATAACTTTTCACATGTTGCTGCCCATGGTGAAACTAACAATTCATTCCATACTTGTTAATATCTATTCAGTCTCCTTCCTCCATTTCTGAGCTGCTGCTTTCTGCTGAAGACACAAAAAACTGTGTGTGAGCTTTTATCTCCGTTCCCCCCTTCTCCCCTCTCCCTTCTGAGACAGCGGATGCAACTTTGTAGCAACTTTGTAATGCCCAGAGTGATAATCACAGTGAGTTCATCAGCAACTTGACTTCAGATTAACCTTTCCAGCATTACAAAGAAGCTACAACGTTGCAGATGCAGCCTGCCAGGTACTTGTTCACATCTCACAAGGGAGGGGGAGGAGCGGAAAATTGAGAAAAAAAAGCTCACAGGAAGGATGGAATGAATTGTTATCTCAACATGGGCAGCAACATATGAAAAGTTATGTTTGAGCGGAATATCACTTCTAAAGAGCTGATAGATTCATTTTAAGGGGTTAAAGGGCTTCCTAAATTTCACATATTGATGGCCTTTCATCAGCTTGAATGAGAGCTGACCTACAGTTACCCAGTGTCACCACTTCACAATGTACTGAGCTGAGGCTTCCCGCTGATATACACAACATGCACCCAGATGCCGCAGCTTACCCAAACAGCTGACCGGTGGGGGTGTTGGATATTTGCACCTTGCCGATCAGATACTGATGATCTGTCAGAAGGATAGTTCATCAAACTAAATCTAAGGACCTATTTTAAAGACAACCAACATATAATATGATATATTAATGGGCTATAATACATAGTGGATTACTTATAAACAACTAAACTCCATATGGGCATACTTTGCATATCATTGCAGATTCTCTAAGACCCCATATTAACTGTTTAGTACAGAAGCTCAAATTATTTTAAAATCTAATTATATTCAAACACTAGAGTAAGTATATAAGATGAGACATTGTAGACATATGGATAACATCCATAAATCCAGAATATTAGAAACTAGGTCCTTTCATTAACTGTGTCTGATGTTTATGCACTTTAGTTTTGTTAGTCCTATCATGGGAAAGGAATGCACAAATGAAGCACATTCTGTGCGTTGCAAGAGTTCTGTCGCTGCTGGGGCTTTTTATTTTCCATGTAATAATCCTGTCCTTTACACACTGTTGTTACGGTTATGTAGGAAATGTTGCATTCTCTAGATCAATACTTCTTAAACTTTATGTTCTTTGGCCTCACCAGGCGATCCATGTTGATACTGGGGCCTCACCAACAAATACATACTACTATGCAGTGCCAGATACTGTCATGTAGTGCACATAATATCCCAAAGCAGTGCCAAATCAGCACCATAGTGCTCCAACTGTAGTAAACTAACACTAACAATAACATACTGCTCCCCCTGTAAACCACCACCACAGTGCAGCACGCCTGTCTCCATAACCCACCCCTCCACGCACGTGACAGTTCACATACAGACACATGCACGCACGCACACACACATAGTTTTGGTACAGATGCATGGGTAGATGGTGTCTCTCTTAAAGGGAACATGTCACCCCCCGTACCGGGGTGACAGGTTCCCGACCCCCCGTTAGAGACCCCTATACTTACCTCATCCCGCCGGGTCCCGCTTCTGGATACGGTCGGGTCCCGGAGATCTCAGCCGCTGCAGCCCGGCGCGCGCGCTGAGAGATGAGTCCAACACCCATAGAGAATGACAGGAGAGTCCAGCGCTCCGTCATTCTCTATGAGTGTTGGACTCATCTGTCAGCGGGCGCTCCGGGCTGCAGCGGCTGAGATCTCCGGGACCCGACCGAATCCAGAAGCGGGACCCGGCGGGATGAGGTAAGTATAGGGGTCTCTAACGGGGGGTCGGGAGCCTGTCACCCCGGCACGGGGGGTGACAGGTTCCCTTTAAACCCTGCAAGGAGTAATAGATTTTATTGCAGGTGGATTCCCAGGTGCAATCTCAAGAACAGCCATAGACTGGCAGCAGTAGGACTGATGCAGAAGTACCAGGCTGGATTGTAGTCAGGGAAAGAGCCAGTGCCAGGAATTGAATAACAGATACTAGATGAACAATCCAAGCAATGTCTAGGAACAAAGTCAGAAACACAGGAGACAAATCAGGGACAACATGACAAACAATGAGAGCCAGGGCAGGATAGAAACCACAGCCAACAGGCAATACTGAACTGGTGTATTGCAGATTATGGGGGTGTAGACTTACCACATACACCCCATACCCATGATAACTCCCGCCCACCAAAAACTGACACTGACACCAATTAAATTGGAAAAATAGCCACAGCAGCCTCTCTATTAAGTACACAAATGTCCTAACAAGAACAATTAACAAAATCTTCCAACAATCCTAAACCTTATATGTATAACATATATATAACCATAAATGTACCCGGGGAGGTAAAGGATGGAACTTCTGGCAGTATGAAAACAGGTTCCCATGTCGCAACGCGCTGACTCAGGGAGGGGCAAATGTGCCACAATACTGCCTACCCCAGTCCAAGCACCATGTGATAACCATCGCCTAAGCAGTAACCAGTAGCAACCCCTCCCCGCTTCCACACCCTGTAACCAACAAGGGGTTGCTACTCCTCCAAGTTACCTCCAAACACCTCCTTAATCCGCGCCATCCCCGACCTCCCCATCGCAAGCTGCCGCGACAATCACCCCAGCCACCACCCACCATCCAGGAACTAAAGGGCGGGCAGCCGTTCGCTGGTCCGGATAAGGAGCGAGTGAGTAACCCCCCCTCCCCTTCTTTTATCATCCCATCCAAGGCCCTACCCCTATCTCCTCTAATTGGCTACCCCCACCAACCCCCCCCCCTAGGTGTGCGCCTGGGTCCTCCATGAAGTTATGGTATGAAAGTCCCGGTACCATCATCCTGATGCATCTTGATCCTGACCAAGAGGATCTTCAATTCCCATATGCGACTGGCCTTTCGTGTTAGTTTGATATAGCTCCTGTAGTGTTGAGTGAACTTGTCAAACTGTTAGGGTTCGGCAATGTTCTCCATATCTGAATGCTCTGCATTTGACTCCCAGCAGCTGGAGAAATTGGGTGCCACCCTAGTGCTGCCAAGAAAACATGGATGCAGCCATAAGGCTTATTGTTATGTTATTAATATTGTCACTCCCATTTTACCATATAATATTTTGCAAAAACAGAACTTTTTTTTTTTTTTTGGGAATAGACAGTCAATTGATTAGCTATACAAGTCAGTGCAAGGCTATTCCACTGAATTATTACATTTTTGCACTTCTATTACAGCCCACCTGTCACAGTAGCCATAGATGCTTGCTTTCAGAAGGCCTCAGGCTACCATGATATTTGATGCATCATGATCCAACCCACATCTGTGATAATATGTAGAGGTCTGCTGGAAAGTGATCGGTACAGCATTGCAGCAGCATGTGACACCAGAAGAAAACAAAGACAATAACAACTCTGCTTTCCTTTGCCATGGCACAGGTCACAGAGGTTACAGAGCATGCTTACAAATGTCTCCCTTACAAAGAATACAGTCTGGGGATGTTCATTCTTTCTATGTCCATGAGGCTAGCCGCAAGGGATGTCACTAAATGCTGTTAAGAAGAGCTCACCAAAAATGCTGCTCCCATATTAATGTACTAAAAATAAAAACATAAAAAAACTACAATCAGAAAAAATGAAACAGATTCGAAAAAAGGAATGTGTTTCTCTATCTGGCTCCAGTCAGTAAAAAAACATCTAGGTGCTCTTTTTCCTTTAACCCCTTAAGGACAGATCCTGAAATGGCCTTAATGACAGAGACAAATTTTATGAATATGACCAGTGTCACTTTATTCATTAATAACTTCGGGATGCTTTTACCTATCCGGCTGCTTCTGAGATTGTTTTCTCGTGACATATTGTTCTTTACATTTCTGGAAAATTGGAGTCGATACTCATAACAAATCTTTATGAAAAAACCCCAAATAACGTGAAAAAATGTGAAAAAATGCATTTTTCCAACTTTGAAACTTTTTTGCTTATACAGAAAGTGGTTATACCACATCAATTATATATTAAATAGCATTAGCAACATGTCTACTTTATGTTGGCGACATGTATTAAACGATCTTTCATTTTTTTAGACAATAGGAAGCTTAAAACATTAGCAGCAAATCTTAAAATTTTCAGTAAAATTTCAAAATCAGATATTTTTAAAGTGTATTTGAGGGACCTGTATGTTAGAAAGCCCCACAAAGCACCCCATTTCAGAAACTACACCCCCAAAACTCTGCAAAAGCACATCCAGAAAGTTTTTTAACCCTTTAGGGGAGTCACAGAAATAAAAGCTAAGTGTGTAAGAAATTAGAAAATGTTAAATTTCTGTGCAGAGATTTTATTGTAATCCAATATTTTTCATAATTATAAACCTATTACCAGAGAAATGCACCCCAATATTGATTGCTCAGTTTCTGCAGTTTATAGAAATACCCCATATGTGGCCCTATTGCGCTATTTGACGCAACCACAAGACTCAGATATAAAGGAGTGCCTAGTGAATTTCAACGCCTCCGTTATATTTGGTCATTTTTGACCGTACCACTTCAGGTTGGCAGAGGCTCTGGGGTGCCAAAACCTAAAAAACATCCCTAAAGGGACACCATTTAGAAAACTACACCCCTCAAGGAATGTAACAAGGGGTGCGGTGAACATCTGGACCCCACAGGTGCTTCACAGATTTTCCGAACAATATGGCGTGAAAAAAGAAAAATTTATTTTTTACACTAAAACTTTGTTCTAGCCTTCAATTTTTCATTTTCTTAAAGGGATAAGAGGAAAAAAAAGACACAAAATGTGTAGCGCAGTTTCTCCCGAGTACAGAAATACCCCACATGTGGACATAAAGTGCCAAGCGGGCGCAGGACGAGCCTCCAAAGGGAAGAAGCGCCAATTGGCTTTTGGAAGCTGAATTTCACTGGAAAGGATTTCAAGGGCCATGTCGCATTTACAGAGCCCTCGTGCTGCCAAGACACTGGAAACCCCCCACAAGTGACCCCATTTTGGAAACTACACCCCTCAAGGAATCTAACAAGGGGTTCAGTGAGCATATGGACCCCACTGGTGACGGGCACAAATGTGGAACAATGTGCCGTGAAAGGGAATATTTTCATTTTTTCACTTTCATGGCACAAATGTGCCCGTCATCAAGGGGTCAATATCCTCACTGCACCCCTTGTTAGATACTGTCTTGGAAACACAGGGGCCTTTTGAATGCAACATGGCCCCTCGAAATCCATTCTATCCAAATCCAGCCTTCAAAAACCAAATGGCGCTCCTTCCCTTCGGAGGCTTACCCTGCACCCGCATGGCGCTTTATGTCCACATGTGGGGTATTTCCGTACTCAGGGGAAATTGCTCTACACATTTAGTGTTTTTTTTTTTAAATCTTTTAGCCCCTTGTGAAAATGAAAAAATCATGACAAGATTAATGATTTAGAGTAAAAATTTTACAAAAATTACACTAACTGTTGGTCTAGCCTTGATTTTTTCCATTTCCACAAGGGGTTAAAAAAGAAAATGAACGCAAAACGTGTAGGGTAGTTTCCCCTGAGTACGAAAATACCCCACATGTGGGCATAATGTGCCATATGGGCACAGGGCAAGCCACCAAAGGGACAGAGCGTCATTTAGAGGCTGGAATGGAGGATGGAGGCCATGTCTCAATTACAAAGCTCCTGTGCTGCCAGGACAGTAGAAACCCCCCACAAGTGACCTCATTCTGGAAACTACACCCCATAAGGAATCTAACAAGGGGTGCAGTGAGCATATGGACCCCACTGGTGACAGGCACTTACGTAGAACATGTGCCGAGAAAATAAAAAATACAATTTTTTTCATTTTCATGTCCCAAATGTGGCCGTCACCAGGGGGCCATATCCCCGCTGCCCCTCTTGTTAGATTCCTTATGGGGTGTAGTTTCCAGAATGGGGTCACTTGTGGGGGGTTTCTACTGTCCTGGCCACACAGAGGCTTTGTAATTGCATCATGGCAAGTCTCTAATGGGAATGGCGGCCATACCTATTTAGCTGGGGAAAAGGGACAATTCTAATTTATTTGGGGGTATTAGGCCAATTATTGGTTTATAAGGTTGAATATGACAGGTGTCCTTCAAACTCAATCTGTGTTGATTTAGAGGAAGGCAAAAAACCCTCGTGAGGCAGATGACAGTAGCTTTATCACAGGGGAAAAATTCCTTCCCGACTCCATAATGACGATCAGAATAATCCCTGGATCAACGTGACCCCTGAAATAGGAATAAGGGACGGAATTTAGAAAATGTAGAACCCCAATGACCTGTGGTGCGCCTTGGAGCGATCCAGTATGCAGAGGCCGGGGGGATCAGGACAGGTGGCACACTGGAAAATGGTGTCCTTCCTGATCTCCCTGTTACGCCACACTCTGCACTTCTTCTGGGGTCTCCCTTTCTCCAGTGTGGGGGACATCACCTGGAAAATGTTGTCCTGGTGCGATACGGGGTCCTTCATATCCAGAAGCGCTGGGTCCGCTCCATGGCTGCTAAACATAAGGGCGCTATTACTGCTTCTGATATTTTCAGATCGTGCTGCAAGCTACAGTAGCGCGGGCAGCGAGGGACCGGAAGAGGGGGTGCTGGTATAAAAGTTATCCCCGTACGGGTGGTAACCTTAATCCAGCAGTGGGAAGATCAGTTCCCGGACGATCTTCCCACTTGTTACGAGGATGGGGGGGAGGGGGCATCTGGGGGCTGGATTCGGGTGTCCCTTCCTACATACACTCTAAGGGTACGTGCACACTGCGGAATGGCGAAGGATAACCCTTCGTGCATTCCACAGCTGGCACCCACCGGCGGACGGATGCAGGTGCACGTCTCCATCCGTGTCATAGACTCCATTCTATGCACGGGCGGATTCCGCTCTCCATCCAATGTGTTCATTCTTTGGATGAACGATGGAATCCGCCCATGCATAGATTGGAGTCTATGACACGGGTGGAGACACGCGCCCGCATTAGTCCGCCAGCGGGTGCCAGCTGCGGAATGCACAAGGGGTTATCCTTCGCCATTCTGCAGTGTGCACGTACTCTAAATCTGTAAGTGTACCCTGAGGTACTCTCACAGAGTTTGTAGAATTTCACGCCATACCGCTATCTCTTATTGGGACGGTACTGGCGGAAAAGACGTGTCTGGGGGGCAGCGTACGCTACGCTACCCCCAGACACGTCACTGGATGATGAGGATGAGGATGAATGGAGGAAAGAAGGATCCTCACTGGCTGTTTCGGTGTCGGAGGCAATAATAACGTATGCGTCCGACGCCGAAAACACCCTGGGGGCCATCTTTATACAGTGATTAGTATATGGGGTATGTAAATGTGTAGTGTCAAACTTTATTCAATGTAGTGTGGTGTAATGTAGTGTTTTTTACGTGTTTTTTTACAGTAAGTATAAAAAAAAAACCTACACCAACAAAGGAGTTGCTGATAAATGCCGCACTTATGTGCGGCACTTATCAGCAGACCGTGGCAGTACGATATAGAAAAAAAACACCCTACGCCAAAAAGGAGGAGTTGCTGATTAGCAGCGCACTTTCGTGCGATGCTGATCAACACTCAGCGGCGATAGGGTGCGGAAAATAGAAAAAAAAATTTGGAAAAAAAAACCTAAACTTTTTCTACATTCTGAACATCCCTGTAGCTGCTGATAAGTGTATTACACATATCAGCTGCTTGAGGGCAGCAGAGCGCAAAATCCGGAAAAAGACGAGGCTGGAGCCGAAAAAAGCCGAAAAAAGCCGATGGGGACCGCCTGAAATAGCCGAAGACCCGATGGAAAAACGGAGGAAGCCGCGAACCCGGAAGACGCCGATCAGGACCCCGGGACAGGTGAGTAATGTACAAATACCTGTTCTGGACCCCTCAGCTACCTAGCTGAGGGGTCCAGAGCAGGTATTTACTATTTTTGTGGACTCTGATCGCCGTGCCACCGGCCCAATCGTTGTGAACGGCGATCGGGCCGGTGGCACCGTGACCACCGTTACTTTTTATAGTAATGGCAGTCGGTGCCGTCCTCGGACAGCACCGACTGCCATTTTTTCCGGGTCATCGGGTCACCAATGACCTGGAAAGGTTCCGATCGCCGCTATTGGCTGATCTGAATTGATCAGCCAATAGCGGCGATCGTAAGCACGGGGGGTGTTAACCACCCCCCGTGCCAAGAAGCTAAGATGGCCTGCTATGATTTATAGCAGGCCATCTTCCCCGATCGCTGTGTGCGAACACACAGCGATCGGGGAAACATCTGGCGTAAATTTAGGCCCTGATGCGTTAAGTACCAGGGCGCGAGGGCGTAAATTTACGCCAGATGTCGTTAAGGGGTTAAGTTGCTTTATTAAGATGTTTTAGAATTTCAGGTTCTTATTAAACAGGTTAATGTCAGTGCCAGGGGAATAGAATGCAAAGCTGCTAGGAAATGACGTTAGTGTGACGGCTAATACCTGCACGCCAAATGATAGGGATCTAAACAATTCAACACTCACACTTTCCCGTTATTACTATACATACTGTAAAATAATGAAACCAGGAGCAATGTATGCTTATGCTGTGCCTTCTCAACATTGTTAAGTGCCGTGGAATGTGTTGGCGCTAAATAAATGAAGATAATAGTAGTAATAATTATAGTAATATTAATAATATATGATCCTGGAAGTTGGCAGGAATACTCACGTGAGTTACAGCGAGAACAAAGTCTTGTGTAATTATCACTTACGTACATTAATTGTGAAACATTTCATCCGCAATCATTTATTGTGTAAAAGGCGTTTAGTGAATGAATCAGATCATTTGCTTTCCTACCTGTGGTTTGTACGTCTCCCAAGAGATGTTTTGCTGATATGCTCATAAATGTGTTCTTTGTGTGATGTTCTTTAACTGCACCTATTTACCTCAATGCTTTGATCAGATTGTGTTTAATAACCTGTAAAGACTGATAGGCTGTCTATATCGGTTTTATAGTGTACTGCTATGCTGACACTAGTTGAATTTAGATGCCTTTATATAGCATATGCATTAGGAAAATAGGGGCTGTTGCATAAAGCTACTCACTGTCATCTGTACATCATAGAAAGAGAGTTTTTGGTTTTTTTTACACAAGACTCCCCTTTAGAAGCTGGAGTGGGGAATTACTTATTAACACCTTAAAGCGAATGTACCATTAGGTATGTTGCTGCAATATACCGAATTGCCAAGTTCCTGTGCTGGGCGACAGTCATTTCCCGAGCACCGGCCTGCGATGGAGCACTGTAGGCCCCTGGTGTGATGAATCCCCTACCGTCTGTGATGCGGTTCCGTTAGAATCAGTGGAGACGTGTCATAGCGGAGAAGAGGTTTCATTACACTGAGGGGCTTCCATGTCAGAAAAAGACCGGTGCCCAGCACGGGAACTAGGCACTGATTCCAAAAAATGACTGCGACCACGGCGGCCGCCAATCGATTATACTAAAAAATTTTTTTCGATGCAAATTCACTTTAAAGACATTGTGACACCAATTGTACTTTGTAATGACACACTCCATTTTGCTGTGAAATATGCTGCAAAACTGTGGGGGGGGGAATATTTTTGTTTAGTGCATTTGGGAAAAAAAACTATTTTTTTTTTATTTCAGGGGAGGGGGATTTCATCTTTACGCTGTTCACCTTGTGGCAAAACTGACATCTTATCTATGTTCCTCAAGCCAGTACGATTACAACAATAGGCAAATCATATAACTTTTTATTTTATGTTACTGCTTTAAAAAAATTTAGACTTATTGAAAAATAATTCTGTTAAAAGTTCTGCTCCTTATAAAGCTTTTATATTTGGTCTATGGGGCAATTAGGGAGCATATTTTTGCACCAATATCTTTTTTGCACTTACCTCATTTACCGTGCGAGATCAGGAATGTGATATTTTAATAGTTCAAGCGATTTCACATGAAGTCATAGCAAATATGTTTATTTTTTTATTTAAGAATTTGGAAAGGGTTGATTATTGGGATTATTTTATAGTTAAAAAACATTTTTTTCCTACACATTTTGTAGTCCCCCTAGGGTACTTCTATGAGCAATACCATGATTTCCCATAGTGATCAATGCAGTACATATGTACTCTATTGACTGATATCAGTACTTAATTGCTTAAAGCGACTCTGTACCCAGAATCTGACCCCCCCAAACCACTTGTACCTTCGGATAGCTGATTTTAATCCAAGATCTGTCCTGCGGTCCGTTCGGCAGGTGATGCAGTTATTGTCATAAAAAAAAAATTAAATTTTAAAATTGCAGCCCCATGCTGTATCTGTGCCCTAACTTTGCACCACTCCTCCATCCCTCCTCCCCACCCTCTTTATCATTAGGAATGCCACTGGAACATTTACGTCTGTTTGAACATTGCACAGGTGTCTTAATGAATCAGCCCATGTGCTGTGGTAACACAGGTGGGGAATAGGAAGCAATCTGCCTGGAGCATTCCTAATGATGAGGAGGGCAGGGAGGAGGGATGGAGGGGTGGTGCAAAGTTAGGGCACAGATACGCCCGTAGGGCACGGAGCTGCAATTTTAAAAATAATGTTTTATGACAATAACTGCATCACCTGCCAAACAGACCGCAGGACAGATCTTGGAATAAAAGCCGCTATCCGAAGGTACAAGTGGTTTGGGGGGTGCAGAGTCGCTTTAAGGCTGCAAAACAGAGCCGGGATGTAGAGGAGGCCCCTGGCAGTATGTATAACAGATCAGCTTCCTATGATCACATCGCAAGGAGCGGTTATCCCCCTCCAGAGCAATCATAGCAGCTCGCAGCGGCCTAGTTTAGAGAGGGCTCATGTCATGAAAGAACAGGAGAACTCCTTAGACTTTTGCTCCTTGCTTTACTCAACGCCAGAATTTTTTTTAGCAAGGCAGGAAACCAAGTAATCCAACACAGTTTAAACTCTATGCAATTTACCTGTTTACAATTTGTCCACACCACTGAAGCAGTAAAAACAGGCAGCAAAATTCAAGCATTCTCTTCACTCGTCTAACTAACTTTAATACTCAAGGTAGCTGTTTCCAATTGTAAAGTAGACACCATTTATGGGGGATTATATAGAGCATACCAATACTGCAATCTTATCTCACCAAGTTCCCATACCAGCACTGATCAGTCTGACCTTTGAATCCAGCGTTTTATGTGCCTAGTCGCACAGTCTCCAAACTGCAGGGGCTGGCTCTGCCCTCTTCCTGCTCACTTATCCCCCTCAGCCCCTCCGTAGAATATAATTGACACAGCAGAACCTGTCTTCACTTTGCTCCTGTGTAATGAAGACAACTTTGCCTGATAATGAGCAGATAAGAAGGTGGGAGGGGGGGGCTGCAAAACAGTCTTTTGAGTACAGAAGGAAATTCTTTTAATAAATAATTCTGAAAAATAAAAAAAAATTAAAAATTAAACGACAGATACACCTGCAGAATGCAGGGAAGGATCAAAGAAGTAACTTGCTCTTACCTTCCCTGCTCCAGCGCTGATGCCGGTATGCTTTCTGGAAAGCAAGGCAGTTCAGCCAGTCAGTGGCTGTAGCAGGGTCCCGCCTCTGCCGCTGACATGTCCTCACATGGCCTGACAGGCCTCTACTCAGACCCAGAAGCAGCCTGCAATGGGGTGACTAGAGCTGTGCAATACAAGCATCAGCACAGGAGCGGGGGAGGTAAGAACATGTTACTTCTTTCATCTTCCCCCTCCCCAGCACTCTGCCAAAAATCACCCCAGCCCAGAATTCTCCTTTAAATTATTTAGTAGATTGGATCAAATATTGTGTCCTGACTCACTGATGATTGGCATTCCCATAATGATTGTAGGTTAATAAGAAATATTTTATGGCAAGCCATTTCACAAGACTGCATGTTTGCATTTTATCACTAAAAGAAAATAAAGTTTTGATGAATCTGATGGATTGATTCCAAAACTACAGATGTGAGAAGATAGAACTTCTCTGTACTTGCTGATTACACTTGTTCTAGACTTCTTAGAAAAAAGCACACTTGCTGCCAAACTAGTCGGCTATTAGCAATGTTACATTTCACAAGGCCGATATCATCATCAATGTTCTGACCTATATCTCTGACAGTTTACATACTTGTGGTCAATAGGCATGTGATTGCTCTGTTTTTATAGAGGAAATTATCAATAAAAAATCTACTTTAGATGCTGCTTGTCCTAGATGCCTGAAGTCCTAGGCTTTGATACAAAATCTCCACCAATGCAAAGCAAATCTCTTCTGCTATTTAAATAGTCCTGTTATCTTTTATTTGTGGCAGTGTGGTATTAGGGCATTGTTCCAGTCTTATTACTCCTTGGCATAATGTCTATTGTGTCACAGCACTGACCAGCCAGCCATTGGCTGAGCAGGCATTTCCTGCAAGCAGTAATTAAAAAGCAGTAAAAACTAAGGCGGTTATGTGGAGACTCATCACTTCCTACATGGTTCACAGAGGAAGGAATACCAAACGCTACACTCAGACCTGCTAAAAGTGCATAGACTATACCTGGATAATCCTAATAATTCTACCAAATAGGGTTACCTAGAGTCGAAGCTCCTACTTGATACTTTTACATTGGTCCAAGCTAAACAGAGCCTAGAAATGACTAGAAACAGCTATTTCAGATGTGGGAAAAAAACGGGTAGATTGTTGGCCAGTCTGACCAAACCTTACCACACTCATTTCACCATATTACAGCTGAAAAACCCAAACACTGATAGGACTCACTCTACCTCTACTGAAACTTCCTCTGTTCTTGAAACTTTACTGACCTATACACTGCAGGTCCTTATAATTCTAATCAAACTTGGGATCTTCTTACCTCTTCTCCTTTCCTATCTCTCCCCAAGATCAGTGGGATCTACTCATAGATCAAATAACATCCGGGGAGGTAGCGGATGCCATCCCTGCCTTCATAATGGTAAAGCTCCGGGTCCAGACAACCTCACAGACAACCTTACAAAATGCTCAAACCACAAATAGTCCTTCTTGTTAGCTCTTTCTTTAATGACATTTACATTGAAGGCTCCCATCCAAAAAACTTTCGAAATTCATGCACCCCGTCCTGCCTAAACCACATAAAAACTCTCTGCTTGTAACATCCTACCGTCCTATTTCTCTACTTAATGTAGACTATAAACTACTGGATAGAGTTTTGGCAGAGAGATTACAGACTTTTTTGCCCAACATTTTATCCCCTCACCAACTGGGATTCACGAAAGGTAGAAACTTCACACTGAGGGTCAGCTCAGTGTTGTTTGAAAAAACAGTGGGGGCCGGGGACCATCAGAACTGTAGTGGCAAAGGATCAGAACAGATGGAATTGGCTTTATTTTATTTTTTTTAAACAATATTTTATTAGTGGCTTATGTAATATTTGAACATACATATTGAAAGTTCATTACATATTCAAAAAGAAAGTCGCTGACAGGCAACAAAGGATTGTATGTTTACAATATCATACAGATACAATGAGCCTTTGTAATAACCTTAAAAGATATATTATCATATACAATACAACGCAGTCTACCAAAAACATAAGTAGAAAAACAGTCATTTATAATATCACCTTAAAACATGGTATAGATGTCAGATATTCAAATATGCTACCAATAGAATGGAGAGAATTGTCTTTAACAGAGAAAGGGAAAAGCTTAAGATATTTGGAGTGCTCCCAGAGTTCCCTTTTGGGCGGCCATGCAATACCAGTGTCCTTAAATTGATTAATGACAGAGTCTCTCTCTTCTATAGTAAAATCATGAATTAGAAATTTTGTCCATTTGGACATAAATGTTTTTGTTGATTTTTCTTTGGTGCGCAATACATCCAAAAGTTCCCAATGAAAGATCTCCTTCAGAGCGGAGATTACCTCAGAAATGTCTGGTAGAGTATCCAGTATCCAGTGTCTTAATAAACATTTCAGGGAAACTAATAGAGTTAAATGAATTCCTTTAGAATAAGTAATTTAGGAGAGGGAGTAGTAGAGTCTATATCAATAAAATGAAAAAGATAACTAAGAGGGAGAAGTGGTATGGCATGGCCCCAAGTGGACAAAAGATAGAGCCGCACAGAGTCCCAAAATTCCTGTACTCGCGTGCAGGCCCAGGCACAATGAAACAAGTCTGCTTTAGGAAGTGAACATTTCGGGCAGCTGTTTATGTGAGAAGTGTGGGAGTTGGAAAAAGGAATATTAAAGGCATATATAGCCTTGTGTATAAAGCGTAAATGTATTTCACGTAGAACCACATTAGGAGTGGCAGAATGCACTAGTTGAGATCCTCTCAATATTTGTTGGGTCAGATCCTCTGAAAAAATTACGGAGGACCATTTTTTGAAAAAAATTTGTCTAGATAAATTCTTTTGAGAGCGTGATCTAAGTTCTCCATATGTATGTGATAAAGAATTATGAACCGGTGGTGTTGGGAATAGATTATTAAATTCTATATCACTTTCTGCTTCTGCTATGTCCCGCACTCTGGAAGTAAGAAATTCAATTATAGAATCGTATTGAGGTAAATTAAATGAAAACAATTTAAATCGTGTTCTGAGGATATCCCATGATAAGAAAGTGTTGGAATTAGTATCCAGCAGATCCCCAACAGAAGAAACATGTGCACTCTGCCACTCTGAGTAGTCCAATTTGTCTGAGTCAGGTGGGTAAAGTGGTGAATGCCATAGAGGAAATCTTTTCGATAGGCAAAAGGGTAAACCATATAATTTTCGTATCGCCTTCCATGTGGCAATGGTGTCTTTAAAGATAACACTTCTCTTAATTTCTGGGGGGAGTTCTGGTAATTTAGCATGTAGCAGGGTGGGTAAAGGCCAAGGTGCTGCTAAAGCTTTCTCAATTAAAATATTGGAGAAATATGACGTGTCCATAATCCAATCTTTAGCATGGCGAAAGAGAGCGGCTAAATTATATAATCTAATATCTGGGCATTGAGCGCCACCTTTAGAAGTAGGGAGACAGAGAGTGGAATAGGCAATACGTTCTCTTTGATTGCCAAATAAATTTAGTGAAATATGATTGGAGTAGGGAAACGTCAGAATGTTTGAGTAAAAGGGGTATTGTTTGCATTGCATATAACAGTTTTCCAAAACACATCATTTTGATTAAGTGGGTACGGCCTAGAATTGACAATGGTAGAGATTCCCATCTCCGGAGATCTTGTTTTATTCTCTTAATTATAGGGCGATAGTTCAGGGAATATAGTGAGGAGGGAGTTCTGCCAATCTGGATTCCAAGATAAGTAATATTTTATTTTATTTTAACAGCCTCTGGAAATATGTAAAGGAGATCTCTAGCGCTCCTATAAAAAATAAAATGCACGTAACACATATAAGCGCACTCACTGATCCCCAATCGATTGACACCTTTTTCACATGTCCACGCTGCTCCTAGCCCCAGATTGAAACTTTTACAACTACAATTACAGTTCCCAGCATGCATTGCACCTCAGAACCAATAGCCGGGTACCCGCATCTTCTATCTTGAAGTATACGCCCACCACTAACTGCTCAGAGGCTATTTAAACTTGCACAGTCCAGATGTTGATGAAGAACAGGACTACCACCTCCATCCATTCTCCTTTCCCCTACCCCCTTCTTTCCCTCTCCCCATCCCCAATTAATCTCTGTAACACTTTCTTGTTTAGATTGTTTTATAATGTATGTAGTAGTAGTAGTGTCGCAAGTGGTATCAGTGTCAGATTGAGGTGTCTTGGGTGTCTTGGGCCCACCAAGGGTATTGAATATAGGGGCCCACCAACAACTACATTTCAATAACATATTTTTTCAAAATGCATTCTATTATCTATCTATCTATCTATCTATCTATCTATCTATCTATCTATCTCCTATCTATCTATCTATCTATCTATCTATCTATCTATCTATCTCCTATCTATCTATCTATCTATCTATCTATCTATCTATCTATCTATCTATCTATCTATCTATCTCCTATCTATCTATCTATCTATCTATCTTTCTATCTCCTATCTATCTATCTATCTATCTATCTATTATCCATCTATCTATTATCTATCCAGTGTCGGACTGGGGTACCTTGGGCCCACCAGGGAATTAAATTCTAGGGGCCCACCCTACATATACCAGATATAACAAAGCCTTTGCACAGAGCTGTGTATGTGACCAGCAATGCTGGCTCACTGCTGGTAACTTGTCAGTCACTCTATTCAAACAGTATAGGATGCCACATAAGTATCTTGAAAGGAGAAGTCCCATTAAAGGGGAACTCCAGGTAGGGGTTAAAAAAAATGAAACTTCTGCAGAAGCATAAAGCATTACTTACCTATCTATTCCATTTTTGAAACTACCAAAAATCCATTTGTTTTGGGGGGATTTGTTCTGTGTTGTGTTTCTGCACTTCCTGGTTTATCATTTGTACAGAGTACTACAGGTTCCAGAATGCAATGCTTTCCCTCAGCTGTTCATCACAGTCCTCCACCCTGCACATTCCCCGCCCAAAGCAGCTGCAGAACATCTAGGCTGTGTTCACACATAGCAGTTTCATTGTGTTACTGAATTATTTGCAGTAATTTATGATTTCATTGTGGTCCCACACAGCACGCTGTATTCTCTACCTGTAACACCACACAGCTCGCTGTATTCTCTACCTGTAACACCACACAGCACCCTGTATTCTCTACCTGTAACACCACACAGCACGCTGTATTCTCTACCTGTAACACCACACAGCACACTGTATTCTCTACCTGTAACACCACACAGCGAACTGTATTCTCTACCTGTAACACCACACAGCGCGCTGTATTCTCTACCTGTAACACCACACAGCACACTGTATTCTCTACCTGTAACACCACACAGCACACTGTATTCTCTACCTGTAACACCACACAGCACGCTGTATTCTCTACCTGTAACACCACACAGTGCGCTGTATTCTCTGCCTGTAACACCACACAGCACACTGTATTCTCTACCTGTAACACCACACAGCACGCTGTATTCTCTACCTGTAACACCACACAGCACGCTGTATTCTGTACATGTAACGCCACACAGCACACTGTATTCTCTACCTGTAACACCACACAGCACGCTGTATTCTCTACCTGTAACACCACACAGTGCGCTGTATTCTCTACCTGTAACACCACACAGCACGCTGTATTCTCTACCTGTAACACCACACAGCACACTGTATTCTCTACCTGTAACACCACACAGCGCCCTGTATTCTCTACCTGTAACACCACACAGCACGCTGTATTCTCTACCTGTAACGCTGATATTGGAATAAAGTAAAGAACTTTTAGATTTTTTTTTTCTTTTCATTTCCACGCAATGATCAAGCATCTTTTATCTTTGAAGTTGAGCCCCACAATAAGGCTCTGATCCTCTCTGCCGTTTAGCATCATTTACATGTGTTACTGCATCATTTTTATGAATACGCTGCAGTACTGCAATGACACTCCAACATGTGTGAACAGCCCTAATTTCACTGCACACTTCTGCACAATTAGAGAAATCAGTGAATCACTCAGAGGATTGGGGGATCCAGCCGCGCCTCCTTTGACATCACGCCCTGCCCCTGTCTGCATCATCAGCCTGATCTCAGCAAACACACACAATGTGAGACAGAGGCATGAAAGATTTGTCTCCTAAGGGGAGATAGCAAAAGGAGCAGGAGACAATGTGGATTTGCACAGGGGCCATTATTTTTTTCACTTCCTGGATTTCTATCAGCTACCAGTGTGACAGAACTGTACAGATACGGTAATACATTGTATAGACACTTAAATTTAACTTTTAATGTATTTTTAATAGAAAACAAGTTTTTCTTATCTGGAGTTCCCCTTTAAACTGACAAATCTCAGGCAAGAATATAATAATGAAAGTATACTTACCTGTACCCGTGCCCTCTGATTTCTTTGCAAGCGCCGATACCAAATATGTTTATTTATTTATTTGTAAAAGGGGGGTGATTTAAAAAAAAAAGCAAGAATGGGAGGTATTTCAGTATGAATTCTGGGAGTCTATGTAGAACAGATGGTATAAAGTGGCCTCCATCATAACTATATGGGAAGGTATGAAGGTCATGGAGCAAAAAGAATAAAAACGTGGTGTGAACGAGACCTTAATATGGTGCATTTTTACACTGTCTAGTCTAAGTTTCCACTGTCAAGTTTCCACTGTTAATTTAAAGAGGTACTCTGACAAAAACTTTTTTCTTCTCAAACCAACTGGTGTCTGAAAGTTATATAGATTTGTAAATTACTTCTATTTAAAAGTCTTCCAGTACTTATCAGCTGCTGTATGTCCTGCAGGAAGTGCTGTGTTCTTTTCAGGCTGACACAGTGCACAGTCTCTGCTGCTACCTCTGTCCATGACATGAACTCTCCAGAGCAGTAGCAAATCCCCATAGAAAACCTCTTCTACTCTGGGCAGTTTGTGTCATGAACAGAGGTGGCAGCAGAGAACACTGAGTCAGACTGGAGAGAATACACCACTTCCTGCAGGACATACAGCAGCTGATAAGTACTGTTTTTTTTTTTTTTTTTTTAAATAAACTTTAAATACAAATCTTTATACACCAGTTGATTTGAAAGAACAAAAAGTACCAATTTAATTCTACTGAATTCACTACAATTGTAAACCAAGATTAAGACTGTTGCACATCTTCCTCCTTTTCTGTGTTTTTTTCTGGCACTTTTTCTGCCATGTTCTCATTTTAGTGTAAAGTTTAGTTCTTATTTTATCCCTTGTGGGGCTTTTTCAGTACAAATCATGTGATTCTTTATCATGTGATTCCAGGTTTTATGTTGAAGAACTGGGGAAAAACACTAATTTCCATATAGACATGACAATATTCCCCCCTATAGAAGCTTGTGGCAAAATACAAAAAAATCACCATAGCAGAAAAATGCCTTATGGGTGTCGTGTTTCGATTTTCCCCACTGACTAACATCTGGTCTCTGCATTTTTAAACCCCAACAATGCCATATGACATATTTCTGAAAAACGCCTAGTCTGAGTCCAGCCATATAGTACATGAGAACATACCCCTCTCCTAGTTATTCACAGGATAAGGGATAACAAGACCTAAAGAGAATTGATGGAGCACTGTCCCCACTGTTTATTTGAGGGAAGATATGTTTCCCACATTCTCATAACCACTGGGACCCCAACCAATCAGCTTGATATCCCCTATCCTGTGGATTTTGCAGGGAGGGGGGGGCAGCTACCTAGGCCACACCTGCATGTATGGGTATGGGGGCACAATCCTCTGCCTTACCCCTGATCCTGCCCACACACACAAGAGCCACTGGGTTATGTATATATGATGTATATTTATGGTGGTGTCTGTGTTGCTATGATTGGTGTGACCTTGTCACTTGATAAAACCTTTTGCCAAGCCTTGTAGATGTAGGTATAAACCTTGTGATGCATGTTTTTTCTTCAAGATTTGAGTGTTCCTTTAATCCAGGGATATGCACATACAAGCAGGGGTTCCACCCACCACCGCTCCATATTACTTTTGCGCATTGTGCAGGTGATAGATCTGTGTAGCAGGCAGATGTCCAGCTTTATGACGCTGCAATATGTGATGGACTCCCAACTCCCCCAAGAACGCAAAATAAAGACATAACACATTGTAATCAGGTGTCAAAGGGTCCCAATTTTATTTAAAATTACATGACACTGAAAATGGCAGACCCTCGACTCACGAAGAGTCACCCTCCAGCACTCAGGCGAGGAAAAAACCCCTGTGGGGGAAACCTCGAGGAAGCCATGGCTGGAGAGCTGCCCCTCCCCTGGGCTTAGAGGGTAATACCATACTATAAGTATAATAAACTGGATGTGAGAGAGATGAGGCTGCAATATCTGTCACCTTATTGATGGCTAGGCTGCTGTATCTCTTCTCCTTCACAGATCCAGGTCCCCTGCTAGAACCTCCAAACTTCATCAAGGGTAGGGGGCAGTTAAAGTGACACCGTCACCCCCTTAGTGCATTCTGACATCTCTACACAGGTGTAAAGGGTAAATTTAGTGTTTTTCATATCTTATTTCATATCATACGTCATGGTGCTTGTTCAAGTAAAAAGTGTCCTTTTATCAACTGCAGATTGTATTAAGTGGGCGTGGCCTCGCGGCACTAGCGCCACATAACCCCGCCCACAACGGCACGGTTGGCCCCGCCCCCTTGACGCCCATTGGTTGTCCAACGTAAAGGGGGTGGAGTCTAGACCTTTCGGCCAGACTGTTCCAATGGCCGGCGAGGGGGCGGGGCCAATTGTGCCGTTGTGGGCGGGGTTATGTGGCGCTAGTACCGCGAGGCCACGCCCACTTAATACAATCTGCAGATGATAAAAGGACACTTTTTACTTGAACAAGCACCATGACATATGATATGAAATAAGGTATGAAAAATACTAAATTTACCCTTTACACCTGTGTAGAGATGTCAAAATGAACAAAGGGGGTGACAGTGTCACTTTAAGTAGTCAAGCTCAAGGTCCTCTGGCGCATCCAAGATGGCACTGATCAGGGCGCGGTGCATTGCTTTATGGAATCTTCTTTATGGCATAAGCGTCTGTCATCATAGTGCATGGTTGTCATGGTTACTGCAGGTAAACACATCTGAAGCATTAACCCATTAATGACTGGCGATGAGCTTTACTGCAGAGGTCACTAAACACACTTGTGACCAAGCAAACAGCTTATGGTTAGGCCACACTAAGAACACTAAATAATATGGTTTGATGTGGCCCATAGCAACCAATCACAGCTCAGCTTTCGTTTCTCAAATTACTCTGGTAAAATAAAAGCTGAACTGTGATTGGTTGCCATGCACAATTTAGACAGTCTAATGTGCCCATAGCAACCAATCAAAGCTCAGCTTTAATTTTATAAGAGCTTGTTAATATATGAAAGGTGAGCTGTGATTGGTTGCTAGGAGCAAATCAGATTGTGTTTTGTCTCTGGCAGGTTTATAAAGGTGCTCCATTGCTGTAAAATCCTATGATGATGATGATGATGACTAAAAACACATGACATCAAGCTTCCCCATAATGCTTTGCAGTCAGCCCTTCCTCCATACCTCCCAACTTTTTGGAGGGACACTTGTGGTTCACAGACATTTCTATACACAGTTTAGAAAAACCACTGGTATAGTTATATATGGCGGATTTGTTAACATGAATGAGACAGCTGACAATCTGATTTCGTTGTATGTGGAAAGGGCAGCCAAAAAGAATTACTACATTTCCCAGGCTGTCATAGGAAATCTGTGATCACCCGATTAGTTGATCAATGGAGAAACTGCATTGACTGTACAAAAGGGGCTGTCAAGTTGTTTAAAAGTAAAATAGTCCACAGTATTAAAGATGTACTCCAGCAAAAAAATTATTTCAAATAAACTGGTGCCAGAAATTTTTACTTTACTTCTATCAAAAAAATCTCCAGTCTTCCAGTACTTATTAGCTGCTGTATGTTCAGCAGGAAGTGGTTATTCTTTCCAGTCTGACGCATTAATATCTGCTGCTAAAGTAAGTAACTGTCCAAAGTAAGTTCCTGGCATGGACAAAGGTGGAAGCAGAGAGCAATGTGTCAGACTGGAAAGAATACACCACTTCCTGCAGGACATACAGCAGCTGATAAGTACTGGAATGCTTGAGGGGTTATAGTAGAAATAAATTAAAAATCTATATAACTTTTTGACACCAGTTGATTTGAAAGATTTTTTTTCTTAGCTTGACATCCCCTATCCTATGGATTTTAGGGGGAGCACCACCTTGGGCCCACTTGGGAATTTGATTCTTGGGGCCCACCATACCTTACACCAGATATAACAAGCACCAAACCTTTCACATTACTATAGTGACCTTGCTCAGAACTGTGTATGTGACCAGCGATGCTGGCTCACTACTAGTAACTCTTCAGTCAGTCTAAGCGAACAGTATAACGTGCAACTTAAATTTGTTGAAAGGAGAAGCCCCATGAAACTAACAAATCTCAGGTAGGCAAGGGGGTGCAGGAACATAATAAAGAAAGTATATTTACCCCTCCCTCTGCCCCTGAAGCTCTTCCTTAATGTGGCCGCTCAGCCAATCACTGACTGGGGATGGACACCGCTGCAGTTATTGAACAGAATCTGTTCGAAAATGACTGAAAAACGTCCAGCAGCTGTGAGAGAGAGTGCGGTCCAGGGGCACAGGGACTGGTGAGTATAATTTTTTATTATCTTCCCACACTCCACTGCCTGACTATCATTTGTTACGTGACTTCTGTCAGCTGTAATTTGCGTTCCAAACTGCTGACACTGTTAGATGCTGTTAGGTCAAGAAGATACATGGTACCTTACATATATTTGTCTGTGCTTCTATAGCATAGAAATAGTTTTTATTCTCTGGTAGAAAGAGTCAGACAGGGAGGCCCACCTCCCGCCAGGGGCCCACCAAGGGGTAGGGCCCATCGGGGGATTCCCCTGTTCCCCTGTAGGCCAGTCCGAGCCTGTATCTATCTATCTATCTATCTATCTATCTATCTATCTATCTATCTATTATCCATCTATCTATTATCTATCTGTATCTATCTATCTATCTATCTATCTATCTATCTATCTATCTATCTATCTATCTATCTATCGATTATCCATCTATCTATTATCTATCTATCTATCTATCTATTATCCATCTATTATATATCTATCTATCTATCTATCTATCTATCTATCTATCTAACTACCTATCTATCTAAAAATCTGTATACTTTTTGTTTTGTTCTACTGGTCCTGGTGATACTAGAAATGTTAATTTTAGATTAAATTTAGATTTTTTTATTTTAGTTTTTTTTTTGTTTGTATACCCTTTCTGGTCAGTCCACAGTCTAGTGTAAACAATGCTGCTGGTCAGTACACAGTCTAGTGTAAATTCTACCTTTTGACAGTTTGCAATCTAGGGAAAACACCAGTCATTGCACAGTGATTAGACATATTACCTCCTACAGTTCACTGTAAACCCTGCTGCATCCAATCTTAATAAGCCTCCTCAAAATTATATATGTCTCCTAAATAAACCTCCTCCCTCTATAGTATATCATTTTTTGGAACTTTTTTTTCCCTTAAGTCAACTGGTACCAGAAAGTTATATAGATCACAAGTCTCCCAGAGGTTATTCGCTGCTGTATGTCCTGCAGGGAATGGTGTTTTCTTTTTAGTCTAAGACAGTGCTCTCTGCTGCCACCTCTGTCCATGTCAGGAACTGCCCAGAGCAGAAGAGGTTTTCTATAGAGGCTTGCCACTGATCTAGACAGATCCTGACATGGACAGAGGTGGCAGCAGAGAACATCATGTCAGACTGGAAAAAATACATCACTTTCTGCAGGACATATAGCACATCATAAGTGCTGAAAGACTTGAGATTTTTAAATAGAATTAATTTACAAATCTGTATAACTTTCTGGTACCAGTTGATTTGAAGAAAAAAATGTTCCCCTTCATACCTAGTGTAGCTGAACATCTATAAGAAACTCCAGTATTCATAGTGAATGTTTTGTACTTCATTTAATTAATGCTGTTTGCAACCTAAGATTTAATGACGAATGCAATGACTCAGATGTAAACACTGTGTAACTAGGTTTTTGTCTTTTGTCTTTTCCCCCTCAACAAGCAGAAGGAAGATATTTATTGTTTCCCTTACGTCCTAAGCATCAGCACGAATGGGGAAGATTCTATCTCCCTGCAATGATAGGACAGATGGTAACAAGCAATTAAAGACTTAATTGAACCCCGCCTATAAGAACCTGGCCTAACCTAGGCTCCTTGTGTTTTTTTCTGTCCTCCTGTGGGACAGGTGGTAGGAGAGGGAAGCAGGCTCAGGCCTATGTCTGTTTCTGGCTTTCCTTTCCAATGATTCTTCCTTTCCACATGGTCGTGTGGAGAGGGGGAGTTTATAAAATGTTGTTGTTTTTCCTGCTCTGCTGTATCAGAGAGGAGATTATTTTTTACTTTTTTAGTAGAGTTATCGCTCAGCTTCTCTGCTGTATGGAGCCGCTGTGTGAGGGAAGCTATGAAGCTGCTGCAGTAAGTATCATGGTGCTGCCAGATCTGTGTCCTCACCTGGGCGGCTGCTGATGTTTCTTGATACTTCAGCAAGGTAAGATATGCTGCTTTTTCTTTTGAGCTGGAAGCCTGGCCTGTGTGTCAGGAGGATTATCTAGTCATATTGGATATATATATGTTGTATGAGGCTTTTACGCCTGTGTTTTGTTTCAATATCTTTCACTTTTTGTTGTGCAAGTCCTGTTAGACTGCTTCACTATATGAGTGACCTAAGTAACTATGGTGTGTGTATATGAACACAGCTTTAGAGCTAATAGTTGGGTATTTAGTACACCTGCTGTCTCATTATTTTCTCCAGTACTGCTACAATGAAGCTATGAAACTGTTTGTGTGTGTGAACACAGCCCTAGTGCTGCTAATTGTGCACACCTGTTGCCTCATTACTTTCTATAGTACTGCTACCAGATGATGCAGTGAAGCTATGAAACTGTGTGTGAACACAGCCTTAGAATTGTAGTTGTGTACTGTGTATACCTGCTCTCTTATTACTTTTCCAGTATTGCTATCAGACGATAACAATGAAGCTATAAAACTGTGTGTGAACACAGCCTTATGGCCCTATTCCACGGGTCGTTTTAGAGGAGCAAACGAGCGCTATTAGCGCTCGTTTGCTCCTCGTTCGCCGCTCGCTGCCGCCGCTATTCAACGCGGCTGCAGCGAGCGGGTGAGTGCGGGAGGGGCGGCGGGGAGCTGCGGAGGGGCTGCTCGGAGGATCGCTGATCGTCCGGGCAGCCCATAGGATATAGCAGCGTCTGCTGCCGATGCTCCTATTCAACGGAGCGACGGCAGCAGATCGCTGCTATATCAGTCGCTTATTTTTCAACATGTTGAAAAACAAGCGACTGCAACGATCAGCCGACATGAACGATGTCGGCTGATCGTTGCACTCTATTCCACGGAACGATTATCGTCCGTAGCGGTCGATATCGTCCGCAAACGAACGATAATCGTTCCGTGGAATAGGGCCATTAGAGTTATTGTGTAGTAGTAGCAGTAGATACACCTCCTGTCTAATAACTTTCACTAATACTGCTAACAGATGATGCAGTGACCCTATGGAGCTTCTGTGTGCTACTCCAGTGCTGCCCTTTTAAGAATGCAATGAAACTACTGTGTGAACACGGCCTTAGAATTGTTAATTGTATGCTATGCACACCTGCTGTCTATTTACTTTCACTATACTGCTATTAGATGATACAGTGATCATGTGGAGCTTCTGTGTGCTGCCATTTAAGAAGGCAGTGAAGCTACTGTGTGTGAACACTGCCTTAGAATTGTAGTGTATTGTGTACACTTGCTGTCTGATTTCTTTCACTATACTGCTATCAGATGATGCAGTGTCCTATGAAGCTACTGTGTGTGTGAACACAGCCTTGGAATCTGAAGTTGTGTATTGTGTAACACCTGCTGTCTCATTACTTCCACTAATACTGCTATCAGATGATGCAGTAGACATATAAGACTACTGTGTGTGTGAGCACATGCTTAGAGCTGCTGAATGTGTACTAGATACACCTGCTATCTGATTACTTTCCCTAATACTGCCATCAGATGATGCAGTGATTCTATGAAGCCTTTGTGCGCTGCTCCAGTGCTGCTATTTAAGAATACAGTAAAGTTACTGTGTGTGAATACGGCCTTAGGATTATAGATGTGTACTGTCGGGTTAATTTAGTACTGCTATCAGATGATGCAGTGACCTATGAAACTACATGCTTAGAGCTGCTGTATGTGTACTCTGCACACCTGCTGTCTAGTTACTCTGTAATACTGTGCACACCTGTTGTCTAGTTACTCTCTGTAATACTGTGCACACCTGTTGTATAGTTACTCTCTGTAATACTGTGGACACCTGCTATCTAATTACTCTCTGTAATACTGTGCACACCTGTTGTATAGTTACTCTCTGTAATACTGTGGACACCTGCTATCTAATTACTCTCTGTAATACTGCTATCAGATGATGCAGTGACCCTATGGAGTTTGTGTGCCGCTTCAGTACTGCTACTGAAGGACGAAGTAAAGCTACGAAGCTGCTATGTGTGAACACTGCCTTAGAATCACTGGCGTAGCTACCATGGGGGCAGGGTACGCCGTCGCTATGGGGCCCGGGGGTTCAGGGGGACCGGGCCCCCGCGTTAAAACATGCCCCCACCCCCTGTATTGCCGCTCAATATGCATATGCATAGTGAGCGGCCCTGAGCCATCCCCCCGCCCGCCCCTTCTATCGCCGCTCAGCTGAGCCGATCAGAAGCCCGGGAAAGTGCAATGAGCAGCACTTTCCTGGGCTCCTGATCGGCTAAGCGGCGATGGAGGGGGCGGGCTGGGCGGGCGGAGGGGATCGCTGTCCTACTCACCTGTCCGCCGGCCCCAGCAGCTCCTCTCCCGACACTCCGGTCTCCCGTCATCCTCCGGCACAGGCAGCGGGGTACAGAGACGCTGCCTGTGTCCCGAAGTGTTCTGCAGCGGCAGATGAGGATGACGGGAGACCGGAGTGTCGGGAGAGGAGCTGCTGGGGCCGGCGAACAGGTGAGTAGCCTGTTTGTTGTTTTTCTGGTCGCAGGGGGGCTACTATGGGGGCACTATATGGGGCATTGGCTACTGTCTGGGGGCATTGGCTACTATGGGGGCACTGTCTTCTATGGGGGCACTGTATGGGGGCATTGGCTACTATGGGGGGCACTGTCTTCTATGGGGGCACTGTATGGGGGCATTGGCTACTATATGGCGGCATTGGCTACTGTATGGGGGCATTGGCTACTATATGGGGGGCACTATATGGGGGCATTGGCTACTATGTGGGGGTATTGGCTACTATATGGGGGCATTGGCTACTATATGGGGGGCACTATATGGGGGCATTGGCTACTATATGGGGGGCACTATATGGGGGCATTGGCTACTATGTGGGGGCATTGGCTACTATATGGGGGCATTGGCTACTATGTGGGGGCATTGGCTACTATGTAGGGGCACTATGTGGGGGCATTGGCTACTATATGGGGAGCACTATATTATGGGGGCATTGGCTACTATGTGGGGCACTATATGGGGGGATTGGCACCAATTACACTGCTGCTATCTCCAAACTGTGACAATAAGCAAATTATTTTTTTTCTATTTTCCCCCCTAAAATCAGGGGTGCGTCTTATCAAAAGGCGCGTCCTATAAAGCGAAAAATATGGGGGGGGGGGCTTAAAAAATTCTTGCTATGGGGCCCCGTGAATCCTAGCTACGCCCCTGCTTAGAATTGCTGGCACTCTGCACTAGTCTGTTAGTCGGCTGGTAAGTCTGGCACAATTTACATCCTTGGATGTAGCAGGATTCTGGTGACAGAACTTCTGGAGGGGAGAAAGCTTTGGTAAAGCTCAAGTCACTTGGCGTACAGATCCTGCAAGATTCCACTTTCAGGTGGCAGGGAATTCATTTGTGGATTGCAACTTGTTCTCAGAAGAGACAATGAATGCTTAATATTTTACATCTGAATGATAATCTACAGGCTGAACTGGATGGAGTCAGAGGTCATGGCTCCTTCAGATGAACAAAGACCTTGTTCAAATTTTCTTTTTTTTTCTTAGTAATTAAAAAAAAAAAAAAAAAGTGTCTCTTACTATAGCTGAGCAGTATAGTTCGCTGCCCGATCCCCACAGTTTGGAGACTGGCCCTCCGTTGAAAGGGGGCAGATGTTCACTCCAATATAAAGCTAGTTGGATCTGTATTGGACATTCTCATGAAAGTCCTTTTTCATATGATCAGGTCCATTATCTGCCCCAGTCTAATAAAAAAAAAAGGGAACTTCTACTTTGGTCCACATTCCGTAGGAATTCAAGTATGGAGGGTAAAGGAAAGAATCCTGAACAAGAAGAACCAGACGTCTCGGAGACCTTGGGGATGGGGAAAAGAACTTGTGACTACGTCTTTTCTGACAATTTTCTTCCATAATGAGAGAGGTATGTACCAGTGTTATATGATAAGAAAGGCTACCATATTGAATTTCACAATCTGAGGAAGGTGCTGTATGTGCGATCTATGATCTGTAGGTCCCTCCTAGAAGAAGGATGTTATCTGACCAGGTATACCTGCATGTACCTGTATACAGCCTCCTCTAAGAAGGCGGTTGTGTGGAGGATTTATGCTCTGTAGTTCCCTCCTAGAAGAAGGACATTACCTGACCATGTATACCTGCATGTACCTGTATACAGCCTCCTCTGAGAAGGTGCTGTATGGGGGACCTATGCTCTGTAGTTCCCTCCTATAAAAAGGATGTTATCTGACTATGTATACCTGCATATACCTGTCTGCAGACAAAAGCCGCATATTCCTTTACATTAAGACCTTTGTACGAGGCAAGTGGCATCCTTTTCAATTTACAGCCCTTCTGTTTGGAATCATCTTGGCTCCATCAACAGTCAACAAGCTGATGTCTATTGTACTTTGACTGAGAAAATTGAAGCTCATCATTGTTTCTGTCATGGGACAATTTCCTAGGGAGGAGAATAGAGTCTGTGATATTCTCTCTTCCTCCAGAGAGATTACAGAAGTTGACACAAGTCGGGGTTCTCGGAACTTCCCAGTTGCTGTCACTTCATCTGATACCCTTGGGTCTTATGTCTGCTCTGGAAATAACACCCAGAGACAAGGATAGCTTTCCTTGCTCAATGGCAACAGTCTCCCAATGAAGTGTGTAGAGGAAACCATTGATGTATCAAGCACACAGTGGGGCGCTTGTATGCAGGAGCAGCGAGCAAAGGAGCCTTAATCCCCATCAGAGAGGTTGCTGGCATCCTACATATGAAGGGAATACTAGTCCACTCCAGCACATCAATCTATGGAAAGCTATCAGTATAAGATCAAAACCGCATCTAGGATGGCGCATATCGATCTTTATAGGGGCACTAAATCAGTAGCATTACTACTGGAGGCAGAGACATTTTGTTTGCGGACAAGATATACTGCGATTTAACCCTGTCGGAGGAATGGGCTCTGGACCAGAAGCTTTCTGGTAAATCGCATGGAGGATAGACGGCCTATTCTTCCTATTGAAGGTTCAAATTGGGAAGCCTTTTTTTCCTCACTCCTATAAAGCCCAGAGTCTTGCAGAATCTGAGACAAGGTTGGGCCTTGGTCAGCCTCATTTGCCCCTATTGACCCAAGAGGGCATGGTTCACAATGGTGAGCCTCCTGCCTAAGAATCTTCTGGGAACTCCCCCAGACTCCTCAGCTACTGACTCAGAGTAGCAGAGATTACTCCCAGCATCCCTGCCAGGTCTAAAAATTTTGCAAGTAGCAAGTCTCTGGTTTCATGATGGCCTTTTATTATCTAAAAGCATGGCGTTCTCTCCTGATGCTAATTCCATAGGAATAATCTGGAGGCTTCTGTATACCCTCAGTTAATAACTCAAGAGGGCAGGCTTGTCCGAAGCTTGACTGCCGTCAACAAGATGGAAATTGATATGCTGTCAAAGTGGTGACCACTCTTCTGCAGTCCAGAGCCACAACTGTCTACAGAAACTACCTGAAGGTAAAGAAGAAGTTTGAAGCCTGGTGGGTGAAAGTCTCTTCCACATTTACATTGTTACAATCCATTTCTTCAGAATGGCTTAAAGAAGAGATTAAACATCAGAGTTTACATCTCTGTGATCCTAGACAGAAGATTATCGCATGATGGGCTGATGCAGAGATTTATCAAGGCCACCCAGAGAATTGGGCCTACTATCTCAGACACATCCCCAGCTGGGATTTGGAACTCTTAGTGGATCAGCTCTGTGAGACTTTGCCAGTTGACTTCTTGTCTCAGAAACTCTGCTTTCTGTCCATTGTTACCTCAGCAAATCGGGTAAATAAAATTCCAGCACTGGGGCGTCAGAGCCCTACCTTATTTTCCTGTAGGATTGGGTAATATTCCAGCACTGGGCCGTCGGAGCCCTGCCTTATTTTCCTGTAGGATTGGGTGTTGGTGAGAATTTTACCCAAAGGTTGCATCTTTAATGTTCCTGCTGAAACCCTTCAATGAAGAAGAGTTGAAGAACAGCAAGAATCTGCAAATCCTTGAAGTCTAAGTGGATAATACAGCCCAGTCAGTATTTTACCAGGAAGGCAGGTTTAAAGTACCTCAGCCTATTAGAGCACCCTTTACAAGGGCAATGTCCACAAATTCTGTACTTGACAAAATCTGCATGACTGCTTCTTGCTTATAGACTGGACATTAGGTCATACGAACAACCTTCAGAAGAAGTGTGGTTATGGCAAATAAATGTCCCCTCCCCTTCTGATGTGGCTTGCTACATCCCCATTCGTGCTGATGCTTAGGACGTAAGGGAAAGGGTAATTTTTTACTTACCGTAAATTATCTTTCCTGTAGTCCTAAGCAGCAGCACGGACTACCCTCCCAAATGTTTTCTTAAGTATTGTCGTTAGAATTACACAAGGAGCCTAGGTTAGGCCAGGTTCTTATAGGCGAGGTTCAATTAAGTCTTTAATTGCTTGTTACCATCTGTCCTATCATTGCAGGGAGATAGAATCTTCCCCATTCGTGCTGCTGCTTAGGACTACAGGAAAGATAATTTACGGTAAGTAAAAAATTACCCTTTTGTTTCTCTTGTATTCCAATATTGCAATATATGCTTTAAGGAAGGAAAGTGACACTATGCTGTATATGCTTATTAATTCTATGGCAAGCCTCACAGATATTTGTTATTATATAAATTAATTGTTCCAAATAATGTTACATATAAACTTTTAGTACAACTGACCAGCACCTAGCCCTTTGACTGTATGTCTTCGCCTAAGCTTGCATAGCGGGAAAGAAGAGGAGATTCAAGGTGAGCCAGGTAAGTATTGGTATTTGTTGTTTTGTATTACAGAGGGGAAGATATCTACATTGTGTGTGGGAGGGGCTAACCACCAAGAGGTGGGGGGGCTTACCAAAATGGACCATTCTATCTACTGGTGGGGCTTACTACCAGGTCCCATGGAGCCAACTACTGGGGGGGCAGCTACATGGTGGTTACCACCTACTGGAGGAGTGAGCTATGGGTGCATACTACCTACTGGGGGCTTATCTACATAATAAATAAACTGAAGGGGCCAAGCAGGGGTATGGAGAGACCTTATACTATAGAGGGACACAGAGAGAGCTAACTGCTATATGGGGGCATATATGGACCTGACTACTATAAGGAGACACAAAGGAGACCTTACTAGTATGTGGATGCATAAAGCTGACTTTACTACTATATTCGGGGCACAGAGTTGACCCAACTACTTTATGAGGGCAGAGAGGAGACCTGACCATTATATGGGGCAGAGAGGGGACCTGACTATTCTATGGGGCAGAGTGGGGACCTGACTATTATATGGGGGCACAGAGGGGCCTAACTACTATATGGGAGCACAAAGGGACCTAACTGGTGTATAAGAACACAGAGGGCACCTACAATAACTACCATAGAAATGCATAGAAGAGGCCTAACTACTATATGGGGGAACAGGGGAACCTAACTTTATGAAATACTATGTATTTTTAAAACAAGTACTTTCTTGAATAACCTTTTAAAACTTTTCATGACTTTGGATGGATCCTAACCATTCTGTCCTTCCTTTTAAAAAGTATGACATAATTGTTTTCCATGAAATGTTAGAAGCAGAATGATGTCATGGCTTTGAACAGCCTGACTGATACAGGATGATTCAGCTTGTTAAGTGGATTGTTGGTAAACTAAGTTACGAAAACAAAACAGAGGATGTTAAGACATTGAAGAAAAAATAGATTGCTATTACTCCCATAGTAAGTTGATCGTAGTCAGTTTATCATATTTGAAGAAATATATACAGTGGTACCTTGGTTTAAGAGTAATTTGGTTTAACACTGTTTTACACTGCTGAGCCATTAAAGTATATCACATTCCACATTGGTTAGTTTTCTAAATGTTCTTTTAGATGTTCTGTATGTTGTGTTTTATGCTCATAGAACATAAGCTAAACATTAAGATCATTCTGTTTTCTAGCGTAAAATATTTCATCAGCAAAGACCACCTAGATCAAGTTATGTCCCAAAATAGATAGAAAACAAGACAACCGCTGTTTCAAACAACATAGAAAATAAGTACACTGCGGTCACACGAGGCATTAAATAAAGAGAACACCGGAAACTGAGGAACTGCGAAAAAGAGAAGCTAAAAACAACCTTCAAAGGAAGAAGCTCAACGAAAATATTCTTAGCTGGTTAAGTAATAGGCAGCAAGAGAACAGACTCAATGGTTATGTAATATAAAGCTTATTTTTTCCATGTCTAGCTGCAAAGTTGACATTTATGCTTATTCACTTAATTGAAATAACAGCTTGTTTTTCAATGAGAAACACATTCTCGCCAACTCAAACCCAATGCATGCTTTACTTGTTACCAGTACACACTGTTATAAACTAGCAGGACAAAAAGAAAACAGTACAAACGCTTGGAAGCAGGACTCATTTCAGAATTGTGGACCCAGATTTTAGTTATCTTTCCTGAGTCCTAACTGTGACAAAAATACCCAGAGGGCTTACTGTATATTATAGGAAAATAGAATGACTAGCGGTCATAAGGCAAAGCATACAGGCATGTATCAATATCAGAAGGAAAAGGAAAAGACCATTTGGTGACTGGAACTTGGTATGACGGTTTGGAAGGTGTGATGCCTGGACCTCACCAAACAAACCAAGATCATACCTGGGGCTCATCACCTATTGTGGTAGTAAATGCAAAAGTAATTCAGTCTATCCTTTACTGGTCCCTATGGGCACTTCTATAAAAACTGCTTCTACAGCTGAGCCTCCACAATAACTAGACGAAAGGAAAGAGGTGTAAGAAAGAAAGAGAGAAAAATATTGGATTTACAAACTCAATACTTTAAATCCACAGGGGCTCAATGAATACATTGAGGATGGTCTATAATTCTGCTGAATATATCCTCTCTACTTGTTTCACTGACACTCATTTATAGTCATGGCCCACACACACACACACACACACACACACACACACATATATATATATATATACCCCTTGGGCCTTTTATCCATGTTATTTGTTAGATAAGGTTTAGCGGTGACGTGTCACCTATTATATATAATGATGTCACATCTTTTTGCCTTTTCCTTTAGCATTAATATGTGTCTAACATTTATTTATTCAGTCTCTATTCACTATCCTTTTCATTACTGTATATGCATTAGCATTGATATGTGTCTAAGGATGGGTTCACACTAGGTTTTTGCAATCCATTTTTTTTCCATGAAAAAAAAAGAATTTTTTAAATAATGGAAGGAAAGGCATCTGGCAAAACTGCCTCTACACACATATAACCTTAAAATTCCTGGAAGAATCCTGAACCTTCATGCCATGCCTCAATCTAAACGAAACCACCCCTGTCTAGCGTGCTGTTCCCGTGCCTGATTCTGTAATTGTGTATGCCATAGCAACCAATGTAATGTTTTCTGTAATTAGAGGAAATATTATGGAGTGGAGTTCACAGCATGTATTTATCACTAAATATTTGACATTGAAAATGTTGCATCAAGTTACCATCTCTGAACTTTACATGCAATACACGATATTCAGGTCACAGTAATAATAGGCAGGTAATAAAACTCTCTACACCTGTAACCTGCCTTCAAGGTTCTTATTTTAAGGTGTAATATTATTAATTTCATAAAAAGTTACATTTATTTAGTTCAGGATCAAACATTACAATGAAAATCATCATGTATTAACGCTTTGATTGTGGCTTCTGACATATCTCTACAGTTCTAACCAATCTGACTGTTTTGGGAATAGTGCAAATAGTGAATCAGATAGTAAAATTCCTATATTGGGAACTGTAGGGGTGTAGCAGCAGAATGAAAATAGCATTGGGATCATGGCTGCAGAGGCTACAAAATTATATGATCAATCTTTAAAACTAACCATAGGATTTCTTTGAATCCAGGCAGGGGCATTGCTGACAGCGGCATTCAGGGCACAGACTTTGGATCTTTAGCCCAGTGCCCCCTATCTCCAGGCAAGCCGGGCACAGGGCACATTATTACTATATGGAGGCACAGGGCACATTATTACTATGTGGAGGCACAGGGCACATTATTACTATATGGAGGCACAGGGCACATTATTATTATATGGATTCACAGGGCACATTATTACTATATGGAGGAACAGGGCACATTATTACTATATGGAGGAACAGGGCACATTATTTCTATATGAAGGCACACGGCACATTATTACTATATGGGGCACAGGGCACATAATTACTATATGGAGGCACAGGGCATATTATAACTATAGGGGGCACAGGGCACATTATTATTATTATATGGAGGCACAGGGTATATTATAACTATAGGGGGCACAGGGAACATTATTACTATATGGAGGCACAGGGCACATTATTACTATATGGGGGCACAGGGCACATTATTACTATATGAAGGCACAGGGCATATTATAACTATAGGGGGCACAGGACACATTATTACTACTGTATATGGGGGAACAGGGAACATTATTATTAAATGGAGGCACAGGACACATTATAACTATATGGGGGAACAGGGAACATTATTATAATGACACTTACTTCAGTACTGGTTCCATTAGTCTTTTGGCCTTGTCCAGATACAGTAGGTTTTTATGGTCCATGAGGACAGTGACCTGGTGCCGGGCTCCCTCCAGGAATTGTCTCCATTCTTTCAGGGCCCACTTAATGGCCAATAGTTCCCTATTACCAACATCATAATTACGTTCAGAACTGGAGAATTTCCTGGAGAAGAAGGCCACCAGGTGCATGTTGGTATATGGTCCTCTACTGTGGGATAAAACTGCTTTTACACCAGACTTGGAGGCATCAACCTCCATGACAAATGGAAGTTCCGAAGCAGGAGCTGAGGAGAAGCTACTCTTAAGCTCATTCAAAGCAACTTCTGCCTCTGGGGACCAAGGAATTGGGTTCGGACCTTTTTTAGTAAGATCGAAGTTTGAGAAGTTCCTGATAAACTTTCTATAAAAGTTAGAAAAAACAAGAAATCTCTAAAGTTCTTTTAGAGTGGTAGGTCTAGCCCACTCCTGGACCGTTGTGACTTTTTTGCAGTCCATTTGAACCGATTCGGGGGTGATGATATACTCCCCAAGAACCCAATTTCCTGTACCCCAAACAGACATTTGGACATCTTAGCACAAAGGGTATTCTTACATAACCTAGACAAGACTTCACGCACGTGTTTTATATGAGATTCCCAATCAGGTGAATATATCAAAATATCATCAAGGTATACCACTACATATTGACCAAATAAATAAAGTTATAGGCACCCTGCAAGTCAGTTTTTGAGAACCAATGAGCACCCAAAACCTGATTTAGCAGATCCGGGATCAGAGGAAGGGAGTGCAAGTCCTTGATGGTTATCTTGTTAAGCTTCCTGTTATCGATACAGGGACGCAATCCACCATATTTCTTTTTCACAAAAGAGGAACCCCACACCCATAGGAGACACAGAGGGTCTAATAAGTCCTTTTCTTAAGCTGTCCGGAATGTAGTTGCACATTGACTCTCGTTCTGGGGGGGACAGGTTAAAAAAATGCTCCTCAGGGTACTTAGCCCCAGACACGAGATCAATGGTGCAATCATATAGACGGTGTGGGGGCAAGGCATCAGCAACAGCTTCATTAAAAACATCAACATAATCAGAAATGAAATCTGGAATTTGAGTAGAGTCCTGAACAGAACATACCATGGGCACAACACAAGAGAGGAGAACCACAAGAGTCACCCCACTTGACCAGTTCTGTGGTTCTCCAGTCAAACACAGGATCATGTTGAAGCAGCCTAACCAACCCTAAAATGATATCCGAGCCACGTGCCTCGGCCGAGCTGGGAGCCGGGTGCGCGGACTGGATCATGACAGTGGCAGTGGGTAACTGGGCAACTGTCCCTGCACTGGATAAGTGAAACACAAAACAAAACAAGACAGACAAACAAAATGAAGAACGGTAAACAGTTCAGGTCACAACTAGTGGGCTAAAAAAAGGTACCAATTCAGAATCCAGAGTCAGGTGTCAGGCAAGAAGGTCAGGGCAGAGACAGAGCAAGGTTCAGAAAACAAGGCAATGCAGAAACAGGGAGCTAGCAGAAACAGAGAACTCTAAATAGCCAGCATCTAGTGCAGATACTGGAGGTGCTCTATAGAAGATCAGGGATGAGATTCAGGACTGGATTGGGCCAGCCCCTGATCTCCAGCCACGGGCACCTGAGCACAGAGCCCGCACACGCACACACACACACACACACACACACTCACTAGAAGGCAGACCTGTCAGTAACAGAACTACAAAGACAGGAGAACACAGCAGGTGAAGACAGGAGCAGCTAATAAGCAAAGAGTCCAAACAGGAGAATAGGAGAAGGTTCTGACAACAGAAAAGAAAACACAAAATGAGTACAAAGCTATAACAAAAAGTGCAGTCTTGGTCGCACTTCATAATCTGAGGACTACACCAAGATCCTGATAAGCATAGTCCTAACACATAGTCTTCCAAGTTGAATGAAGTCATCATGGCTGTCTGAGTCAGATGGAGAAGAAAACAAAAAAAGAACAACTCTGATCAGATAAGATATCACCGTGAGTCATTGGGTGTAACTGTAATCACTTATATGGCTGCTGTACTCCTATGTAATACAGAAATCTACCACCATATGGGAAGTAGTTGGTCGTGTATAGGTTATTTGGCCCTTTAGCAAGTATTGCACTGTTAGCAAGAGCAGGACTGTATTATGCAGAAATATGCCGCTGTATATACTGTACTACTAATTATTTGGGGGCAGGGCTAACATAGCTGGGTATATATGGGTATAGGTTTCATAATAAACTGATGAGGGGGTATAGATATGTCTATGTTTTACCAGTTTTTTTGTTTTGTTTTTTGTTACAAGGCTGTCTTTTATCCAGGCATACCCAGATATGTTAGCCCCCAATTATATACAACAGCACAAAGCCCCTGCTTCTGGCTCCATTTAAAAGACATGGTGTTATCTGATATTCTACATACCTTAAAGCCCCTATTCCACGGGGCATTAAGAGGAGCAAACGAGCGCTCTCAGCGCTCGTTTGCTCCTCGTTCCCCGCTCGCTGCCGGCGCTATTCAACGCGGCTGCAGCAAGCGGGTGAGTGCGGGAGGGGTGGCGGGGAGCTGCGGGGGGGGGGGGGGGGGGGGGCTGCCTGGGTGATCGCTGATCGTCCGGGCAGCCCATAGGATATAGCAGCGTCTGCTGCCAACGCTCCTATTCAACGGAGCGACGGCAGCAGATCGCTGCTATATCAGTCGGTTGTTTTTCATGTTGAAAAACAAGCAACTGCAACGATCAGCCGACATGAACGATGTCGGCTGATCGTTGCACTCTATTCCACGGGACGATTATCGTCCATAGCGGCTGATATCGGCCAAATACGGATGATAATCGTTCCGTGGAATAGGGCCTTAAGTCAACAATGCATTTCAAGGATTTAGCTCTATAGTCAATTCATTTGTCTTTATACAGTCATTGTGTGAAACATAATAGGCTGAAAAAACTAAGAATGAAGCAATAACCTTACTTTATTTACACAAAAATACTTTTACTTTTACTATCTATCTTGTTTTGGGTAGGTAGTAATCACATTGTCATACACAACTGTAATTTGCGGAACTTGTTCTATTGGAGTCTAAGGCTGGGTTCACACCGGGTTTTTCCCATACGTTTAACGGATACATTTTTCTAAACACATTTTGCCATCCGTTTAAAAAAAAGCATACGTTTTTGCACAAAAAAAACATATCCAATAAACATACAGGAAAAACTCGGTGTGAACCAAGCCTAATCTGTAAAGTGCTCTGGTTGGGACTTTCAACACTGGGTCACCTTGTTCATGAGTATTAAGGTACCAGGAAAGGATGGGCTAGTATTTGCCATTAGCATTAGCACCCCATATTTTTTATTTCATAGCAGTTCTGCTTTCTTGTTATGAATGTCAACCTCACAGATACATAAGAAGCTTTTGATGGACTACATCATGTGCACAGCAGAAAGTTAACTATGAAGATCTAATTGTCCTCATGATCCTTATAGGTCAAATAGCCTGATAATTATGTATACCCACAGCTGGTATTAACTAAAGCAATTTATTGTGGGCAGCCACACGGATCACCTGAAAAAGAGGCCAAGCTGTGATCAGACTGAAGGTTATATTACTGTATGATGATCATTACAAGTACTATGAACGGACACTCATCATCTGTCCTGCCCTGAATGCTGCTCGGTGTCAGAGAACTTCTACATAAACTGTTTAAAAAACCTATTACTAAAAGAATCTCTTGCCGCAGGAAAACTGTAATGGATAAATATAGTAGGAATTCCCTTTGTGCAATATACAACTGAGAAGTAGCTAATGAGATAGATTGGATAAATGAACCACAGACATATGCTGTTTCATTACTATGCCTGCTGTTATTAATACTGTAATACAGTATTTAATGACTATGCCACTTAAAGCGACTCTTAACTTTTGCAGTCTTGAGATGAGCAAGCACCAAAATACTCAAGCGCTAGTTACTCGAGTCGAGTATTTCTCATTGCTCAAGTGCTCGACTCGAGTAACAAGCCCTATTGAAAACAATGGGGACTCGAGTATTTAAAGGGGTAGTGTGGTGCTACACATTTATTCACTAAATAACACACATTACAAAGTTATACAACTTTGTAATGTGTGTTATTTAAGTGAATGGCCCCCTTCCCTGTGTTTACCCTATCCCCGAAAGTGTGGCGCATTATACTCACTGGCGTGTCATCAGCTGCTCAGCCGCGATTGGCTGAGCATAGTTATGATGATGATGCACCGGAGGGGGGCCAGCATGAGGGGCGGCTGGAGCGGTCCTGTCGGCATCCTGAAGATTACGTCATTGTCCCAAGATGGCGGCCGGGGTCGACAGTAATTCGGTGAGTATAATGCACCACACTTCCGGGGGTGGGGGGAACACAGGGAAGAGGTCCATTCACTTAAATAACACACATTACAAAGTTGTATAACTTTGTATTGAGTGTTATTTAGTGAATAAATATTTAGCACCGCACTACCCCTTTATAAGGTACTCCCTGCTCTCTGCTGTCAGAATTGTCCAAGGCAAAAGAATAGAAAACCTCTCCTGCTTTGGACAGTTCCTGACACGGCTCTGGACAGTCCCTGTTACGGACAGAGGTGGCAGCAAAGAGCACGGTGTCAGACTTGAATGAGTACACCACTTCCTGCAGGACATACAGCAGCTGATAAGTACTGGAAGACTGGAGATTTTTTTATGGAAGTAATTTACAAACCTGTATAATTTTCTGACACCTGTTTGAAAAATCTTTTTTTCCTTTGGAAGACCCCTTAAACAGTAAGAAGAGTTTGGCTAAAAGGCATACAAATACACAACATTTGTTAATATTTGCTTATATTTTGGCAAAAAATATTGGTGCAAGGTAAGCCAGCTACAAGGTGCTGTAAGGAAGGTGAAGTTGTCATTCCACTTGCACCGACTTGCTAATTCATAAACCTATAAAATGATGCATTACTACTCAGCATGGAGGATAATGCTTGTATGTTTGTGCAGCGCTGGCTAAATGAAGAAGCTCTTTCTGTAAGGCGATAACTTCAGCATGTGATCTGGAAATGGTCTGTATTCCTTGTATACAGACACGAGATGTTTTTATTCCTCCATTCACTCTGATCTTCCATTGTGTTATCAGTTCTCCATGGCGGTTTAGAGGCAGCAGATTAATCACTGCTGAAGGCAAGGTGGGTGCAGACTGCCTCTCGCTGTTGGAGAAATTCAATGTTCACGTTTTCATCCTGCTGAGCTCTATGTAAGAAGAACGTGAATTCATCCAGATTCAGCCATCACGTGTAATTGCTCCTTTTCTCAGGCGGCTTCTCCTATTTAGTGTTTTAAACAACTTGAGAGCTGATTTTAATGGGATTGCTTCTACGCCTTGTGAGGTGGTAAAGGTCACCACAGCTTTCATTAGAGTTCTTTGATACAATTTTATACCCATTATAGGTGAGATTTAGTCACTGTATTCAGCGACAATGTGAAAAGGTACACGAGTGGGGAAGAAGCATGGCAGAGCGGCAAAACCTGACCAAAAGAGAAGAACAAATAAAGTTATAAAAGTGTCAATTTTTTATGTACTGCCCAGCATCTAGCAGCGATAACAGAGATTCTATATACTGCATAGCTGTGTAAACCAGTCATAAGACTACATTCTACAATGATGAAGAAGAACACGTCTATTATGAGAATGAATCAATGATTTTTCTACCAATCAGTACAATATTTGGAAAAATATTGTAATGGAAAAAAAAACATGTACCCAGATTCACAGAACAATTAGGAACCACAGTCTTGGACTCAAGGCTCCTGTCACCTACAATGTGGTCAGCATTACAGAGTCTCTTTGTTTTTTTAGTGTTTTAAAGGGGAACTCTAGCGAAAATGTTTTTTTTTTTTTTTTTTTTTTAAGCCAACTGGTTTCAGAAAGTTATATAGATTTGTAATTTACTTCTACTTAAAAGTCTTCCAGTACTTGATAACAAACACAATGTAGCAGTACCAACACTCTTTGAGCCACTAAGGTCCCTATTTGCCTGATTGTGGCTGTAATAAAGACAATGATCATCAGTTGACCTACAATAATGGGGCATTGGGTGCGCATCGCTACATGTAATAGCCATGCTTGGGCAACGGCTGGTGATTGTAGTACAAAATATTAAAGTATTTACTTACCTTACCACATTTTCCGATGTCCTCGGGGGCCTTCCCCGGTCTCTGCAGCTGCAGCTCTGCCTTCTGGTCCCTTCAGGTCTAGTCTCTGCACTGACAGGCTGTTCAGCCAATCACTGGCCAAGACAGAACCCCAACCATTCCTGGCTTTGGCTTCAAAAATCTTTCAGATAAATCTCTCTGCGTAAAGGCACCCTTAGGCTTCATCCATGCTGTGGACTCCACACAGCTATCAGAAATGATTTATAGGTGTGTCATTTTGTTTGCCATTGGCTGTTTTTAATTATGTTGTATGTATAAGGGTGATTTGTGCCATGCAGTATAGCTTGAAAAAGACTGATTTTGTCAAATCGCTGCTGTCTGTTTATATTTTTAACATGGAAGAATAAAGATTTTCTATGTGGACTGATGCTGTCATCCTCCTTTGGTCTTCCAGTACTTATCAACTGTTGTATGTCCTGCAGGTAGTGGTGCACTCTTTCCAGTCTGACACAATGCTTTCTACTGCCACCTCTGTGTCGACTGGTGGCTGAAAGTTATACAGATCTCCTCAGATTTTTTCTACTTAAAAATCTTAAGTCCTCCAGTAATTATCGACTACTGTATGTCCTGCAGGAAGTGGAGTTTTGTTTCCAGTTTGACACAGTGCTCTCTGCTGCCATTCCTGTTTGTGTTAGGAACTGCCCAAATGCTCATAGAAAACCTCTTCTGATCTAGACAGTTCCTTTAAAGTGACTGTACCACCAGGCCCAGGCTGAAACACTGGAGGCGGGCCGACCCACCCTTAGTGGAAAGAAACCCCAGCCCCTCCATGACGTGACTCCATTAGAATCAATGGAACCCTATCATAGAGGGGCTGGGGTTTCCTCCCACTAAGGGTGGGTTGGCCCACCTCCAGTGCTTCTGCCTGAGCCTGGTGGTACAGTCACTTTAATGGACAGAGAGCACTGTGTAAGACTGGAAAGAATACACCTCTGCCTGCAGGACATACAGCAGCTCATACGTACTGGAAGATTTTACATTTTTTTTTAATCAAAGTAATTTACAAACCCTTGTCTCCCCCGCTCCCCCTGCGCGCAGCAACAAAAGCCGGATGGTCTGAACATACTGCTGGTGCCTCCTTTCATTCTTCATTGATTGTAATTTACAAACCTGTGTGTGTGTGTGTGTGTGTGTGTATATATATATATATATATATATATATATATATATATATATATATTTTTTTTTTTTATTTTTTATTTTTTTTTTTTTGCTGGAGTACCACTTTAACAGAAGGCAACATTATAGCTCACTCACCTAAGCCTTTTCTGTATAACATGTCAAAATACTTTTCATTCAGAAACTATGATAACAACTGTCTATTACAAGATTGCAGACCATCCCTAAACTATTCTTAAAAAGTATTATCACCATATTACCAGAAACAAACTATTCGCTAGTAGACAGATCCTCCATATAAGGAACCAAAACATCCCAAGCAATGCCACAAGTTTGGCTGTGCACGCTTTAATGGCTGAATCCCGTCTTACTGGACCTCACTGTAATAAATAAGTCTGCGGGTCCCAGGTTGACTGTGATTGATACCACACTCTATGAATGACCAATGATGGGCTAAATCCATAGGGCAGCATGCACAGCTGCCTTTTCCTCTGAAGGTCAGTACGGCACATTGGATTATGTGTGTGTCTCAGTTGTGAGTAATATGTGCTAGTTATGTGTGTTGATAACATAATGGCAGGATAGCTCCAGTGAATGACAGATTAAGAGATCAGCTGAACATATCACTTTGTGATGCATTAAGTCAAGCTCTTTGCAGTTAGGGATTAACAGACTGCTTAATGCAAAGGCGTTACAATAGTTAAGTGAAGGGGATGAAAGGCAGAGCCAGCTGTGATTGAGATGGCGGCCATGGACAGTGCTAAACAGCTGGTATTGCTTGTGGGATTTGTTAATGTACTGTAAATCAGCACAACTAGATCTTTAAGCAATGACTAATAAGTCTCTCTTATCCTGCTGTAAGCAAGTGAAACATTCACCAGAACACGGCCTATCTCTCTGGATGAACAGTAAAGTTCTAACTTCATATTATGTATTCTATTTCCATTTGTCATATCTTATCTGTCTTATGTAGATGGTATGGAATCCATGTTATTGGGATTTGCATAGTTTTTATTATGTTTTTTTCTGTTTCTATCTTTATTGCTTGAATAGGGTATATCATTAGAAAAGAACAAATCACATACTCTTTGCTATCATTTCCTTTCTTCTGACGATCATTTGTCTATAAAAGGGTAAAAAAGATGAGGTCAACAGATTTCATACAGTTAAAAAGATTTTTAATTTACTTCTATTTAAATATCTCCAGTCTTCCAGTACGACTCAGCTGCTATACGTCCTGCAGGAAGTGGTGCATTCTTTCCAGTCTGCTTTTTGCTACCTCCTCTGTTCATGTCAGGAACTGTCCAGAGCAGTAGCAAATCCCCCACAGAAAACTTATCCTGCTCTGGACAGTATTTGACATGAGATAAACAGATTGCTGAACTCAGGGAGACCAGCCAAACAACAACACTGCCGGCTGCTAGTGAAAGCGCTCAATGCAGTAAAGTCCTAGGTGCATTGTCCCCTGGGAAACATATGCAAAAGAGGAGCCTGTGGAGCCTCATTAAAGAGTCTCAAAACACAGGACTAGCCAGATATCCCTCCGGCTCCTGTTAGGAAACCACCAAAACCACCATATTAAGTGGCCCTATAAGTCAATGTAATGACAAGGGATAAACCAAGGCTAGGTAACCATCCACATACAGCTGTTTCGGGGTGTTGCCCCTCATCAGTGTGGAACAGGATTCTGGCTAGGTGGGAGCAATGCCTAGTAGAGCCATAAGAGAAACAGATTGCTGAACTCAGGGAGACCAGCCAAACAACAACACTGATGAGGGGCAACACCCCGAAACAGCTGTATGTGGATGGTTACCTAGCCTTGGTTTATCCCTTGTCATTACATTGACTTAATAGGGCCACAGGATCTGGTCACAGCAAAAACAGTAGAGGGCTTCAAAACCGGCCTAGACAACTTCTTAGAGCAAAATAATATAAATGCATATGTATAGAACCTATCACCCCTCCCCCTTCCCTGTATCCATCCCCTCCTAGGTTGAACTTGATAGACGTGTGTTATTTTTCAACCGTATTAACTATGTAACTATGTAACTATGTAAATATGGTGGTTTTGGTGGTTTCCTAACAGGAGCTGCCCCTTGGCTGGGTCCTTCCAGGAGGGTTATCTGGCTAGTCCTGTGTTTTGAGACTCTTCAATGAGGCTCCACAGGCTCCTCTTTTGCATATTTATGTTTCCCAGGGGGCAATGCACCTAGGACTTCACTGCATTGAGCGCTTTCATTAGCAGCCGGCAGTGTTGTTGTTTGGCTGGTCTCCCTGAGATCAGCAATCTGTTTCTTTTATGGCTCTACTAGGCATTGCTCCCACCTAGCCAGAATCCTGCTCTACACTGATGAGGGGCAACACTCCGAAACAGCTGTATGTGGATGGTTACCTAGCCTTGGTTTATCCCTTGTCATTAAATTGACTTATAGGGCCACTTAATATGGTGGTTTGGGGTTTGGTGAGCTGTGGGGAGGGCTGCAGGTGAGCTGTGGCGGGGGCCGTGAGTGAACCGCGGGTGGGCCACGGGTGAGCTGGGGGGGTGCGGGTGAGCTGAGGGGGGGGCCGGGAGCACAGTGTGGGGGGTCGCGGGTGAGCTGCGGAGGGGCGGGTAAGGGTAAGCTGCGAGGGGGTGGCGCAGAGAAGGGCTGCTGGTGAGCTGCGGGGAGGGCTGCTGGTGAGCTGCGGGGGGCATGGGTGAGCTGTAGGGGGGCGCAGGGGGAGGCCATGGGTGAGCTGCGGGGGGGGGCACGAGTGGGCTGCTGGGGGCTAGCTGGGGCCTGCACTGTGCGGGGTGCAGGGACAAGCATGGGGGGGCAAAGGGGGCCGTAAGTGAAGGCAGGGGTGGGGCACAGTTGGGGGGCGCAGTGTGGAGGGCTGCAGGTGAGCTCAGGGGCAGGGGGACACAGGTGACCTGGGGGAAGGAAAAAACGGATCAGCAGCAGCTGTCAGTGTCCTGCCTCACTTCAGTGGACTGGGTTAGAAGCGCTATCACGGCCCATTTAAGAGACGGAGGACACGTGATCCCGACATGGAGGGTGGGGACTAGGAGCAGTGTCGGAGTGGACTGAGATTTGATGATTCTATGCATTTAGTGTTATTGGAAATTGATATTGGAAAGATGGAAAGCTATGGGTGGGCAACGTATTAATGCAAAAATAATTTTGGGGGAATACCCCTTTAAGGGGAATCTGTCACCACCACAATGCTATCTAATCTATAACCATTGTGTTATAGAGCAGGAAAAACTGAGCAGATTGATACACATCTTTGTGGCAAAAGATTCAGTATAACTTGTAACTTGTTGATTGAAATAAAGGTCATTTGGAGTGATGAGACCAAAATTTGAACTTTTTGGCCACAACCATAAATGTTCCGTTTAGAGAGGTGTCAACAAGGCACCATTCCTACTGTAATGCACAGAGGTGGATAGCTCATGTAAAGGAACACCAATCCTAATATAAAGCACAGAGGTGGATAGCTCATGTAAATGAACACCAATCCTAATGTAAAGCACGGAGATAGATCGCTGATGTTTTGGAGATGTGTGAGCTACAAAGGCACAGGAAACTTGGTAAAAGTTGAAGATGAATGCAGCACGTTATCAGCACATACTGGAAGAATAGTTGCACTCATCAGCCCTGAAGCTGCACATTAGACATACATGGATGTTCCAACATGACAAAGATCCAAAACACAAGGCCAAGTCGACCTCTCATTGGCTACAGCAAAACAAAGTGAAGGTTCTGGAGTCGCCATCTGAGTCTCATGCTCTTAATTTTATTGGGAAACTCTGGGGAGATCTCAAGCGTGCAGTTCATGCAAGACAGTTTACAGGAACTGGAGTTTTTTGCCAAGAAGAATGGGCAGCTTTACTATCTAAGAAAATAAAAAGTCTGATCCACAACTACCACAAAAGACTTCAAGCTGTCATTGATGTTAGAGGGGGCAATACATGGTATTAAGAACTGGGATATGTAAACTTTTAATCAGGGTCATTTGGATGTTTTTGGTTGTCATTATGATTTAAAAAGAGAAAACACAGTAGTTTGACAATAAATGGCTTCATCCAACCACTAACCATGAGTGTAGGGGGGATGGGGGGGAGTTTTTGTGTTACCATTCATATTCTCTAAAGAAAATGGAAAAGAAAGCAAGAACTTTAGAGCACAACTATATATATATATATATATATATATATATATATATATATATATATATATTTATATAATCTTTGTGGGAAAAGATTTAGTATAATCCATTCCCTGCTCTTTCTAGGAGTCACTCAATGATAGGATAATCCAATGTATTCCAAAGCATCAAAAGATCAGAGATTTCAATCAATTAATAACAATTTATATGAAACCCTTTCCCACATAGATATATATCAATCTGCTCAGCATTTCCTGCTCTCCAACAGGATGCCAATATATTAGATACACGAGAGGCTGTGTGCTTCTCCCATGTCACTGAGCGTTTCTTTTCATAATATTAGATTGGGTCATTTTATAGGGTTAAATATAGGTTTCACGTCACTGTAGATATGGATAGGGCTGTTATGAAAGATAGGAATCATAGGAAATGGGGCTCATGAGTGTTATCATAAAGTGACCATGATGACAGAATACATAAGGGAAGAGCATATAGATATGATTTTATTGCTTTTGATTGTAATTGAAACAGATGAGAAGCCTTCCATAGAACAATAATCACACAAGATTCTACTCTTATTTTCATATCACCTCCTCCTGTGGTCAACGTCTATATTTCCCTCTCCAGACTGTAGAGATCTGGACCAACTAGAAATATTATATTAATAATGGGGGATACTTGTTATATGCTGAGAAAATAATAGCAAGATCTTTTTTCTCAATTACAATGATTAATTCAAGGACTGATAATTCAACTTGCCCTTACTATACACAATCTCAGAATTAAAATGTCTTTGAAATCAACTGGTGTCAGAATTGTAATTTTCTTCTGTTTAAAAATCTCAAGGCTTCCAGTACTTATCAGCTGCTGTATTTCCTGCAGGAAGTGATGTAGACTTTACTGTCTGACAAAGTGCTTTCTGCTGCCCCCTCTGTCTACGTCAGGAACTGTCCAGAACAGGAGAGGTTTTCTATGGGGATGTGCTACTGCCCTGGACAGTCATGGAGAGAGCACTGTATCAGACTGGAAATAATATTTCAGCAGCTGATAAGTACTGGTAAACTTAAGATTTTGAAATAGTTATTTATATAACTTTCTGATGCTGCGTTTACACAGAGCGATAATTCACCCAATCGATAGTTTAACGATTTGGTTTTTATAAGATCAGCGTTTAGACGGAGAAAAATCCTTAGAAAAATCGTTATTGCAATCGTTTTTAAGATCCCTTAAGCCAATCTCTTACATAGAGTGAATCTTTGAAAGACTGTGTACACGAAGCGATCTGGAAATTTTTTGCGAACGACCAGCAACAATTTCAGAACATTCTGAAAGACCAAAATGAACCATTTCTCGCTTGTCGATTAATCGTTTGCTGTGTTTACACGGAATGATTATCGCTCAAATGCGATCGTTACTGCAAAAATTTGAACAATAATCGTTCCGTGTAAATGCAGCATGACATCAGTTGATTTGAAAGAAGAAAAATTTAGCCAGAGTACCCCATTAAGTTTTTATAAATGTAAACATTCTATTTCATATAGCTATTTAAGTGATATTGTACAGCCTGTATAATCCCCATGGGACCTTTCCATATATCACACATAGCTTTTATTTTAAAGGGGATTTAACTGTCCTTAACATTGTTTCATTTGTAACTGTGTCACCTCCCATTATTTCTATTCTTAACAATTCTAAATCCAATACTGGGCTTTGTGCTTTATGAACATCCTCATCAGATGTTCTCTACGAGACCACGTTAGCGGACTGAATGAATGGAAATTTTACAACCTGTGTCTGGGTTATTTGTGTAGTCTAGCGAAAGCAGATTATCAGATTGCTGGATTGGAAGCTAGATTCTGCTTTAATGCTCTTCCACCCTCCCATGCAATGGTACAGTTCATTCAGGACAGCCACAGTCACAGACGCTTGATGGGAGAATTAGCACCGTGGGAATTAAAATCAGATGACAGGCTCACGTTGCACAGTTAATGAACATAAGACACCGGTTTGCACACATAGGACAGATAGGCAAAACTGACACCTAAAATAATAATTCATTTCTAAAGCCAGAGATAAATGACAAAAGGGCCAAAACACAGCTGATTATCATTATAAGATATCAAAAGAAATATGTAAATGTAATATTACCTGGTAGAAAGTGCGATTGTGATGGGATATTATGTTAAACTGTTATATGAAATAACATTATAGGGGTATTCTGACTCAAATTAATACTGTACATTCCTTTCCTGTGGAACTGCAGGAAATAGCTACATAAAATGCTTCTCTTTCTTTGGTAGCTCCCACAGCTGATGAATGGAGTGCAGAGCGCATTCTACATTTTAACTAAAGTGATGGCCCCATTCTCGGGATAATAGGGGGTCCCAGTGGTCAGATTCCCCCACAATTTAACACTTACCTTTTATGCTGTGGATAGGGGATAAATTAATATTTAAATCAATTAAGTGTGGAAAAACCCTTTAAAGGGGTACTCCAGAGGAGAAAAAATGTTTTAAATCAACTGGTGGCTAAAGCAATCCAGCACAGATAACATAGATCAATGCAGTACATGCGATGCCCTGACCCGTGGGGGCCACTCCGCAGTGCAGGTGTTACTAGCAGGCAGGAACCGGGGCAGCTGCAGGGTATACAGTTGTCACGGTAATGGCACGAGGGTCGCACAGCTGGGGACCGGTCTGCGCTACTATGCGGGACACTGGGCATGGGATTCTTCGCTGTACCTAGTCGGGGCACCACATAAGGGACACCAATGCCAGGGTTCAGTAACAGCGGTGGTTACAAGTTTATTGTAACTGAGGTAACTGGTAGCAACAGTCTCTTCCGGATGCAACCGGGTATATAGCAGGTTTGAACAGACAAAGCAAAGGTGGTGCTGCATAGGCTGAGGTGAAGCATGCCGGACAATGGGAGTAGTAGTGATAGAGGAATAGAGAGGCTGGGTAGATTAGAGTACATGCGGTGAATATCTTGAGTTGATAAGGAGATAGAGAGCAGGAACGACACCCAGATGAGAGGATACTCCAGGCACTTGAGCAGGCGGACAGCCAGGAACTGCTACAGCAGAGCACCGAGTTCACTCTTCTGAAGGTGAAGAGGGACACACACACACGACCTCCTTGCTTGGGAGCAGGGGCCGGAACTGCGCAGCAAGGGGAAGTCACATGGTACCCCTGGCCAAAGCTTGATGGCCATTGGAGGAACCATGGTTACGGGGCACGGTCACGTGATCACTAGCCTTTGCATACCACTGCACATAGTTATGCACACAAGATATACACATGAACCTGAGAGTAATAGGGACTACACAGTAAACAGTTGCAGTGCATATAGTTTCCAGGCAGGGCAGCCATCAGGAATTTCAGGGCCCCATACAGCTGAAGTGTCTGGGCCCCCCATTAACAAAACAATCTGAAACGTATCTTTGACTGACGTCTCCGGAGCGGTGTGCAGAGGCAGATGCCACTGGAAGATTGTTTTTTTTTCGGATATGTCTCACACCAGCCAATTTCCATGCACAAGCCCTATTATATAAGTACAGATATGCACATATTAGAGCTGCCAGTTTCCAGTTCCCTGCATTGCATTTTCTAGGTGACTAGGAATGAGGCAGATCTATGACACTGTTCACACCCGCCCAGCTCTTGGACCACTGCTCTGCCTCCAGACCACCCTCCAAGAATGATTGGCAGCTGGCTGTGCAGGATTTCAATTTAGCCAAAGATGAGCCGGCTGTCAATCGTTTTCGGAAGCAGCAGCATAATGACAGCGCCATAGTTGAAGAGCAGGGTGGGCACAGTACCACAGACCCACCTGACACTGTCACAAACAATGATAGAGGTCCCTGCACTGACCAGATATCAGAGACTGCCAGTTACCATGTGACTCAGGCATCTGCAGGACAAGTAAATGGAGTTACATTGCCATGAGTGGATGAGACTCCACACGTATCGTCTCACTAAGTCATAAACTAAATTGGGTCCATTATTTACACAGTACCGCAATAATAATTTACAATGATTCTACAAACCTGTGTGCGGTCAGTGTACAAGCACCATGGGGGAGATTTATCAGACGTGGTGTAAAGTGAGACTGGCTCAGTCGCCCCCGGCAACCAATCAGATCCCACCTTTCATCCCTCACAGACTCTTTGGAAAATGAAAGGTGGAATCTGATTGGTTGCTAGGGGCGACTGAGCCAGTTTCACTTTACACCATGTTTGATCAATCTCCCCCAATGCTTCTAAACGTGTCATCCGTATATTCCCACAATATCGGGGAATTGGTCAATGCCCCCAAAAAAGATGGTTCTCTTCAAACTGTATATGCATGTATCAGACTCAGAGCATGTCCAAGGGCAATAATAATGATATATCAGACCAGAATATGGTGCGTATGAGAAAATAAAATATAGGGAATAAACCATTCATGGCACAATTATATGTAGCAGGTAGGGATATTACCAGAATTTTGCGTTTCATACCGACACCATCTTTTTTATTTCGATGCTTGATTTAGGGATGGTCCGAACCTGAACTCTCGGCAATGATTCCCACTGTCTGCCCGCTGAGTGTAGAGGGTGGATACAGCCGGAGGACCCCCTGGAAAACTGGGATACAGTCATAGCCATAGGCTGTATCCACCCTCTCCACGGAGCAGCCAGACAGCGGGAATCATTGCCGAGAGTTCAGGTTCGTACAATCGCAAACCTCGGCAGATTCGGACCATCCTTACTTGATACCAATTCGATACTTAATAAAGCATACCTCCTTGTGCACAACTACTCCCAGCATAGCTCCTTGTGCACAACTACTCCCAGCATAGCTCCTTGTGCACAACTACTCCCAGCATACCTCCTTGTGCACAACTACTCCCAGCATACCTCCTTGTGCACAACTACTCCCAGCATAGCTCCTTGTGCACAACTACTCCCAGCATAGCTCCTTGTGCACAACTACTCCCAGCATAGCTCCTTGTGCACAACTACTCCCAGCATAGCTCCTTGTGCACAACTACTCCCAGCATAGCTCCTTGTGCACAACTACTCCCAGCATACCTCCTTGTGCACAACTACTCCCAGCATACCTCCTTGTGCACAACTACTCCCAGCATACCTCATTGTGCACTACAACTCCCAGCATACCTCTGTGTGCACTACAACTCCCAGCATACCTCCTTGTGCACAACTACTCCCAGCATACCTCCTTGTGCACAACTACTCCCAGCATACCTCATTGTGCACTACAACTCCCAGCATACCTCCGTGTGCACTACAACTCCCAGCATACCTCCTTGTGCACTACAACTCCCAGCATACCCTCTTGTGCACTACAACTTCTAGCATAACTCCTTGTGCACCACAACAGTTGTAGTGCACATGAAGGTATGCTGAGAGTTGTAGTGCACAAGAAGGTATGCTGGGAGTTTTAGTGCATGTGAAGGTATGCTGGGAGTTAAAGTGCACAAGAAGGCATGCTGGGAGTTATAGTGCACAAGGAGGTATGCTGGGAGTGGCAGTTGTGCAGCAGCAGCCGCCCAACACAACTCCTGGCATACCTCTTTGTGCACTACAACTCCCAGCATACCTCCATTATATGCTGGGAGTTGTTGTGCTGGTAGTTGTTGAGTTGTTTTGGGGGGGGGGGGGGCTGGGGGTGTGAGGGACAGCAGGCTACTGTGACGGTTCCAGGGGAGGATGGGAGTGCAAGCGATCGCTGGCTGCAGCGGCAGATCCAAGAGGGAGATGATAGGGGACGGGACTGCAATGATTAGATGATCGTGGGCCACAGTCATCAGCAGTGGTGGGTGCTTCATATGCAGCAGACCCTTGCTGCATATGAAGCTGCTCAGGAGCGGTTAGATGCCGCTGTCAGTTGTGATAGCGGCATGCACACTGTAAAAGGATCCTGGATGCAGAATTTGGTCATTGGGTTCTTTTGTTTGTTATGGAACCAAGTATCAGACTTATAGTGAGTTTTCTGTATGGATAATAAAGCTATACATGGTTTCCCTGAGTTTGCTTGGATGTTCATTCTTTGCACTTTGCTCCTGCTTGTGTATACACATGTATATCATCCATCCATCATACACACACATACTTATGTATATCATCCATCCATCATCCACACACAACACACATGTATATCATCCATCCATCATCCACACACAACACACATGTATATCATCCATCCATCATCCACACATAACACATACACATGTATATCATCCATCCATCATCCACACACAACACATACACATGTATATCATCCATCCATCCATCATACACACCCAACACATGCTGTATACACTACAGTCACACTTTACACAGATTTATGCACTTATGCACAATACATATCCATGATCCATCCTACTGACACACACACACGCACACACACACACCCAATATACTTACTCAGCAGGGAAGCTACAGGGGTCCATGTGGTGCAGGTCTCAGCTTCAGCTCTTCTCCTCACAGCCGCTCCGGGCCCCTCCCCCTCTTCTCTCCCGGCATCATAGAGAGCAGGAAGCTAGCAGAGAAAGTAGTGAGTGTGTGGGGGAGGGGCCCGGGGGAGTGGGGAGGGGGCCCTGCTTGTGTCTACACCTCCCTGTCACCCTTCTTTCCTGTCTCTTTATAGTACGATTACTGTATAGAGACAGTGAGCAGGCTGACAGGGAGCTGCAGTGTGCGGTACAGCTGGCAGGAGTCTCTATGCAGGGAGGCTGGATGGCCGGGCCCCCCTGATTCCAGTTTTGCCTCGGGCCCCTGACAGCTGTACCGCCAATACTGCCCTGATGGCGGCCCTGTTTCCAGGACAGGCATGGCTATAGTAATAAAAGTAAACTTAAAGTGAGAAACAGACAGCCTGTTCTGGGACACTGCATACCTCCCTAGCAAGTTTGAGCCGACCTCGGCGAATCTCGAGGGGTACATAAATGGACTGGACAATTAGACAACAGGAATGAATGGTGACTGTGAGTGTTGCAGTGTGTGTTTCCCACGCTCAAGGCACAGGTGACAACAGAGAGAGTGAAGAAGAAGAAAACCCTAGTGGCAGGACTTCACCTAGGGGTGCCTAACGTACTCTAGTTACAGGTAGTTAGTGCGTGAACCATCTGACATGTAAGCCAGGACAACTTAACTGCTGGTGGGTGACCCTCAATATTCCAGCCAGTTAGACATTAGGTTTTCAGTGAAATGTGTTACCCTACTGGAGAGAGAACTGTGAAGACCTGTGTATTACCTTGGGTGTTTGTGTGAAGTGTCCTGGACACCTGAAAAAGAAAGAAGAAAATAATAAAAGCAAACATACATCTGGGTACCCTCATACACACCATTCAATCATACCACTCAAGCACTCTATAGGCCGAACACACGAAAAGGTATCCAGGGTGCAATGTGTATGGACAAATGTAAATGTTGAGTATGACTATGTGTGATAACTACTATGTTGGGACAAGACAGAGGTGAACAAACACTGGAGACACAAGGAAGGGAAACACAAAAGACAACAAATACTGCGAGGTCTTGAGGTGAACTGGCTCAAATAGATCTGAAGAAATCTGAAGAAAACTTGCTCCACTAATCTTTCCAGTTGTCGATATAACAGTACTGTAATAGAAAACACAAGACTTGTTAAGAAAATACACTCCTACAAAACTATACTTTCTCTGAGATGTATATAAACTGACATCTCTTACTCAGAGGAGGAGCTATCTGACTCTGACACCAGAAAAATATATACTGTTTTCAAAAGAGGCACTCTACTCTGAGGCTATCTCAATGACCTTTTGCTTACTCAGAGGAGGAAATACACAAATAACCTTGATAACACTGAAGTATGATACTAGAGATAAGTGAAATAATAACCTTCTGGCAATCACATAATCACATAATGAATGTGCTTTAGGAAGAACTGGATAAGTGTCTCTGTTAGGTAGAATCTCTTTTAGGCAACCATCGTCCATGTAAAAGGCTCTGGGACAGGCACTGAAAACTTTTTAGCAATGTAAGTGTCCATCAGCTCATAGCTGGATAATACAAGAAGCTTGGTAAGGAGGATCAGGTACAGTACTTGAACGTTGCAGAACTTTTTTAATCACACAGCAAACAAAACAAGAACAAACAAACAGTTTGACCCTCTAAGGGCTCTGATCTCTGTAGCGGACTATTGTGAAGAGGCAGGAGGAACCTCATTAGGCCCCTTCTCCTTCTTCTGCTTTTTCTTCTCCCATGGATAATAGAAGCGTAGGGACGCTGGAGCAAAGGCATTGGCAGACACGGTGGTGACCACAATGCTAGGGGTCACTGTGGTGATGGGAGAGATGATTGGCGCCACATGGTAGGTGACCATAGTGGTGGAACAAGCAGCTTTAGCCCCAGCAGTAGAGCAGGCTGCGGTGGTAGCTGAACCTGGAGCCCTGGAAGCAGCAGTGATAGAACCCAGAGGCTTAAAATCCTGCCAATCTTCATCCCAGTTCTCTGAGGGAGTTGGTAGAAGAGGCCGCTGTATCGGGTTCTTAGGCCAGGTAACTGCCGCGGCCCATGGACCCTTTAGGGATCCCACCAGGGTATATTCAATAACTTCTCCAGGAACAAGGTTATTGAGATAAGCGGGTTAGTAGTCCCGCATTACAGCTCGTCTGTTCACCAGCACCAGTAACCCGGTGTACGAATCCATGACCAGGCCATACCCCCGTCGCTTGTCAAATTTGGTCACGGTTCCTCTCATCCTTTCTAGGGGGGCAGCACCGGGTCGAGGTTTTTCTAGCTTGCGGATGAACAACCGCTCAGATGCAGCATTAGATTCCAGATAGGGGGTATATGGGTGACCCCACAGCGGAGCATAATCTGGATAAGGCACAGATGGAGATGGTTCCGGTGCTAGGCCGGGTCGGGTAGGGAAGATATCACCGGCAGCAGGGGCTGCGGTGGCCTGTCTGGCGGTGGTAGCTGCTGCGGGCGCCGTGGTAGCCATAGCGGGCGCAGCTTTAGTGGTGGGGGGTAGAAGAGCAAAAGCCCGCTGTACATCGTCCACCAACTGCATGACCCTAGGCTCCCGGCCAAATACCCATCGTGGGAGAGGTGGAGAATCACGGCCAGGGAGTCACCACAGGCCCGGGAGATGGGCCCCTTAGAGAGAGTCTTACCCCCGAGCTCCGGACCTGGAGGCACCGTCAAGGACCCGTCTACAATCCGGTCATCGTCGGAGGAAAGCGATGGTCCAGTGGAAAAGGTATAGCGCGAGGAGCCGGAATGCTCGGGGCTGGAGGCACCGCTGGGGCCAGAAGAAGTCCCCTCACCTCTGTCAGGGGAGCTTGGCGTGGAGGCCCGGTTTGGATCCCCGTCTCTGGACCGGACGGAACCCCAGCTGCTGTCACTATCCGAGGGCAGCGGGGCTAGCAAGCAGGCTGGATCAGGTTCTGGCAGAACCGCGGGAAGCTCCGGTAGAGGAAGTACAACAACAACAGAGTTACCCTCCTCACAGGACGCCATCTTGTTGCGCACTGGCGTGGTCTTGAGGACCTGAGAGGAGGCGGAGCGCAGGGGTTGAAGTTCCGGCCTTGTAGTCTGCCCGGCAACAATGACGTCATCTGGCACAGGCAACCAATCAGAAGCAGTCAATGCAAATTCTATGGCGCCGGGCGATTCCCGCGCTTTGGCAGCATGACGGTTAACCCCCTCTTCTCCGGGGTATAGCGCAGCTAAAAATTGAAGAAGACCGCGGCCATTTTGTGCACAGTCTGAGGTCCGGAGCACTTTAATTACACCCATGATAATCGGGCAAATTCTCTTTGGGAAACGACTAGCTTGCAGACAGTAGAATGATAGACACCGCGTGGTGTATCCTGTTCGTGACGCCAAAAATGCGATGCCCTGACCCGTGGGGGCCACTCCACAGTGCAGGTGTTACTAGCAGGCAGGAACCGGGGCAGCTGCAGGGTATAGAGTTGTCACGGTAATGGCACGAGGGTGGCACAGCTGGGGACCGGTCTGCGCTACTATGCGGGACACTGGGCATGCGATTCTTCGCTATACCTAGTCGGGGCACCAGATAAGGGACACCAATGCCAGGGTTCAGTAACAGCGGTGGTTACAAGTTTATTGTAACTGAGGTAACTGGTAGCAACAGTCTCTTCCGGATGCAACCGGGTATATAGCAGGTTTGTACAGACAGAGTCAAAGTGGTGCTGCATAGGCTGAGGTGAAGCGTGCCGGACGATGGGAGTAGTAGTGATAGAGGAATAGAGAGGCTGGGTGAATTAGAGTACTTGCGGTGAATATCTTGAGTTGATGAGGAGATAGAGAGCAGGAACGACACCCAGATGAGAGGATACTCTAGGCACTTGAGCAGGCGGACAGCCAGGAACTGCTACAGCAGAGCACCGAGTCCACTCTTCTGAGGGTGAAGAGAGACACACACACAACCTCCTTGCTTGGGAGCAGGGGCCGGAACTGCGCAGCAAGGGGAAGTCCCATGGTACCCCTGGCCAAAGCTCGACGGCCATTGGAGGAACCATGGTCACGGTCACGTGATCACCAGCCTTTGCATACCACTGCACATAGTTATGCACACAAGATATACACATGAACCTGAGAGTAATAGGGATGACACAGTAAACAGTTGCAGTGCATATAGTTTCCAGGACAGGCATGGCTATAGTAATAAAAGTAAACTTAAAGTGAGAAACAGACAGCCTGTTCTGGGACACTGCATATTGGTGACTAAAGCAATCCAGCACAGATAACATAGATCAATGCAGTACATACATATACAAACGATCAGTGCATTGCTCATAGGAGTCTCCTGGGCGGAATACAAATTATTGTAAAAAAAAAAAGGTTTATTTTATTAAGAAAAAATCCCACCCCATATTAAAAGTTTAAATCACCTACCTTTTCCCATTTTATAAATAAAAATAAATAGATAAAAAATAAAGTACAGAGTAAAGAAATTAATAAAGATTATACTTACCTCTCCACGCTCCACAGTGTCCTCCTGCCTGTTCTTCTCACCAGAGCCACCACTAAAGCTTCCAGAGTTATCTGTGCAGTGAAAGGCCTCTCAGCCACTCACTGGCACTGTCCCGTCTCGGCCTGTCATTGTAGAAAGCTTCAACAGAAACTGCAGTTAGCGGGAACAGAGACCAGGACACCAGGGAGTGTGGAGAGGTAAGTATAACCTTTAATACTTTTTAGGTAAAACAAGGGGTACACGGACATCGCTAACTCTCTCTCTCTCTCTCTCTCTCTCTCTCTCTCTATATATATATATATATATATATATATATATATACATATATAAATATACAGCCCTTGCTGCACGATTATCAAGCCGTGTAATAGGCACTGTAAGTGAGCACTGATCCAGCAGATCGGCGCTCGCTTAATGTGTTAATCTATCAGGCAGCGTAATACAACCCATAGTGTTTGCGTGTGTTGGGGACTTGTCCCCTTATTGGATAAAAGGTGGCGGTGTGTATTTGGGAGGGTTAAGGTGTCAGTTTTCAGCCTGACTGGAATGTATAGATGAAGAATAAATGAGTGGAGAATAGTTGTATTCATATCAAACGCTGGGCAATGATGTGTTCATGACAGACAGCATCACAATTAACCTCTAGACATGTGATATATATCTGTAGAGTACATGTGCCCTATGACACTATGCATTAGAATATGGAGAGAATTTAATTATTTATATTCCGACATATATGACATATTTATATTTATATTACAGAAATTACTTCTTATACCTAAAGCCAATATATGCTCTAATATAAGAGTTTACCTGTACGTCTCACTGCTTATAATACAGCAGTTACTATTGTTTGTACAAAATAAAATTAATTAAAAAATCTTAAATATTTATTGAAGAATTTTCCCCGTTATTTATTACACACAATGGTTTAGTTTTCTCACAGTGCAACAAGCTCCAAAATAGCTTGACAATGAACTCATGGGTAGCGCTTAATAATGAATCCTGGGGAAGACATCAAGAATAGCCTGACTGATGAGATAAACAGACAGAACATCTGATTAACTTCTTAGGCCTCAACATCACTGTCTGAAGGAAGCCTTAGAAGATTAGTGAGTTCTCCCATCCTATTTATATCATTTAACCTTCACGATGACAGAATGTATACTCAGGGAATTGCTTAGAGAGCAGGTTGTAAAGCCGCCTGTAGGACTTTATCAGGCTCAATGATGTCAATAGAAAGAAGAAGAAGAAATGCTTGCTAATGATTCACTGGATAATTCCTACTCTGGGAACTTTTTTATGCTATTTTTCCCCTTTAACTTTCTTACATAATGGTACATTTAAAGGAGAGGTCCTGTGAAAATAAAGAAAAGCAGAATGGAGGGGGGGAGGGGATTGCGGGAACATAATAAAAAAAGTATACTTACCAGTCCCTGTGCCTCTGTAGCGCCACTCCTGGGTCCCGCTGCTCTCTGTTGGCTGTTATTTTCAGCTGGAAACTGGGAACGTCCCACCACAGTTGCGATTGGCTGAGTGGGCAATCGCTCAGCCAGGTACATGATGTTGCAGCTGAAAGAGCTGCAGGAGGCTGGCGGCTGACAACGGAACCTGGTAGCAGCGCTTTGCAGAGCCATATTTATCACTAGGCACCCGGGGCCTAGGGCAGCACCTTGCAGGGGGGCAACACCAGGGAGCAAGGGGAAGGAAACTTGCCAGTAAATCTGGTGTATTTTCAAGTTGGGGGGGGGGGGGGTAGGTAAATGTAAAGCCTGGAGCTTTCCCCCAGGCCTTTGATCACCCCAAGACGGAGTCGCTCCCTAAAAGATGAACTGGTACGGAGCTATTATGTTCCACCTAGATCCACATTTATTTTTGGATCACAAGATCCAAGATGGGGATCATTCCCCTGTGGGAGATGCTTCATTTGCCCTCATATGGAGAAAACTGATATGTTTTTAATGATTCATTGAAAGAACAAGAATTTTGGATAGTGCAACACATTGACCGCAGGACAAGTGGCGTAATTTATTATGCCACGTGCCCGTGTGATTTGATTTATATAGGCCTGACGTCACACGAGTTACGTATCAGGATTCAGGAACATATACGTGACATTAAGGGGGCCAGAGGAATAGTATTGGAGGATCACTTGGCAATCAGACAATTGAAACTAGTGGCTCGACACTTCCAAATGGTACATAGCTGCAATTGGCAGGACTTGCGAGTATGTGGCATTGATCATGCACAATTGGGATCCTGAGGAGGGGATATCAAGAATAGACTGGCACAATTGGAGTGCAGATGGATCACTAGATTAAAAATGGTATCCCCAGAAGGCCTCAATGAGCAATGAAACTTTTCTAGTTTCTTATGAGTAATAATAAAACTTGATGTAATATATTTAATACTCAAGTCCTATACTTTTTCTTTTATAGGATTTTAAAAATTGGTGTTTATTCAAAGAGGGGGGGGGGGTGCAATTCTTATATAGAATCAACCTATAATAAGGGCATCAAGTTTACATGGGGGACTTTGGTATTATTTGAGGACATGATAGTTGTTATCTATATCATAAAAATCAAAGTCTGTCTGTCTGTCCTTCTGTCTGTCTATCTGTCTGTCTGTCTGTCCTCTATAGACTTCCAAACGCCTGAACCGTTTGACCCCAAATTTGGCACACAGATACATTGGGTGCCCGGGAAGTTTATTGCGAAGTTCCCGTCCCCGCCAGATGTACAGGAGGGGAGGGGGAGGGGAAAGAGAGGCGCCTCATAGAGATGAATGGGAAAATCTCCTCACTGCAAACACAGGGGATATAATTAGCTGCAGCAGACACGGCAGTTGGAGCCTTAGCAACCAATAGGATTACTGCTTTCATTTTCACAGGGAGCAATGGTTGCTAGGGAAGCTGCCTCACAACATCCACAGTAATAAGTGGTAGACCCCCTACTCCATCTATACAGTACATGTATACAGGACCCCCTACTCCATCTATACAGTACATGTATATACAGGACCCCATACTCCATCTATACAGTACATGTATACAGGACCCCCTACTCCATCTATACAGTATATGTATATACAGGACCCCCTACTCCATCTATACACTACATGTATATACAGGACCCCCTACTACATCTATACAATACATGTATATACAGGTCCCCCTACCCCATCTATACAGTACATGTATATACAGGACCCCCTACTCCATCTATACACTACATGTATATACAGGAACCCCTACTACATCTATACAGTACATGTATATACAGGACTCCCTACTCCATCTATACAGTACATGTATACAGGACCCCCTACTCCATCTATACAGTACATGTATATACAGGACCCCCTACTCCATCTATACAGTACATGTATATACAGGACCCCCTACTCCATCTATACAGTACAGGTATATACAGGGCCCCCTACTCCATCTATACAGTACATGTATATACAGGGCCCCCTACTCCATCCATACAGTACATGTATACAGGACCCCCTACTCCATCTATACAGGACATGTATATACAGGGCCCCCTACTCCATCCATACAGTACATGTATACAGGACCCCCTACTCCATCTATACAGTACATGTATACAGGACCCCCTACTCCATCTATACAGTACATGTATATACAGGACCCCCTACTCCATCTATACAGTACATGTATATACAGGACCCCCTACTCCATCTATACAGGACATGTATATACAGGACCCCCTACTCCATCCATACAGTACATGTATATACAGGGCCCCCAACTCCATCTATACAGTACATGTATATACAGGGCCCCCTACTCCATCTATACAGTACATGTATATACAGGACCCCCTACTCCATCTATACAGTACATGTATATACAGGGCCCCCTACTCCATCTATACAGTACATGTATATACAGGGCCCCCTACTCCATCTATACAGTACATGTATATACAGGACCCCCTACTCCATCTATACAGTACATGTATATACAGGGCCCCCTACTCCATCCATACAGTACATGTATACAGGACCCCCTACTCCATCTATACAGTACATGTATATACAGTATACAGGAACTCCACCAGCTATATACTACAGGTATATCGGACCCCAAACTATACACTACAGGTATACAGGACCTCCACCAACTCTATACTATAGTTATACAGGACCCTCAAACTATTTACTACAGGTATACAGGACCCCCAAACTATATACTACAGGTATACAAGACCTCCACCAATTATACACTACAGGTATCCAGGACCCTCAAACTATAAACTACAGGTATACAAGACCTCCACCAACTATACATTACAGGTATACAGCACCAACTATATACTACAGGTATACAGGACCCCCGAACTATACAGTATAGGTATACAGGACCTTCACCAACTGTACACTGCAGGTATACAGAACCTCCCTCAACTATACACTATAGGTATACAGCCCCCCCAACTATGCACTACAGATATGCGAGACCCCTAAAAACTATACATTGTGGGTATACAGAACCCCTCCAACTATGCACTACAGGTATACACTAATTCCACTGATTAACTCAGATGAAACAATACCTTTAGCTTGGCCTCCTGGGAACAAATGTAATTAACACACTGACACTTTATACCCGGGCAGCGCCGGGTACATTTTCTAGTTCTTTATATATAGGGGAACTTATTTGGTGTTTTTTATGTTCACAACACATAGCACTTTAGGTTCACATTTTATTTATGTATTCACATTGATTTCCTTTTATCCCACTGATTAAACACATAGCATTTATTTCATTTTAAATTTGGTAGTTTTTTTTTTTTTTTTTTTTTTTTTTGGGGGGGGGGGGGGGTCAGATTTTGTTTTTTTTCACGTGTGTTTTCAATATATATCACTGTTTTCATCATTAGCACTTTTCCATTTTTATTTGTAATTATGCTTATGGTTAATATTTTGCATGCGATTGTAACACACTATTTATTATCAGGGTTAATGGTTCGGCATGGGATGCCAACACATACACTTCATCATTATGTTTTTTCACATAATTCACATTCATTTTTTCATCATAGCATTACATTCACATTGACAAATTATCTAACTGATTATAAACATTTGCATATTTCATCCACACACACTATAATTCATTGTGGTATTTATCACTTACTTGGTTGTATTATCAGATCTCATTCACATACACTACAATTCATTTATCACCCATCACTTAATTGGTGTATCATTAGATTTTATTCACATACACTATAATTCATTGCGGTTACCTGTCACTTACATGGACGTATTATTAGATTTCATTCACACACATTTCAAATCATTGAGGTCACCTATCACTCTTTTAACATTCAAATCATGTTACAGTATAAACAAATAAAAAAATTCTTGTTTTTAAATGCAATGAATCTTTATGTAAATCATGTTTATGTATTGCGTTTTGCATGATTATGTCCCCATTGTATCAATTTTGATGTTTCTCGGTAAGAAAGGGCCTCTATGCTGCAAATGCCCCCATCCAAGACGGCCACCGAGGTCATGCAATCGGTTGTGCATGCGTGTGCTTCCCCGTCGCAGCGCCTATCCCGGCGGCCGCATCTGCGATAACGCGCTTCCGGTGCCCTCGGTGATGTGGCTCTGTGGTTGGCGCGTGGTGGGGGAGGATGTGCGTGACACCGGACCGCCCGATAGGTAAGACTTTGGCAATATTCATAATTGGCTGAATGTAGGGGCATGAGGTATAAGAGGTGTCTCCTCTCACTCTCACCTCACCGCTCCTTGAGAAAGGTCTGACAAAACGCGTTGGAGGGTGAGGTGGAGGGGCTGCATTGTTGTCGGGCATTTGCTGGTGGAAACTTGGTAAGGGCAGACGTGCTGGGACAGAGTGGAGAATTTTCTCACGTGTCCCACATTTAGGCAGCTGTAGCCTTGGGAGTTGATGCATTAGCACTTTATATTTATTATGGTGATGAGTTACGGGTCACATAGCATTTGTAGATTACATACATGAATTGTGAAATTGCCTGACATGATGATTGGTATGTTACATGAAATTTTTGAATAGCCCCTCCACTTTTTTTTTTTTTCTGCTTTTAATTGTCTAATGTGTATATGTTTTTTATGGGTGATTTGGGAAACACAATAAAGATGACATATGATTCATAATAATTTGTGATGTACTTTGGTCTATTTGGGTTTCTTTTGGTTGATATGTGTTAAATGTAACACCTGGAGCTATTACCTACCAATCCTGTGGTGAGAATTCCATCAGAAAATATGCAAATGAAATTAATTTATGTTTTAGGCCGTTAAAAACCATGAAAAACATGATATAGACAATGTTTCTACATGTAGAGAGATGCGTGTGGCCGAAACGACTCTCCCCAAGATGGGGCGTCTTCAGGTATAGTGCCTAGGGCAGCAACAGCTGTTAATACTTCCCTGGGGCTACGGGGCAAAAGGAAAGGTAAGTATGCTTTGTGCATGGTACCTGTTCGGGTTCGCTCTGAACCTAAATGTTCGGCATTTGACTTTCGGTGGCTAAGGAAGTCTGATGCTGCCCTAGGGCTGCCAGGAAAACATGGATGCAGCCATAGGCCTATGGCTGTATTCATGTTTTCCAGGACTCCCTAGGGCTGCATCCAGGGCCGGCGTCAGCACCCGGCATACTCGGGCAAGTGCCGGGGCCCACGGCCGCCCAAGGGGCCCCCGACACTTGCCCGAGCAGTGAGCCAGACGCCCGCCGCATCACCGACCCCCGTACACCCGGGGGAGCGGGTGCTGCCGACCCCATGCCGGGGGAGGGCTGGAGGGGCTGGGGAAGGACCTGCCGTGTTTGCTGCACTGGGGAAGGACCTGTGGTGACGTCATAAGGGGCGGGGCTGAGAACAGGAGAGGATGCAGGTGGATGAAGGACCTGTGATCATTGTCATGTGACATGAGGGGGCGGGGCTCACTTATACCTTCCTTCTGTATGCTGTGAGTTTTAGTCCTCCTCTTATATCTCCTTTTGTAATGTCCTCTGATCTGCCATAATGACAGGCTGTCCATGCTGGGAGTTGTAGTACTCCTCTTAAATCTCCTCCTGTGATGTCCTCTGATCTCCCATAATAACAGGCTGAATATGCTGGGAGTTGTAGTACTCCTCTTAAATCTCCTCCTGTAATGTCCTTTGATCTCCCATAATAACAGGCTGGACACGCTGGGAGTTGTAGTCCTATTATATCTCCTCCTGTAATGTCCTCTGATCCCCCATAATAACAGGCTGGACACGCTGGGAGTTGTAGTTCCCCCCGGTATATAATTACCCCCGGTAATGCCTCCTGATTGTAACTCCATTCTAGCCTGCTCTATGGTGAAGAAGCTAGAATACAGACTCCAGGGGGAGGACCTCCTTCTAGCAACTCCATTCTAGTCCATTCTAGCATGGATGCGCTCTCACCAACAGGCGCAGAGCGATGACGTCATCACGCCTGCTGGTGGATCCACAAGGCGCACACAAGGGAGAAGAGTGCCCGTCCCCCGCCCGGATTAGTGAGTACGATTTTATTTTTTTATTTTCTATGGGGGCAGGGGGCATTACTATGGGGACAGAGGGCATGAGTACTATATGGAGGGCAGAGCATGGGGACATTATTACTATATGGGGGGCACAGCATGGGACCTACAAACCTCCTTACTTTACTGCACATGACACCAAACAGTGGAGTTACTACTGTATAGGAGCCTATGGGTGGGAAAAAGGGAAGGAAGTTGCTGGAAATGTGCGGAGCCTAAGATGTTTGTCCGACAGGTCCTGAAGAGATGAATTGTAGCTAGAAGAAATCATCATGGTGGTCTGGGCCAGATGGAGAGGAAACGGAGAGTGATCGCCTCAGATCAAAGAAGACGTCACCTGTGAGTTACTGAATTACGTTTTCTTTCGGTATTTTGTCAAACTTTATTTGGTAGGTGTGCCCCGAGGTGTGCTATACAAAGGGGCCCGCTGAGGCTCTCTCGCCCAAGGGCCCACAAAAACCTGGAGCCGGCCCTGGCTGCATCAAACTTTTCTGGCTGCCGGGGGTCAAATGCTGTGTGTTCAGGTTTGGAGAATGTCGCTGAACCCAAACAGTTAGGCAAGTCCGCTCATCACTATGGATACATCTATTTCTGCCTGCTAATCATGAACAATAGTAAGCAGATATGAGTAATAACTGCAAGCAAAATGAATTTGAAATGTGGTAATCATAGAAGATGGAAAGTAATACAGCTTCTCCTGCTACTGTACATCTGATAGGATTAAATAGTTATGACTGGGCTGGGAGATGAAATGTAATATTGTTCTGTGTTATTTTATTTATCGCATTTTATTTCATCCAGAAGAAGCTTTTTCACTCTTCTATTCAGTCAGTAGTTTCCCAAAGATTGTAATCATCAAACAACAAAATCTTATTGAAACTGAAATATCAATAGAGCTGGGCTCCCTAGACCTAATGGATGTGCCTGCCATAAATATAACTCTACTACCCGTAATTACATAGAAAAACAAGATAAAAGAATACACAAATTCTGGTGCAAAGCATCCAAATGAAGGTGATATAAATGGGGAAGAATTTCTAAGATTTCAATTGTGCACACCTTGTTAATAAGTAGAGATGAGCGAACCTGGAGCATGCTCGAGTCGATCCGAACCCGAACGATCTGCATTTGATTAGCGGTGGCTGCTGAAGTTGGATAAAGCCCTAAGGCTATGTGGAAAACATGGATATTGTCATTGGCTGTATCCATGTTTTCGAGACAACCTTAGAGCTTTATCCAAGTTCAGCAGCCGCCGCTAATCAAATGCCGAACGATCGGGTTCGGATGGACTCGAACTCGAACCCGGTTCGCTCATCTCTATTAATAATGTAATCATGGTGATTGTAGCAATTACTTCTCTCAACAACTACATATTGTTGCTTTTCTCTAGAGATGTTGACGTGTTGTCAATAAAGTTAAGTGTTAAAAAACTTATACTGATCACCTGGTACGTGCATGTCCAGAATAAGTCTGGTGCCAACGCACTTTAATCAAATGGAACCTGTCACTCCGTCTATTTTGCCTTAAATGATGGCAGCGTAGATTAAAGGGATTATCCATTGCTACAAAAACATGGCTACTTTTCCCCCCTTCTCTTGTCTCCAGATTGGGTGGGGTTTCCAACTCAGTTCCATTGAAGTAAATGGAGCTTAATTGCAAACCACACCTGACCTGGAGACGAGAGGGGGAAAAGTGGCCATGTTTTTGTAGCGCTGGATAACCTCTTTAATGACAGAAATGCTGAACAGATTAGTGTATTACTTACATAATTCTGTTCAGCTGTTCTTCTGATATGCAGGAGAATAGCATTCATGCTATTGGGTGCTTGGGGTGTAGATAGTAGGTTAGAAAATTGTAGCTGAGATAAGTTGGTTAGAAAGGTGTAGATGAGCTGAGTAGGTTAGGGGGCTGCCTTGGGGGCCTTGCCTAGTAGGGCAGTACTCTACTGGGATGGTTTGTAGTGACTTGGTGTAGAAAGAGACTCTCATACTCATGATTAAGATAAGAAGAAGAGAAGACAACCTTTTGCCAAGGTTTGGTTGTAAGAGTCCCAGACTAGAACAACTGGGCTAAGCTAACCTCTCAAGATTACCCGAGTAGGCTGAGCAAGGTTCAGTGAAGTACTTCAGCTTATGCTATTTGCTCTGTGCCACAGATCAATCCTGGCTTTGGATTGTCCTGACCTTCGAAGAATTCCTGGCGTCAGCAAGGTTTAACTCAGGTGACAGTTGCCCCACCTTTGGGTTAAGCAGTGCATAATAGCTTCTCTCATAGACTCTCACAAAACTTCACCTGTGCACAACAAACAAGGGAGAATAAGACACCAAGTGGTGATGGTGTGGAAAGGCACCTATCATCCCAAAGTGTGATACCTGACAGAACTTAGTGGCCTAAATGGGACAGGGAGCAATAATTGGCAAAAACTATGTGAAGTGCTAAAAAATCTGTGTGCGCTATTCAAATAAAAGCATTATTAATATTATTATTAAATGTACTGGGACACTACAGAGCTTCACAGCAGTTCGGCTCCCTCTCTTATATGGACATATTATGTCCTATGCGTGACGCCAAGAAAAATTATCATGTCCCTTTGGTGGTATTACTGTAATATGCTAAGGGTATTGTGTTGCTGCGTGGTGTAGTGCAACCTTAGGGCTCACCTTCTGAAACCTTCCTGTCATGGTGGGGTCCGAGGGTGCTGGGGCCCTTGTCTTCTTCAGCATACACGCAGGGACATATAATTTTTAATAAAAGTCTTCACACAATAGCGGTGAAAGTATATCAAGACTTTACTTGAAGGATAACTATATACAATCCAATACAGGGGCATCTGATGATGGCATACTGTTGGCTTGATCAGAGTTCTTTGCTTCAGGGGGAGGGTTACCTTGGTTACTATAGCTTAGACTTGATGGATAAATAGAATTTCAAAGAGACAGACCTGTTCCAGAGACTTTATAGCTTTCCGCCTTTATAAGGTACGTGTGAATAGGTACTTGAAGTTACTGAAGAGACTTGACGCTGTCAACGCTCGCTATCATGTAGGAGGAAGACGCGTGGACACACTGACTTGGAAGCCAGGAAGATGTGGACGGTGAATGGGAGACCCTCTATCACTTCACCAATCCGGCAGCAGGCACTAATTAATACAGAGGATGTCCTGCTGAGACTTTGAAGACACGTATTAGTCCTTATGGCTGACTGGAAACAGGTTAGGGGGGTTGAAGATGGAGTCTGACAGGATTACTGAGGTGACGTAGGGAGGTTAGATGTGACTCTGGCAATGCCAGACTACCAACTGTCACTGACTAGACCGCACAGCCCTTCTGGGTAAAAGGTGGGCGGAGCTAGCTTTCCCCTGGCCAATCACTAGAGTGTGATAGGTTGCAGGGGAGGAGCACTGATCAAGCTCAACACTTGTATTATTTGCAATTAATACATAACAACATATTAAATAAATACATAGCAGAAATCAATACCACTACAAGAGAGCTAAGGAAGAGCAGCAAATACATAGGCCCTAATACAGACTGTCTAAGGTTGCCAATAGCAACAATACATTTCCAGACGCCTGACAATAAATACCGTTCTGGGCCATTACAGACAGAGTCACCTAGATGGGGCTTTACAGCAGTTGGTCCTAAGTGACTGTCCAACAATGAAATGAAACAAAGAGAAATAAGTCATTTTGATGGACATTGCCATGAATGACAAATATGGCATATTCCCAAGAAATGTCATCATTCTCTGAAATGTGTGTGTCTTCGTTCTGGGCCCCTGCATACCAGGACCTAAAAAGGCTAGGCCTGGTCATCAGGGTAACTAAAGTGGATACAACTGTCTGCCCTCACCCCATTGTGAATTGGGAATTGCAGAGCATCTGTGGATCTACAAGAATGAATAGTATCCATCGGGAGCCAACCAGCGAGCAGCCTGCACCCCTTTGGACAGAAAAGTCTTGGGGCTTTGAGTATATTAAACTCTTAATATCCTATCTGCCAAATTCCGCTGTATGTGTGCTAAATGGAGGCCAAAATGGCACACTTTTGTCCTTCTTTAGTCAATGGAGCTTTATGGATCCATAAGGCATGTGCCAGAATTAAATGAATTAACAAAATTAAAAATGGGGCTGCCTGATCACTGGTAAAGGAGTACTCCAGGAAGGGGTGTATTCTTTCCACTCAGACACAGGGCTCTCTGCTGCCACCTCTGTCCATGTCAGGAACTGTTCAAAGCAGTGGCAGATCCCAATTGAAAAATCTATACCTATACTATTTTTTAAAAAAATCTCTGGAGTGCCCCTTTAAATGCAGTGTGGACCAGTCCTAATAAAAGTTATTCTTTTATTATCTAGATTTACCATGTTGATGGATAATTCATCTTCATATTAGACCACAGTTCTTCTTTTACATTTCAGTTTGCCTTGACAGCACATCTTATTATGTGAGGGTTAATCATCTGCATTGAAACTCAGTACAGCAAATATGTTATTTTGGAAAATATTTGAATAATATCTCTGTCTCCATACCCAGCTAGTTACTGTACTAGGATGCTTAGTCCAGGAAAAGCCAACAAATAAATTCCACAAATTAGCATGCACTGTCCATAGCTACAGGACTTATCTGCACATGCACATGCGGCATGCTTTCTCTGCTGATGATGGTATACCACCAACACACCAGTCCTGCACACAACTGGACAGCTTTCTTTTCCAGTAAAGCTTACTGCTGCAAAAATGAAGATAACCTTATGGCTCAAAGACTAAGTTAACTGTAATATAGCAGAGGAAGGAAGAGACAGCATGTGATCAAGTCATGCAAGAGTTCAATGACCAATTTATTTCTGATAAACTTGTGTGACAGTAAAAAGTAGAGACATATAAAAGCTACTAAAATTAGATTACAGGCTGCTATAAAGGTGGAATCCAAACTCCATTACTTCTGTAAAGCATTCTTCTTAGGGCTTTGACCTGCAGTCAGCAGATATTATACCAAGGTTCGGGCTTCCTGATTCGTGATTATGCTTGAATGCTTCCTTGAACTTCCTTGAACTTATTTACTAAAGACTAAGAAGGTCAGTAGGGTGCCCTATGATCAGCTCCAAGCTACAGCTAAGCATTTCTTCACCTGTGATAAATCAGCATGACACCTTACCCTCCAATGTAATGTAACACATATGGCAATATAGAAATGCATTTACATACCGCTATATCACATTCATAATACCAGAGCCTCAGCCCCAGCAACAGATGAATATGTTATATTATAGGTTACTGCACAGTATAACAATCAGTATGTGGAGTATAATGTATAGTAAGTGCCTAAACCTGAAAATACAGCAGCAGTTTGTAGATACAGGATAGAACTGCAGATCTCCATAATGCAGTGGCGTAGTACAGGCTAGAAGAAAGAAGCAGGGCTGCTGTCAGAGGTTTGTGTGGTCACATGACAGCAATGGGGAAGGAGTGTGTGTTCAGCATGGACCAATCAGGAAGTGAGAATCACAGAGCTGTGCAGGAGGACAGTGACAGAAACTTTTCTATACAGCAGTGTGAATGGGTGAGTGTGAGTGCAAGCACACTATAGCAGCAATGTGTATAACTGAGTGTAAGTGCAGGCAGTTTATAGCAGCAGTGTGTATAGCTGAGTGTAAGTGCAGTAACATTATAGCAGGAATGGAGAGGATGGGAAACCAGGGGCGGATTAACTTTACCATAGGCTGTTCACCTAGCCTGGGCCCCCCCACCCCACTGTAACTATGGTGGCACTAGCCTGGCGTTCATAGAACAGGACAGATAATGTCATGATGTCCTGATTTGTGCATAATTGCCATAAAAAAACTGATTTTTTTGCAAATCATGGCGGAAGTGTAGCCAGGAGACAGTACACCACTGAAAGTGTAAGTCTTTTTGGGTGGTCATGGGCCCCCCAGGAGCTCAGGGCCCCGGGCTACCGCCCGAAACGCCCCTATTATAATCCGCTACTGTGGGAAACACAAGGGCTGACAGAGACTGCAGGGAGCACTTAGAAATAAGCAGGACATATGTGAGCACATAGAGAGGTTACAGCTATGAAGCGATTACCCCCTCAGTCCTGTCCCCTGAAGCCCCAGCCTGAAGTGGATCTGCTATGATTTGGAAGGTGAGAGAGAGTTCCTGGGTCAGAGTACAGTGCTGTAGACCACGCTTTGCAGACCATTCCCTCGTCCAACCCCCCCCCCCCCACACACACACACACACACACACACACACACCCCAGTACAAGGAGTTCTTAAACCAAAGCAATGCTCTTAAACCAAGTTACAATTTTGAAAAACTGTGAGCTTCTCTTGCAAAACGCTCTCAATCCAAAACACTCTTAAACCAAGGTACCACTGTAGTATCAGGCCCACCTCTATGCCCGAACATAATATTACATCCTTCTGTGTAGCCCCTGCATAGTATTAGGACCCTCTGTTCAGCCCCCATATTGTATAAGACTATTTTGCAGTCCACATATAACATCTTTGCTCTCTTATTGTTAAAAGGCCCCCTATGTGCAGCCTCTTAAGTATTAGTTCCCTCTGTGCAGCTCTAAATATTATTAGCCCCTATTTGTGCACCCTTGCTGTGTGCTCAATTAAAAAAAAAAAAACACGTGTCACACCACTCCACTGATTCTTCTCACCTGGTGCACACTCTTTTGTCTTCTGATCCGTTTACAAGGAGCGATAATTCACCCAATCAATCTTTTACCAATTTTGAAGCAACAATTAGTTTTTTTTTAACAATCAGCATTTAGATGAATCGTTAGCAAAAAGCGTTATTGCAATTGTTTCAAGATCGCTTAAACCCATCTCACACATAGGGTGAATCCATGAAAGAATGTTCAGACAAAGCGATCTACCAATTTTCAGCGAACGACCAACGACAATTTGAGAATATGTTGAAAGATCACAATGAATGATTTCTTGCTCGTCCCTTAACCCCTTAACGACATAGGGCGTATATTTACGCCCTGATGCCGTTAAGGACGTTCAGAGCGGGGCCACGCAGCGACCCCGCTCTGAACCGCGGCGGTCCCGGGTGCCGCTTGTAGCCCGGGACCGCAGGTATTAGCGGGCACGGTCCGATCGCCGTGCCCGCTAATACAGTAATCAGATGCAGCTGTCAAACATGACAGCTGCATCTGATTACCGGACGCAGCGTCATCCCTGGTGTCTAGTGGGGAGATCGCTCCTCCGGGATGTTATCCCGGAGGAGCGATCTCCGTAACTGAAGCCGGCCGGGGACCGCTCCAAGATGGCGCCGTCCCCGACTCGGCACTCGTTTACTTCCGGCTGCAGCAGCCGGAAGTAAACGAGTGCCTATCTCATGGATCTCTGCAGCATATCTATGCTGCAGAGATCTCAATGAGAGATCAGAGCACTTATACTAGAAGTCCCCTAGGGGGGCTTCTAGTATAAGTGTAAAGGTAAAAAAAAAAGTATTGTTATTAGTAAAAATCCCCCTCCCCCAATAAAAGTCATAATCACCCCCCTTTTCCCAGGTTATAAATAAAAGTAAATAAATAAATAAATAAATAAATAAATAAAAAAACATGTTTGCTATCGCCGCGTGCGTAATCGCACGACCTATTAATTAATCAAATTACTGATCTCGCACGGTAAACGGCATCAGCACAAAAAAATCCCAACGTGCAAAATTGCGCATTTTTGGTCGCATCAAATCCAGAAAAATTGTAATAAAAAGCGATCAAAAAGTCATATATGCGCAATCAAGGTACCGATAGAAAGAACACATCATGGCGCAAAAAATGACACCTCACACAGCCCTATAGACCAAAGGATAAAAGCGCTATAAGCCTGGGAACGGAGCGGTTTTAAGTGACGTATATTTGTTGACAATGGTTTGAATTTTTTACAGGCCATCAGATACAATATAAGTTATACATGTTACATATCGTTTTAATCGTAACGACTTGAGGAACATGCATAATAAGTCAGTTTTACCCCAGGGCGAATGGCGTAAAAACACATTTCCCCCAAATAAACAAAATGCGTTTTTTTTTTCAATTTCACCACACATTTATTTTTTTTCTGGTTTCGCAGTGTACTTTATGCAAAAATGCAGCCCGTCATTGCAAAGTACAATTAGTGACGCAAAAAATAAGGGCTCATGTGGGTTTCTAAGTGGAAAAATGCAAGTGCTATGGCCTTTTAAGCACAAGGAGGAAAAAACCAAAACGCAAAAATCGAAATTGGCTCTGTCCTTAAGGGGTTAATCGTTTGCTGTGTTTACCCGAGCCGATTATCGCTCAAATGCACCTTCGCCAGTGGGGCGGAGAGGGGGCGTTACAGGGGGTGCGGCAGCACGCAGAGGGGCGTGGGCTCTGCGTGCGCCGCATTTAATATTTTTACAGTGGAAAAATGATACTGCAACCTACGCTAGCTCTGAGCTGGCGTAGGTTTCAAAATTTCCGCACAGACGGTCACCGTGTGGTCGAGATTTATGTAGAGGCAATGCGCCTCTACATAAATCCCCTGAGCTCTGGAGCTGTGGGGACATTTGTAAGCCTGGCATAAAAAACACCGGACTTCGTAAATGTCCCCCTATGCGTATACACTCCGGCCGGGATTCCTTAGAAGGCAGCACTTTGTAAGTTCCGTAGTAATCATGGCCGTTGTTGCAAATCGGCAACAATGGCCATCATTAGTACGTATCTTACATAGTGTGAACATAGCCTAAAGGTGTACACACAGTTGAATGGTATGCTAATCCAGGAATTGGGTTGTCCAATGCTGTTGCCATGCCACTGCTACACAACATGTTCTTTATATGCCAGTTACTGGGAAATCAATGGAACCTAACAGTAGACACTATTTTCATAATCTGCTGACCGCATGCAGTCTTTTTAAAGCTGTGAAGCTGGTAAGTCCCAAGAACATTATATTTAGTTAATGGTATTTAGTTGTCTAGCCAGGAGAGAGATTAGATGTTATTTTTATCATGTAAACATTCATGGGCACATTGAAGAAGACCTTGAAATGGAAAACAAAAGGACAGTCAACAGTCTTAATAAGCATTTATAAGTAGTTTTTATGTTTACAAATTAAAAAGAGTTTAAAACTGGTAATATGTCATATATTAAAATTAAAGGAGTACTCTGATTTTATTTTGTAATATAACTTCATTTTAATAAATCTATGCATTTTGCTTATACATTAATTTACATTAGAGGCTCCTCTGCTGCCACCAACATTCGTGTTGGGAACTTCAGAAAAAAATGACTCACTGAGGGATCAGGTTAGAGCTACTTTAAGAAGTCTATTGAGTGCAGGAAACATTATACCACCAGAGGGAGAGACGAGAGAGACGAGAGAGATGAGAGAGAAGAGAGAGAGAGGAGAGAGACGAGAGAGAGAAGATTGAGGCAGTGGTGGGCAGATTTACAAGACAAGAGCAGGTACCCGGCAGTTGGTTCTGAGGTGCAATGCATAGTGGGAGATGTAGTTTCCATTAGGGAGCCATGACAGTTTGAATCTGGGGTTAAGGGCAGTGTTGACAAATAGCAAAGGTGTCAAACAACAGTAGGGGATCAGTGAGTGCACCTATATGCTTTTTGTGCATTTTATTTTTCTACAGCATTGCTGGAATTCCCCTTAAATTTGCCACTTCTTTATTTTCCAGGTTTTGGTGTAGGTCGACCATTCTATAACAAAACACCACAATCACTGAGCTCAGGGGAATCAGTAAAAAATGTAATACTCATTCAACAATTTTCATTGACACAGTCACTAAAAAAAAAAAAGGGGTCCATAGAGCCTCAGTTACGAGTCTCAAAACACGGGAGTAGCCAGATATCCCTCCTGGGAAGGAAACCATTGCAAAGGGGTGCCTCCCAGAGAGCAGATTACCAAACCACCCTGATATATAGCCCTTCAAGTTCCCACTCAGTTGTGAGTATTAGAAAACATAAAGGAAAATTCCAGGGAAATTCCAAAGTCTAACTCTGTTACGAGTATTGCGACATGACAAGGGAATTCTATCCTGCCTTCTATCAGTTACTATGGGTAGGTGTATGAGTATGCGCAAAGGAGTTCCGCCCAGAATCTTGGCAACAATTCCATAGTGTTAACAGGGCCTAACGGGGGCAATGAACAGTAAGGCCCAGTTCACACTGAGCAAAAACTGCTGAATTCCACAGTGAGCTCTCCCCCGCGGAATCCCGCCCTGCTCAGTGTCCTGCAGTAAGTGAATTGGAAGTCGCATGCGCGTCCGCTCCTGCCACTCAAAGAAATGACATGTCAATTCTTTGAGCAGAGAGTGGAGGAAGCGGACACGCGCGCGCCCTCCCATTCACTCAATGCAGAACACTGAGCATGGATTCTGCGGCAGAGAGCTTCCCCGCGGAATTCTGCTGTTTTTGCTCAGTGTGAACTGGGCCTAAACCCCCAAAACACAGCAATCACTGAGCGTTCTATAGAAAGCATTGGTCATATTACTTTTGACCCACTTACCTACTGTAAAGGTCACTGACTTGTGTGATATCACTGACTTGTTCTTTGTGTGATATCACTGACTTGTAACATTGTAACGTCGGTGTATTTACTTCACTAGAGAACAATAAAAAGCTTTGAATTATTGGAGTTATGGAATGACGCTTACTTACAATGAAAGAATATTGTGCTAGTTGCTAAAATACAGAGCAGGTGACATGATCTCTCATTCAGAGAATATGCCCATATTCTGTTATACCCAGAGAATGATGTTAGATAACTTATTGGTATGGCATCAGAAAAAACAGTGCTGCAATGATTTTCTTAGGCTTCTCCGGGAATATTCAATGACTCAGGAACCATTTCTTATCTTATTATCATTACCTCTTTCAGTCATGATATATTATTATATTGGCTTCAATAATTTTCCTTTTCCTCTTCCATCAATATCTTAACTCCAGAAGCTTTTGTGCTTTCATAGATTCAAGCCGTTCTTTCCTGGGTGACACTTTGTAATTTTTCTTTTGTTTGATAAACAAATTGCGGAGCAGCAGACAATGGTATAAATCAGGTCTACTGAACTACTTATAATGTTACCATCAGAATTTCACTGAATTGACTGCGAGAGAGATGACTGATGTCTTATGGCGGTGAAGCTGTCTCAGAGACTTAAACAAGAACCCCTTTGTGCTATTATACTCCTCTATTACAGAGTAAGGCTGTGTTCACACTGCGTATGAGTCCGGCCGTAGTGCGAACCGCGAATATACGCACGTAGTTTTGAGGTTGATGCGTTCGCTTGAAAGTATACGATATATGCCCGCACAGTGCAAAGTACGTATGAGCTTACGGCTGGATCGTATATGGCGCCGTGAAAAATGAACACGACCATTGTTTGAGGACAGAAATGTTGAAACTCACGTAACCAAGTAAATGACCTGTTTCAGATCGCTTCAAAACAAGCTAGGGAAGCATAACTATACTACGGGCGTATGTTCGCGGTTCTCATCCGGCCGCATGTCTATTTTTCCCACGCCCGTAGTTTCAGCCGCACATGTACGGCGGCGTATGAAATGCAGCCGGACTCATATGCAGTGTGAACATAGCCCAATAATGTATGAGCCGCTGCTGTCTGAGTATTGAGAAACAGTAGCGTGGGAGCATGGCTGGCACAGTGTTTAATAGACAATATGACTGTATTAGTTTAACACCATTGCAGGTACAAAATACTGTAGGTAGTATGATTGCCATTATAATGCAGGGTCATCCTTACAGCTCCAGCTGCCCTAGACACTTGGACTGTATGGACTCCATTAGGGTGAGTCCACATGGGTCGAAACGTTTTCATGCACATCTGTCACAAATACCTGACAAAAAATGCATTTGGATTTTTGGCCATTCACTGTGAATCTTACCCCAATACACAAAACGTAACAGAATCAATCCTGAATACAAAACATATTCAACATGTTGCAGCTGCACATTCAGAATTAAACCAAAGTGGGAATTGAATTTTTTTTCCCTAGGCCTCAGCATGATGGTGACAGCTGCTCACTTGAGTGCTGCCCCATCAACCCTGCTGCACTCGGCCTAGGCCTTCAAGGGCCAAGTGGCAAATTTGACCCTGATTGTATGTACATACTATCCAGTTTATACTCTAGCTGGTGTTATGTAGGCTTCCTGGCTAGCACTATAGGGGAGCGTTATCAAGCCTGTCATAATTTCACACCGCTGTTATATAAGGCCCGCTCTCACTTACCCCTGCCATAGTTTACAGCTGTTTGCAAGCGTAAACTATGATAATTTAAGAGCAGGAGGAGGTTGTGCCTCCTCCCTGCTTTGCAATGATCCCTGTCCTCCCATCAGGCCAACGCCTGGTGTACACGGTGGAAAAGGCAGAAGTCAGTGCTTTTTTCGTGGTTTATTAATGTACCCTCATGTGTGCACTATGATTGGTATTATAACACTGTGATTGCCGTTATCATGCTTTACAGTTGACATTATGGGAATCATTCATGAAGCTTGCTCCCCTGACTTATGCCACAGAGAAAGCACAGATTCGTCCCTCCTCCGTAGCATATGCCAGCTTTAACCCCATGCTTGCCCAATGGGTGTAAATCATGGCAGAACTCTACACCTGCTCAGGAGGTCTTGCCGAATTCACTAACAAGCATGCAGGTGAATCGTGTGGGGCCTAATTTAAGACCAACATCTGTGCACCGCAGTAGAGGGAACATCAGAGAGGATGTCGTATAGTTGTCTTTGTGTAAAGCAAGAAGCTGCAAAGCATTTGTTTCTAAATCATCTTTATTTTCTTCCACACATTTGACAATCATCACATTTAAGATGACTATTACATAGTGTACAAGTCTGCGCAAGTCTGCACCATCCTAAGTCCTGTTATATTCCAATATGCTTTAACCATTGCTTGTAATGATATATTAACAATCTACAGACGCTTCTGACATTCCAAAGTTCATTCACTATTCACTGCCTGTAAACTTTTCCAGAAAAAAATGATTGTCAGGACATGCAGAGGAATTCAGAAAATGCAGCAAAGTTCAGTCTATAAAAGTGATAATGTGTACAGAGTCCCATCAATAGTCTGCTGTACATTTGCCCTACATTTCATAATATGTATATAAACCTACAGCTGTGTCCTTATTTCTCAACTAAACATGTATAGTGTAAGGTATAAGATTTCCATCTATCCACAACAAAATGATTTTATTACATTCTGTTGCATGATGTACATGCTGTGTTTGTCTATGTATGGAGACTCGTGCTCAAGTCCATCCAAACCCGGAACTCTCTGCAGTTGTTTACTGGTGGCTGAAGAAGTTGGATGCAGCCCTAGGGAGTCCTGGAAAACATGGATACAACCTATGGCCTACGGCTGTATACATGTTTTCCAGGACTCCTTAGGGCTGCATCCAACTTCTTCATCAAACGATAATCAAATGCAGAAACTTTCAGGTTCAGATGGACTTGAGTTACACTGAGTGTAACCAGGAGCCTGGCTCTTCCAGTTTCCCTGTCCAGGACAGACCAGCTTTAGTCTATCCTTATGGAAGACACAGAGACTTTCTTTCTTAAAGCAACACTTCTACCTATAATGCAGTGCTAAACACCTAAAGAGAAGTCAGAGATCACCCCAACCCACGCCGTGAAAATCTTAAACACAGTGCAGGACAGTATCCTAACAGTAGAGGAACTGACCCGGATATAGCGAAGCAGCTAAGAGCCTACGTACTCTATCTCACAACGCAGGTGACACCAGGACACCCTCGGACACTTCGCTCAACTCAGGTAACTAGGGATGCGGCTTGTGTCACCCTGATAGGATGAGTAACTCGGTGGTCATCTTCACAAGTATTCTCAAGTATTTTTTCTTCTTATTACTATTCTTCTTCTAAATTTCCAGCAGAGCACAGTATTACATTGGGTTGGAACTCTCCTTACTCTTTTCAGCATGCAACCAAGCCAGCACTGCTATTCCACTTACTACCTCAAACAGTTCTCAGTGCAGATCTAGTAAAGTCAAGATTGTATTATATACCATTTACTTGTATCACAGGAGATCTACCAGTAAACACCAAGTTTATTTATTCTACTAGAACTCAGTGGTTATTGCACCAGCACCTACACACAGGCTACACCGTCCTTGGGTCATCTCTCCTTTCTGTGGGTGACGTTCAACTTCTTCAGCCACTGGTGATCAAATGTCGAACAATTGGAATGGAGCATGCTCCAGTTGCGCTCATCACTAGTGCAGATCATATTTAGTGATTACTTTTACTGGGATCAGGGTCACATCAAACATACGCCCCAGACATATACCAATATTTTGGCTATTAAAGTCTATAGGTTTGTCGTCATACATGTATATCGGAATATTGAATATACATGACAGATATATTGTAAACTGTTTTCCTGTCAAAAATGTTCTTATAGAATGCAAACAAGGACATTATTGCTCTTTATTGCAATCATTATTACTGTGTTGCATTTTCTATACTATAAAGTGTAGACACATGTTGTTAATAAATGTTAGTAATCTCTCCTGGGCTATTATTCTTAATGAAAGAGGATGGATTTTGCTGAGTCGGCTCTTTATTTTTATTTACATGCTGTATTAAGTATTGCATAATTTGAGCAAATGCATGAAGCTATGTATGGAGTAAATATGGCATGAAGCCATGTGATTCTGGCAGGAATCCAGATGTCTGATCCCACTGTAAAATGCTAATGTTCCTTATTTCCTTTGGACATTCATAGTTTCCACCCATTTTTCACATTCTTGACATAATATGCTCAGCTATCTCTGCATAGCAGTGTTTTTCCAACGTTTTCTAATTCACTGACCTGCATTTATAGCCCGTATCTGACTTGGAAATATGGCTCTGTTTATTTATGTTTAGCTGCGCAGCTGAATCTGTAGACACGGTTGTACGGTATATTACATTTCAGGGAGTGTTTGCCATTATGTTGTTACACTGTAGCGATGGGGAGAATTTTGCTTAAAGGGGTACAATGAACTGGTGTGACAATTCTTTCCAGTCTGACGCAGTGCTCTCTACTGCCACCTCTGTCCATGTCAGGAACTGCCTAGAGTAGTAGCAAATCCCCATAGTAACCCTTTCCTGCACTGGGCAGTTCCTGACATGGACAGAGGTAGCAGCAGAGAGCACTGTGTCAGACTGGAAAGAAAACACCGCTACATGCAGGACAAACAGCAGCTGATAAGTACTGGAAAACTGGACATTTTTAAATAGAAATAAATTACAAATCTGTATACCTTTCTGACACCAGTTGATTTGAAAGAAAGAAAATTGCCAGAGTTACCCTTTAATTGTATGCTGCTTCTATCACTTTAAGGCTATATTCACACTATGTATGATTCCGTCCGTAGATCGTACGCCGCCATACACGTGCAGCTGAAACTACGGGCGTGGAAAATATAGACATGCGGCCGGATGCGTACGAACCGCGAACATACGCCCGTAGTACAGTTATGCTTCCCTAGCTTGTTTCGAAGCGATCTGAGGCAGGTCATTTACTTGGAAATCTTCTCCCAGCCCCGTAAACCACACAGAACCTTTTGGATCGAAAAATCAAGTTCAATTTGGCTGAAATAAGTACTTTGTACGTGACCGCATGGAAATCCACGGCCGTGAGTTGGAACATTTCTGTCCTCAAACAATGGTCTTGTTCATTTTTCACTGCGCCGTATACGTATACGTAGTGTGCACTGTGCGGGCGTATATCGTATACTTTCAAGCTAACGCATCAACCTCAAAACTACGTGCGTATATTCGCGGTTTGCACTACGGACGGAATCATATGCAGTGTGAACATAGCCTTAATAATATTGATAAAAGTGACAAATGCCTATGTTTTTAGTACTAGGTCATGAGACTGTAGGAAATATTCCATTTCTAAAATGGCATAATATTCTCTTGAAATACCTGAAGCATTTATGAAAACGCCATGTTCACACGGTGTAAGACACCAGTGTCAGAGAAGATCATCCCGGCCAGTACTGCAATACCGTCCAGATGATCTTAACTCCTGATGAGATGCACCACAGTGGTTTTCTGCGACCGCTAATCAGTGAATCTATAGAGATTCCATAGAGGGCAGCACTAGGTAAGTTCCATAGTAATCATGGCCGTTGTTGCAAATCGGCAATACGGCTGTGATTATTACGAAATGTACGTAGTGAGAACATAGCCCAGCTGTGAGAACAGGACGCGTTTGGCCATAGGACTGGCATCATCAGAATGGTACCTGTGGGGGGATCAGTGGAAGGTGAGTACATGTCTTCTTTTCTTATTTTTTTTATTACATCCTGAGTTTTTTCAAATATTAAATTATTTTATCTGGACAACCCCTTTAAGTAAAGGAAAACCTAGGCATACCATTGGGTAGTTTCAGATAATAGCTGCAAGAGGGTCAACTCACTCCACATTTGCTCACTTATATAATTGAACACTAAATGGCTTTGAACTACAGTAGGCAGGACTGGTATAATACTAATAATGCCAGTGCCAGTCACTGTGTGTCTTCTCTGAATAGCATAATCAGAAACAATCCCTTCACTGATTTCAATGTGACCGCTATAGTCCCTGTCTAATTCTAAGAAACGGTCTCTGTTATGTCATTGGCATGAGACTGGCTCCCAGCAGTAAACAGAAGGTACCCTTTCATTGTGTAGGCACCAAACATTGCCATTGTTTCCTTAGGTTTTAGAGAAACAAACCAGTCTTTGACATTGCAGAGTATATGCTGTTTATTCTGGGTTGTAAAGGTTTAGTGGTGTGATTTATCACTATTTGAGCAGACACTTTATGGTATCCATTTATTAAGAGATTACAACAGTGCAATGCAGAACACAATGTTCAGTGACAACCCTACTACAGGGAACTTCATGAAAGAAATAAGTGATTGGCCTCATCATAAATAACTAATGCCCAGAAGGTCAACAACATGCTGTCCCATCAGGTAGTCTAAAAATATTTATTTGCTAACTAAAGTGGTACATTCGCTTTGAGGCCATGTTCACACATTGTATGACACCGGCCGCTATTCATTGAATAGCGGGCGCAGAAAACTGGCATGTCAGGTTTTTGCAGCGCCGCCAGGGATACTAGTGTATTCACTCCAGCCAGGATTCCCTTGGCCTGCAGCACAATGTGGTTAAAGGATTAATCACGGCCGTGTTGTAAATCGGCAACAACGCCCGTTATTAGTAATTTACTTATGTTGTGTGAGCATAGCCTAAATGGGTATTACACTCAAACATAACTTTTGATATGTTGCTGTAAGACTAACAAATCATTCCATCCTTGTTATTACCTATTTAGTCTCCTTTCCCCAGTTCTGAGCTTCTGCTTTCTGCTGAAAACACAAAAAACTGTGTGCCAGCTTTTCTTTCAGTCTCCCCCCTCCCTTCTGAAAATGCTGTATTTGTGACTTTGTAGCTTCTTTGTAATGCCAAAAGGGTTCATCTGAGGTCAAGTCGCTGATTAACTTGCTGTGATGTATCTCCCGGCATTACAAAGTTGCTACAAAGTTGCAGATAGGGCCTTGTTTACATGAGCCATCTTGGAAGTTGGTGGTGGAAGAAGAGAGAAAAACTCATAGATTTCTTTGCCTTTAGCAGAAAGCAGCAGCTCAGAACTGGGGGAAGGAGACTGAATAGATAATAAGTATGGAATAGATTATTAGTTTCACGATGGGCAGCAATATATGAAAAGTTATGTGTGAGTGGAATACCCCTTAAAGATCCTAAAACTCATTTACAGAGTATGTATATTTTTTTTATTATTACATAAGCTTCTCCTATTAGGGCTCATCAGGAATGAAACATTAGAGAAGTTACTCCAATTTGCATACATCTATCATTTTCTTGGACTCTTTCCAATCTGTAACACCTTTACAGCTGTAGAGAGAAGGAATTGCTTTTTATTCTATTCTACAAGAAGGAGGCAGGCCTACAGTTCATTGGGCTCCAGCTTTAGGCAGTAGTGTACGCAAAGTGATACCATTTGTTTTTATTTGTGCATAACAACAGGTCTGTTGTTTAGATACAACCAAGAAAGCTGTTTTGCTTCCCATGCCTGCTAACACCATAAAATGTCACCCCCAAATGCAAATCCCCAAGGGAAAGCAAAAAATTGGAAAAATATGTATCAAACTGGGGTATGCCCAGAATACAAAACTTTTCTTTCTTTTTTTTACTATATTCAAACATTTCGGTCAATTTAAGCAAATTTTAGGGAATGAAGGGATATTCAAACTTTTTTTTTTTTTTAAAGTAAGTCACAGTGCATTGCGAATACAAAGAAAGCATACTTACCTTTCCCTAACTCCTCACCACTGCTGTTTTGCTCATGCCTAGTTTGTCTGATCTATGATGCGTCATCCCTGCTGGAGGTGTCCACTTAGCCAGGCACTGGCTAAGGCAGATGACAACTGCAGCTTAGCTGACACTTCCTGTAGGTTTGGTATGTCAAAAGAAACAGGAAAAAGCTGAGAGCAGTGGGACCACTTGAATTTTTTTTTTTTTTTTTTTTTTAATATTGACTTGGTATGAGACTGATGCCTTACAAAGAGATTTTGGAAGTGGTTAAAATAATATGAGGTTATCACGGTTGACTGATAAGCACAATCGGGCACACTGCTCCTGGTGTGATATGTCAGAGCTGTTGTAACTGTTTATTAGTCATTAGTACATTGTTAAGTGAAATGGATTGGCAGGTCTACAAATGGACAAGGCAGATTTCACAATGGAGGAAATGCAGGTGTAGGTTTTTATAAATATTAATGCGCACTGTCTGAACTGATTTTATGCTGTACAGAACATCCTGTTCCCGAGCTTGCAGTGTATTTTCTACTGCACCAACATGCAATGTTGTTTTTGATTATTGGGTCTATTAATATGTTCACATAGAGGGTTTTTTGTTTTTTTTTTTGCAGTATTATATAGCTGTAAAAAAGGCGTAATTTATACAGTAACAGTAAAAACAGTATTTTTAAAAAACTATTTTAGGTTATTTATACATCATAAGCTCCCAACATAAGTACAGAGCAGTGAGAATTATGCTTCCCTATGGACCCCATTATAGTTTTTCATCATGATATCCATTGTTTTACCAGTAGCAATGCATGCTGCACTAATTTGTCTGGGGCTTTTTCCGGACTCTTAACGCATACAGTGATGCAGATGTAAATGATTGATTCCGATTAGAAATTGTTACAATAGAAAATCTGGGATACACTGACCTATAGCCAGGCACTTTCTGATCATTTTTGCAGATAAGAAAGCAAGCACATTGATATTTTTACATTGGGAAATGAAGTGAGGTAAATGGAAGCCATGACAGTTGTATGAATATAGCTTATATTTACATGTATTTCCTCATAGGGCCATATTACATGACCCAGTGACTAGTGTAAGCGAGCCTCAATCTGCTCGATTGGCGTTTACTTACTGAGCCTATTAAACAGCTTGAGAATTGTACAGAGATGTCCATGCAGCCCTTGCCTTAAAAGTGCAAAATAATACATTGAATACTTTCCTGTCCATGCTTCCTGGTGTTCTCCCAGCTCATCTCCACTCCCCGCAGCTGCTGCTGGCACTTCTGAGCTGGTCTCTGGAGTGACAGGCCACTCAGCCAATGACTGGCCAAGGAAGGACAGTACCACCACCAGTGATTGGCTGAGAAGCCTGACATTTCAGAGATTCCCAGCGGTGGGGAGCCTGGACTGGAAAGTATTACGTTTTTTATTATCACATTTATCAGCCATAGGTCACATATCGCTGTTATGCATAATAATGCACGGCCAGCAGCTGATGTTTTTAAGCAAGTTTCAACAATCAGCTCGTGATGATTTTTTTCAGCGTTCAGCGTTTGTGTTTATTACATGGAGGAGTAATCTGCCAAATTGGCCTGATTTGACAGATTATCGCTCGGTATAATAAGGCACCTTATTCAGAGTACCTGTTTTATAATAGTTAGGCTCCCTGATGTGGATTTTGCATCTGGGCCCAGGTACAGTTCATGAAATTGCAAAAAGCCATATATTTTGTAATTTTTCAGTCAATGTAAGTGTATGAGAGCTTGTTTTTTTTTTAATGTTTTTTTTTGTTTGTTTTTTTTTTGTGGGGGGGTATTTCTCTTTTTTTGTCATTGGGTGTAATATGTTATTTGTTCTATCATTTAATTTAATTATGGAATATCAAAAGTGACTAAAATTATATAAATGAACAACCCTCTACTATAGAGTGCAACAGGCAAAAGTTGAATGAAGTTGCAACGTCCTGTTCAACTTTGCCTCTGCATTTCTTATCCACATACGATGTTTGTTCTCTTGCCCATCCCTGGAATCCAGAAGCAGAATAGTCAATGTCCACATAAAGTTTTTTTTCTTTGTTTCTGATGACTTTATCCAAACACATAATAATACACCATGGAAAATGATTTGGTCTTAATGCATTGAAATATTATAGTTAATAATGACCTTCAGCAAAGTCTAAAGATAGAATATTCCCAACTGCTGCTCTATGAAGGTCATTATATTACTGTATCTGTGAGAAGAAGAATGTTAGAGGGGAGTGGAAAAACAGCGCCACCCCTGTCCCCAGGTTCTGTGCAGTATTACAACTTAGCTCCATTCACTTTAATAGAACTGATCTGCAAAACTCACAACAAAACTGATCATGGTATGGTTTCTTCAACGTTTTCATAAAGCTGGATAGTTCTTTTAGAGGGGTTTTGTGACTTCTTACTTTCTTCTCAGCTATCAACTCCCTATGGTACTCTCAATTTACTGTTATTTGAAGTTCCCTATCATTTTGGAGGTGCAGAAACTATTCATGTGATGAGTCATGGGACAAGTTCGGAAGTGCAGTCAGCGGGTACACCAGTGACCAGAGACAGCTCACTTTGTTTTTGTGATAATTATTTATCATTCCTCTTTGTGTAGGTTGATGCATTACTTATCCTGTGATTAAATAGTATATAGAAAAACACCCGTCCTCCTTTAATACCTCCTAACACATACAGCACATACTGCACTTGTATAAATCAGTCAGCTGCTTTGCAATGGACATGTAACCCTAACTTGTTCTTGCTGTGGGCATCAGTCTAAACTGAGCTTTGAATCTGTTCCAGTTGCAGAGAGGTCCCTTGACTACACTAGTACTGATGCTCTCAGAAAAGCAACCAATCGGGATGGTGCCGGCTTATTAGCTTCGATGCTCTAATCCCAGGTCACCAGTCTGGTCCAAACCAGATACAACTTGAAGAGATTCAGTCTTTCTCCTGTCTTGGATGTTTTCCTGAATGAAAATAGGTTTATTTAAAATGGTAAATCAAAATGAGAAAGTGTTTCAACGAGTCTTAAGTCACTCGTAACCCTTCATGCCTCATATTCCATGTAACCCAATCCCACCAGGAAATTATGTTTCTGCACCTGTTCATTTATTCCTTACTAATAAGTCTATATAGACATATAACACATGCAAAATGTTTCCAATGACTTTCATAATTCTGTTTCCTTCGGAAATTTGCTGTCGATAAGTTTTGAGTATCAAATGACAAATACTGTGCACATACACTCTGTACTAGTAGAGGCATACCTGGAGACAGGAGATCAGCACAGTGTGCTTCACAACAACAGCTGGTGATCGCTAGGTCGTACGGGCAGCCCATAGTAGATAGCGGCGGTCTGCTGCCGCCGCCCCTATTCCACGGTGCGGCGGCAGCAGATCGTTGCTATTCTGGCCGTTTGTCTTTCAACATGTTGAAAGACAAACTACAGCAATGATTGTTGTCTTCTTATAAATAAGACGATTATCATCCGTAACAGCCGATAACCGTTTCATGTAATAGGGCCTTTAGTGTCATTACTTCCAAGCCTGCCATCAATTGAAGGTGGGGGGTATATGCAAGCAGTCATACAAGTAGTAAATAAGAGGGGATAGACTGGCTAATGCTAGGCCCTTGCCATGCTGTAAAACACACTCTAGGCACTTAAAGGTAATCTGTCAACATAAAAACGCTATCTCAGCTAGTGGCATCATGTTATAGAGCGGGAGGAGCTGAGCACCGTGAAATAAATCTTTAAGGGAAAATATTCTGTATAACTTGTAATTTACTGATTGAAATTCATGATGTTTCAATGTGAAAGAGTCCAGTCCATTGAGTGACATTGCCCACTGGACTCCTTATCACAGAATGATCACAAATATGTCTTGTTGACAGGTTTGATTTAAAGGAGAAGTCTTTAAAGGAGAAGAATTTTTATTAAAGTATTGTATTGCCCCACAAAAGTTATACGAATTACAGAAAATGCTTATAAAGTGCTTTTTCCCTGCACTTACTACTGCATCAAGGCTTCACTTCCTGGATAACATGGTGATGTCACGACCCGACTCCCAGAGCTGTGCGGTCTGTGGCTGCTGGAGAGGATGATGGCAGAGGGATGCTCAGTGTCCCTCCAGTGCCCTGTATCCCTCAGTGTCCCTCTGCCATCATCCTCTCCAGCAGCCACAGCCCGCACAGCTCTGGGAGTCGGGTCGTGACATCACCATTTTATCCAGGAAGTGAAGCCTTTATATGCATTTCCCATAATAAGTGTATATTGGTAATATATTCACCGGACTCTTCTTTAAGCCTTGTTTACAGGTGTATATCTCAAATCCTAAATACTATTAAACACCTTCAGAGATTAGTGTAGTTCAAGTATAGTTTATGCATGGGTCATATATATATATATATATATATATATATATATATATAGCATCAGGGTGGAGTAAAGTGGCTTATTATGAGTAATCTTCTGACTTGTCTCATGCTACAAGCTTGATTTTACAACACAGATGCTAAGATGCTAAGAGGTTATTGGCAGACTCATTCTTGTGGTTAGACATCTAATGGAAAACTTTGAGAGCAGAAATACAGTCTACATCGCTCTTTTTTGGCACCACTTGCCAGTTGCATAAGTGAGTCAGCAAAAACAAGTACATTGCGTTCCCAAAGAAAATGTTTGCTTTCCCGAATACGATCCCCATTGACATTCTTGTTTAGAATACTTTCATTATGTCACAATTCAGTGATTTATTAACAGTAAATAGGACAGAGATGCACAATGCATTGTGGGTAACTGTGCCAGGTCTTTCTTTCTTTTTCTCATGTGAAGGCATTGTATATTTCCACTTCACTTAGTCTTCTATTTGCATCATAGCACTGGCAACTACTGACACCAAAGTCCTAAAGGAACACATTGTTCTCCATATAAAATTCTGCTAAATTTTCCATAGAAATGAATACATGTAAAATTAGAAGCAGGAATTAACAATAGACATGGCCGTTCTGGGCAAGTTATACAATATTCATATAAGTAGAGTGTAAAGCTAAAGTCATTCATGCATCATTGGCTCAGAGCCTTGACTTTGTACTGGTTCCAGTGAACACTGCTGAATAAGGGATTTCTACTTAAATTTTTATTGAGATGTCCTAGAACTCAGACAGGAAACATAGCATGATTCACTTTGTGATAAGTAGTCTATGTAGTATTATTAGGTGAGCTGTTCTAATGGCATGGTGGTGGGTAGAAGAACCGAACTGAAATATTATTAAGTATAATTTATAACTAGTGCTTTGCATAAGCTGCTTACAATATTACTATACACTAATAGATACTGGCACAAGGAAGAGAAACTAAATACACTTGCATATTACAGTCATGCACAACATGCATCTGTAGTGCTAGACAAACAAACCAAAGTAACTAAAAGTCAGGATCCAGTATGTTTTTAACCAGGGCCAGCTCCAGGCCTTTTTGTGGAGCAAACCATGTAGCATCATTATTAGGGGGTCTCAGCAAAGACAGGGGAGGGGGTAAATCAAGGGCCTCTGCTGAGACCCCGCAAAAATGACAGTAGACTACTGATTGCTACTTAGTGAGTGTCTTTGTTTATATTAGAGGTTAAAAAAAAGAAGACCAGACTACTTCGGAAAGAAGAATATTACTTTTTTATATATTAAAAGGGTCAATGAGGGTTGTCTGGGGTGTTTTATTTAAAAAAAAGATCTTTTTTAAAGTTGTTGTGTTTTTATTTCTTTCTTATTTTTGGCTTAGTAGTGAATGCTGTCTAATAGATGGCATTCATAACTAAGCCGGGGCTTAGCGTTAGCCTGTAGAACAGCTAACACTAACGGGGAGATTTATCAAATTGATGTAAAGTAACATTTTCAGATTCCAACTTTCATTTTTAAAAGACTCTGTGAGGAATAAAAGGTGGAATCTGACTGGTTGTTAGGGGCAACTGAGACAATTCTACTTTTTACCAGTTTGCTAAATCTCCCCCAAACTCCCCACATATTAACCCGGTACTTACCACCAGGGATGCCCAGAAGAGCCAGATGCCGTCAGGCCTGGAACATCAGAAAATGACAATACAGGACTAGGCGGCAGCAGGCTGGTATTATTAGGCTGGCAACGGCCAAAATAAATGGCACTTGTCATTCTGATAGTGTCAGGCTGCTTGGTTTTGTATATGGTTGGTTATAGAAAATAGAGAAGACCACACACATAAATTTAATAAATAAATAAATGCTCGCCCCTCCCCCCTTTATATTCCATAGCCAGCCAGATACAAAACTAAGCAACAGAAGTCTGACACTATCACGATGGCAAGGGCCATTTACTGAGGCCATTGCCAGCCAAATAATACCAGCCTGCTGCCACACAGTCTTTTTTTGTAGCTCCAAGCCAGCTATTCAGGAACATGAAAAAGCCTCTTTGGCTCTTTGTGCAAGAGAATATAAGCATTTCACTAGATTCTGGAAGTACAGACATATATATGAAAGGTAACATGTGTCCAGCATGGTGATAATTATAGAGAGATACAGAGACAACAGGGTTTCAGATACCACCCACCCAGTGTTTTTGTAATGTGTACTTTTGTTGGTAACTTTTATGTTTGTATTGTGTATTTTGGATAGTAATGTAAATGTTTGTAATATACCGTATTTCCGGCATATAAGACGACTTTTTAACCCCGAAAAATCGGGGTTTAAATCTGGGGTCATCTTATACGCCGGATATGGTCACCCCATACGGTGGGGGGGCTCAAAAATGGCCCCATCCCCACCGTATGGGGCAACCACTATAAAAAAAAAAACATTTAACTCACCTAGGGCCCGTTCCCGGCCTCCGAGTGCCTCCGGTGCCGTTCCCGATGCAAGTAGTGTGACGTACACTACCTGGGCCGGAGATGGGAGAATGAGAGAGGCTTCGTCAACTTCCAGTGCCTATCTCATTCTCCCGAAGCTCTTCCGGCAGCCGAGCGTCTCAGAGGCTCTCCGATGAGACGCTCTGCTGCTAGGGAGAGCATCGGCGATCTCCGTCTCTGGCGCAGGTAGTGTACGTCACACTGCCTGGCCGGGAATGGCACCGGAGGCGTGCGGAAGCTGGGAACGGGCCCTAGGTGAGTTAAATGTTTGTTGTTTTTTTAGCTGCAGTTAACCCCTGCCTGACTGCAGCAAGGCTGCGGTCAGGGAGGGGTTAACATTTTCTGGCATATAAGGCGAAACTCTTGACAATTTGCTTAAAAGTCAGGGGTCGTCTTATACGCCCAGTCGTGTTATACGCCGGAAAATACGGTATGTCTTTTTGTTGGTTGTAATGTATGTTTTTATAATGTATGTTGTTGGTAATGTATTAATGTATGTGTTTATAATATGTGTGTGTTTATAATGTATGTGTTAGTAATGTGTGTTTGTAATGTGTGTGTTTATAATGAATGTGTTGTTTGGAATGTGTGTTTGAAATGTTTTAATAAATGTTAATTTAGGCTATGTTCACACTACGTAAAAGTACGGCCGTTGTTGCCGATGGCAACAATGGCCGTACTTTTGGCGTGGTGGAACAATGCCTTACTTTCAATGGGATCCCGGCTGGAGCGTATACACATCGTATACATATCAGTTTTCTGCGGCCGCAATTCAATGAATTGCGGCCGTAGGAAACCCCGTCAGTGCACACTATGAAGCATGGTGTCCATAGTGTGCAGGGGGGGGGGCTCTGATGCGGGCGAGCGCTGATGCGCCCGCATCAGAGCTCTGCGGCCGGACAGAGTCGGTTGTTCATGGTGTGTGAACATAGCCTTACTTAGTGAGGCGAAAATCGAAATCCTTCTGCCAGGGTTAAGGCGGTAGGACTAGGCGCCGCTTGTTAGGGACAGTTCTGCTTTGCACCAACACTGCTCTCAAGGAGGAGGAATACCCCCAGGAATGGACTTTTCTAGTTAGAATTCATTTCATAGTTTCTGGATGAAGGGTGGTGATTTGCATCTGGCCTCCCTGGTTGTATCTGTACAGTGTTGTTAATAAAGTGCAGTGTATGCTGCCAAATTTTCTGCCATGAATGTAGTCTGTGCTTTATTGGGGTTTGTATTGGGATTCGGAGTTGGGTAATTTCAGTAGTGGGGTTAGCAGGTTCACCCCTTATGGGTGAGTTATGAGATCTCACAGACACTAAACAAAGGGTAATTGTAGGTGATGCTCTGGAGAGTGTATAAGTAACCGCTGCTCTGAAGTGTTGGGAACAGCTGTTGTCAGAAGGTGCAGTAAACTCAGTATTTGTGGTTGCAAAAAGCTATTGGATGCTGGAGCTAAGGCAAATCATTAGGTGATGGACAGTCAAATTTCATGTACAGTATAGTGCCTACAATGAAAACATAGGGCAAGCAAATCTTGGATTATCCAAAATAGGGTTTTGCCAGGATGACCAACCTGTCTAATTCATAAACGGACACCTCCTAATTTTAACAGAGGAGACCTTGGCCTTTTGACGCTAAAGAAGTTGGATGCAGCCCTAGAGAATCCTGGAAAACATGTGCAGTGGCCCAGAGCAGAAGATTTTCTCCTAATTGTATTTCTGCATCTGTATTTATTTGTGTTCTTACTGTCCCTGTTCTGGAAAGTAAAATGGCCACTGCAAACTGCTTATATTATGAAACCCCCCAGTGTTCAAGTCTGGTGTTACGCTATGTATGTTTATTTGCCTGTTATTTAATGGTGTGATGATGCAGTTGGCCTGGTGTCACGTGATCTCCCCGGCTGCCATAGTAACCCCAATAGTCGTCGAGCTTTGGCTGGGGTCAGTTAGACACGCCCAGTTTACCTCAGTCTCCTCTCTATCTTCAAGGGAGGAGGACGTGTGTTCTGTTGTTCCTCAGGAAAACGCCACAACTCCGTGGTATCCTCTCTATTTGTTATTCAGAAGTATTCCAGTCCAGTCCGGACCATCCTGACTCTCAACCTGTCATATTTATTCAAGATCTGGGTGTCGTTTTCAGTCATAGTCACTCCGTCATTACCAACAGCAAGTATGCTATTCAGTCTGTCCTACCCAGTATCATTCTCCGGGACTACTACCCCCATCATCCAGTTCCCTCTCACTCATAGTAACGCTACCACACCACGGCCTATTGCAGCAGCATCCATTCCTCTCAGTTGTACTTAAAGGGGTATTCCAGGGAAAATCAATAATTTAGCAAAGGAAAGGGTTAACCAAGGTTAACACTTTCCTAATATACTTACCTGTTGTTTTTTGGCCCCCCAAGGAGATCTCCGGTCCGGTCACGTGATCTTGCAGCTTGTGGCTCGGATCCTCTTCTCCTTCCGGTTCGGTGACGTCACCCGGCCAGCGTCGCTCTCCGTCTCATTAGCAGCAGAGCACTGAACCCTGACTGGCTTGGTAGCGTGCAGCCAATCAGGGTTCAGTGCTCTGCATCCCCACACGCTTCAGAGTGGGGGTCCCCCTAGGCTGCAGTAAATTATCAGGGGTCGTCGGGCTCAGTGCCGGTCACCAGTTACATGGGCCGGCACTGCACTACAGCAGGTGAATGCGGGGTCTGGCGTCAATCATCACTCCGCAGAACCCCCCCCCCCCACCTTGTCAGCGATGCCGACCGAGTCCCGGGAGGGGATGCGGCGGGGGGCATTACTTCATTCATAGCTTCCAGACACCCGGCTGCTCGCCGCATCCCCTCCCCCCAGGGACTCAGGGTCGGCATCGGTGGGGAAGTAATGTGTATCGGCTGCTGATCCCCCCCCCGGCCCCCCCTCCCTGTGTCCCTGTCAGAGATCGCTCACCCCACCCCCGGAGCGTTCTGCTGGCCCCGATCTCGGCACTGGTCTCAGGCACCTGTACTCAGCTGACAGGCTCTGTGTGAGTGAGGCAGGAGAGATTTCTTGCCCCGTACACAGCGCCTGTCAGCTGAGTACAGGGGCTTCAGACCAGTGCAGAGATCGGGGCCAGCAGCACGCTCCGGGGGTGAGCGATCTCTGACAGGGACACAGGGAGGGGGGGCCGGGGGGGATCAGCAGCCGATACACATTACTTCCCCACCGATGCAGACCCGGAGTCCCTGGGGGGAGGGGATGCGGCGGGCAGCCGGGTGTCTGGTAGCTATGAATGAAGTAATGCCGCCCGCCGCATCCCCTCCCGGAACTCGGTCGGCATCGCTGACAAGGTGTGGGGGGGGGGGGGGGTTCTGCGGAGTGATGATTGACGCCAGACCCCGCATTCACTTGCTGTAGTGCAGTGCCGTCCCATGTAACTGGTGACCGGCACTGAGCCCGACGACCCCTGATAATTTACTGCAGCCTCAGGGGACCCCCACTCTGAAGCATGTGGGGATGCAGAGCACTGAACCCTGATTGGCTGCACGCTACCAAGCCAGTCAGGGTTCAGTGCTCTGCTGCTAATGAGACGGAGAGCGACGCCGGCCGGGTGACGTCACCGAACCGGAAGGAGAAGAGGATCCGAGCCACAAGCTGCAAGATCACGTGACCGGACCGGAGATCTCCTTGGGGGGCAAAAAAACAACAGGTAAGTATATTAGGAAAGTGTTAACCTTGGTTAACCCTTTCCTTTGCTAAATTATTGATTTTCCCTGGAATACCCCTTTAAGTTTGCCTCAATCCTGGTTGCATCCAGAGAGACTGTTACTATTGACAACCACCGTATTAATAAACGTACAACTACCGTTGTTTCTGAACCCTGGTCTAGTTATTGGTGCCTCAACTAAGGACAACAAAGAATTGTTGGGGCCCCGCATGGTCAGGTTCCCGTGGGTTAGTCACCTCCCCTCGTGCCTATACCGTGACCTAACATCTGGCAAGTGGCTACCCGGGTCCTACCTACTACTAACTAACTACTACTACCCCCAGTGGGTCACCCCCATCACACATGGATACAGCCTATGGCTATGTTCTCACAATGTTACAACGGCCGTAATTCCCACAGAACTTACATAGTGCTGCCTTCTAAGGGAATCCCGGCCAGAGTGAATAGCGGCCGCAGAAAACGCTGTCAGTGCACACAGTTGAGTGAGCGACCCGCATCAGAACTTAGCGGCGCTAAAGATCATCCTACTGGTACTGCAGTACCAGCCGGGATGATCTTTTCAGAGACCGCCCGTTCGGTCTCAATCGGGTCATGGAATGGCCGGTCTCATATGTAGTGTGAACATAGCCTATGGCTGTATACATGTTTTCCAGTCAGCCTTAGGCTATGTTCACACAACATTTTTTCAGCTAACTTTAAAATTAAGTCCATCATTTTGTGTCTAAAATAACGGGTGTCATTTAGCTGTCTGGCCTCTGTCCGGCTAGTGGCACATTATTCTAGTTTGGGTTACTAATTGGCCTCTGGGTGCGGCTTAATCAAAAAGTCCATTGACTTCCATAGTGAAAATGGAGACAAGAGAAAAATTGTGTGTCAACAACTAATAAGAAAACGTCAGCTGTTTGCAAAAGATGTCTGAAAATAATGATCATGTTCATTATTTTGACGTCCACAGTAAAAACGTCTGTTATTCAATACATTGTGTGCATTGGACGTCCGTCTTTTCATTGACCTAAATGCATTGCCATACCAGTCAACAATAACAGACGTTATTTTAAATTTTAAAATCCTTTTCTTTATTTTAACGCTGTGTGAACATAGCCTTAGTCTGCATCCAACTTCTTCAGCCACTGATAATCAAATGCAGAGCATTTGAGTTCAGACAAAACCCAACTGTGCTTGACATTCGCTCATCTCTATGTAGCATTGATTTTACAACACTAAAGAAGTACTCTTTCAAGACTCTTTGAGGTCTTGGAGGCAGTTTCCATCCTACTCTAAAACATTACCTGCACTCTCACTGTAGGATAAATTATGGTGCAGAGTCAGACACCTTTAAAACATCTGGAGGCTCTGTCTACACATCTGTTGGGGATACACTTTGGTTACATTAGTTGTTTATGCCTTTTGGATTTACCGTAGTTCTTGGAGGACTACAGGCATACGTACGTACTCCTTCTCATATATTTGCTATTCAGACCCTTACATATGTTATTTAGAAGCTATTGTTGTCTTTTGGGAGCAATAACTTTATAATTGTTATGAGCTCAGCATGCTTTAGTATTGCTTTGTGTGGCTCTGTTGTACTCTATATTCAGGCAGTGTGCTGTTGCTTTATCTAACATTAATGTACTATTTATCTATGCCAAATGAAGCTTTACAGTTCCTATTTTGTACAGTTGGAAATACCAAGTCTGTAATCTTCAGATTATCAATGTGTGGTTTAGGTTTCAGCACCTGGTGGTAAAACTTATTTTAGAAGATACAATGATAATGGAAAGAAATAAACAATATAGGGCTAGGTCTGGTTCTATGGCTGGGCTGAACTCTATTGGACTATTATAGTCTACAGTAATTAAGTACGTAGCTGACATGATAATAGCTGTAAACCACAGAGAAGGTTTCCTCTATTTCCCTTTTAAATTGCCTTAGGTTATAAAAAAAAATGATTTGGAGGATATACAGTGAAACCTTGGATTACAAGTAACTTAGTCTGAGAGTGTTTTTCAAGATGAGCTAACAATTTTTAACTTTGGGAACATAACGGGCAAAGGCGGACGTCTTGTTTAATAGATAGCCACTAATAATGATCATGATCTTTATTAGCAGCCATCTATATAACTAAATTGCCGTCTTAGCCCAATAAGTTCCAGAAGTGGGAACATAGCCTTAGACTGTAGATAATGAATAGGCAAAGGATGCAATTGTTTTCAGTGTCCTAGGTTTGTGACATTGAGGGAAAATATTTTTGTGTCTTCATCAAACAATCTTCTATCTTCATCTATCTTCAATCTTTTCACGTTGTTTTAAAACACAAAACCCTCATTGAGAACCGTTTGTCCTGTCTCCCAAACTGAGAAAGTTTCTCAACCTACCTTCATGTTCACAAAATATTGTACAGAAGTCATTATTGTGTCATATTTCACTGATTCTTTCACACATGAAATCAACAAGTGAAAAAGTAGATTGAGATCACTGTCATGTTCTCAGCCAGGTGTACTGCTAAAGCTCCAAAGAGGAAAATAGTAGGAAAGCTAAAAGAAGAGGCTGCTGTAATGCAAATTAATGAAGAACTTAAAGAGAACCAATCACGGGCGAAAATGTTTTTTTTTTTTTATTCCCTAATTAGATGTAAATCCTGATTTTAACAATATTTGTAAATATAATTAAATAATTTTACAGCTGCATTTCTTAAATATTCCCGTTTTACTTTCCTGCCTTGCGCCGGCTCTTTTCAAAAGAGCCGGCGCGAGACAGGAAACTCACGTCATGCAGAGCGGCAGCAAGGCCGGGGGGCCCGCCATCTTGATGGTGTTACTTGCGTTCCATCGCTGGAACGCAAGTTACGTCTTCAAGATGGCCCCCCCCCCCGGCCTAGTTACACCAAAAAAGCGGATTAGGTAAAGTATAAGACTGTAAAGGCAGTCTGTATCTTCATGAAGTCTATTTATGAATATACAGACTGCCTTTGCAGTCTGTATCTTATGCCTTACCTAGTACTCTGTGCCGGTGCAGCAGGGCCGGCGCCGCCATCTTGATTATGTCCTTGCTTTCCACCGCTGGAACGCAAGTTACGTCATCAAGATGGCGGCGCCGGCCTTGCTGCACAGAACAGAGGATTAGGTAAAGTAGAAGATACAGACTGTAAAGGCAGTCTGTATCTTCATAAATAGACTTCATGAAGATACAGACTGCCTTTACAGTCTTCCAAATCAGTTCATAGATAGAAAAAAGTCGGCACTACTACGGCTTCTATCTCATGGGTAGCTATGCCAGCAACGTATATAGCAAATGTTTACTCATACGTCCACCTTTTCATGTGGTGCAGCAATCGGACAAAGTTCAGTGATAACTATAACGTACTAGGCAAGAAATGGAAAGAATTCCGAGTGCACTCACCGGTGGGTATAGACAAAGTATCCTTTATTCGCGCATATGAGCGCAGCGTAGATTCACGGGGAGAGGGAGAGGGGGACGCCAACACCTTCCACCAGGGATTACAGCTGTTTCACGCCTACTGATCGGCGCTTCTTCAGATCCCGCCCCTTCCGTCACGTCACTCCATATACTCCCATGGTGTGACGTGTCAGAATGGTGGGCGTTACAATGTGAATCTACGCTGCGCTCATATGCGCGAATAAAGGATACTTTGTCTATACCCACCGGTGAGTGCACTCGGAATTCTTTCCATTTCTTGCCTAGTGCCTTTACAGTCTGTATCTTCTACTTTTCCTAATCCTCTGTTTCTGTGCAAGCAAGGCCGGGCGCCGCCATCTTGATGACGCAACTTGCGTTCCAACGGTGAAACGCAAATGACGTCATCAAGATGGCGGCACCTGGCCTTGCTTACACAGAAATGAAAGAGTGGGTAAGGCATAAGATACAGACTGCAAAGGCAGTCTGTATCTTTATAGATAGACTTAGGGAAAGATATACTTTAATATTAGGGACAGTGAAATTTAGATGATAGGTTCTCTTTAAAGAAGGCGGGGGAAATAAAAAGTAATCAGAATGGGCAGGGGGGTGGGGAACATAATAAATAACCTATACTTACCGCTCCCTGTGACTTTGCAGAACTGTGTTCCGCTTCTAGATTCCTACGGGGATTCTCCATCTCTCCCTCCTTGGTACATCATGACATCAATTACTCACCTGAGAGATTCCCCCACCACTCTTTTGCTATCATGCTGGTCCTCTCTGCAGGCACTTTGCTGGGGGTATTCTGAAAACCTTGGATACAGTTGCGATAGACTTTAAATATGAAGAATAACCTGTACTCACGACTATGACTGATTCTCCAATGCTGGCCAAGTACACAGAGAGGCAAGTCTAGTAATAGTATAGGTTCCAGGTTTGAACGACTGGGCAGAGCTAGTCCCTTAACTTATGCCGAGAGAACCTAGCAGAAAACAGCAGAGCATGTCAGCAAGGAGCAATTTCTCAAACCACTTAAAATAAGTCCTTGTTAAGACTTCTAGTACTTTAAGAAACTTGAGCGAGATTATCACCCTCAATGTGTACAGGTATAATCCCCTGGTCTGTGGTAGTTGACCCCTGTCTGGCTTTATCAAGCCATAGCCTGGCTTTCAGTTACTTCAAGCACTGGCCACAGGGCCTGGCCCTGGAAAGGAGACCCTCAAAATACTTTCTGTTCTGCTGTGTTATTAACACTGGAACCTGAATTAATCTGAGCACATGGCTCCTCATACAGATTTACCGATGTAGCCAGGCTTAAAGGGGTACTCCACCAGGGGGCACTTTTTTGCTGGGACCAGCAGCGGGTCCTGCATCGCGGCGCTCCGATGCCCGGTTCCCGGCTGCTTCCGGGTGTCTGACGCGGGCCCGAGATGTGACGTCTCAGGTCCGCTCAGCCACTCAGTGAAGGAGGCGGGATCAATTTCAAGTCCACTCAGATCCCGCCTCGGTCACTGAGTGGCTGAGCGGACCTGAGACGTATCGTCTCAGGCCTGCGTCAGACACCCGGAAGCGTCCGGGAATTGGGCACCGAAGCACCGCGATGCGGGACCCACTGCTGGAACCGGGGAGGTGAGTAGACGTCTTTTCCCTCGGCCACCTCCTCCCCGGTCCCAGCAAAAAAGTGCCCCCCCACTGGAGTAACATGAGTTGTAGCCAGGGTTAACTTGATCCCTGATGCAACAATTGTGTCAGGTAGCTATGTTAAGTCAATTAGAAAGTCAAGTTAGACGTGTTATTGCGTTCAAGTTAAAGGACAACTCCGGCGGGACCCCCCCCCCCCAAAAAAAAAACACAGACACACACAGACACCATACTCACCATCCCTCCGGTGACCATCGCCACTCCATTCGCCCGCCGTCCACCTCACCGTCACCTGCGTCCGCTGTTCAGCGGTGTCTCTTGCTTCCGGGTCCATGAGAGAGAAAAGGCTGCCAGTGCGCTTGCGCAGCGGCAGCCTTTTCATTGGCTGCAGCGCATCACATGGCTTCCAGCAAGCTCAGCCAATCAGGGCTGAGCAAGCTGGAAGCCATGTGATGCGCTCCAGCCAGTGAAAAGGCTGCTGGTGCGCATGTGCACCAGCAGCCTTTTCTCTCCCATTCACTCTCAATGAAGACGCCGAAGAGGAAGAAGACCCGGACCGCCCCCCAGCTCTGACGTCACCCGTCACCAGATGCCGCCCGGGAGAAGAGGACCGTGATGACCGTAATAGGTAATGTATACATTCTTTAACTTCCGGGGTGGGGGGTCGGGGGTCGGAAAGTGGGGGAAGGGGGCCAGACCGGGTATTTAACTACATTACAAAGTTATATAACTTTGTAATGTGTGTTAAATAAGCCAAAAAAATTTTTCGCCGGAGTTGTCCTTTCACCCTGGCTACAACTCATGTTAAAGGGGTTATCCAGCGCTACAAAAATATGGCTGCTTTTTCCCCTCTATTGTCTCCAGATTGGGTGGGATTTGGAACTCAGTTCCATTGAAGTAAACGGAGCTTAATTGCAAACTACACCTGAACTGCAGACAAGAGAGGGGGAGAGGAGAATTGTGTAGACCATGCAGTCTTATATGAGGTGGAAAATTAAACAAGTAAATGTTTAAGGTCAATGCCCTGTTAATAGGACTAAATAAAACTTATCTTGTGAGTATTTATAGTGCTGAGCAATGAGCAAACAAACAACAGAAGTTATATTTTCAATGTGTCCAACAATTTAAATCATGATCTCTTTTATGGAAAATGCAAAGGGAGAAATTGTGGAACTGATTTTCCATGCTGAACCTACAGTTGTGCTTACAAGTTTACATACCCCAGCAGAATTTTTTCTTTCTTGTCCTTTTTTCAGAGAATATGAATGATAACAAAAAACTTTTTCCCCTCTCATGGTTAGTGGTCGGGTGAAGCCATTTATTGTCAAACTATTGTGTTTTCTCTTTTTAAATCATAACGACAACCAAAAACATGCAAAATGACCCAGATCAAAAGTTTACACACCCCAGTTCTTAATACTGTGTATTGCCCCCTCTAACATCAATGACAGCTTGAAATCTTTTGTGGTAGTTGCGGTAGTTGAGGCTCTTTATTTTCTCAGATGGTAAAGATGCCCATTCTTATTGGCAAAAAGACTCCAGTTCCGGTAAATTCCTGGGCAGAAGAAATCCATTACTGCACAAATGCCACAAAGTATAATGCTTACAATACACCAAACAGCACAGAGACAAGCCTCAAAACTCGGGAACAATTTGGAGTGATGAGACCAATATCGAACTTTTTGGCCACAACCATAAAAATTACATTTGGAGAGGTGTCAACATGGCCTAGGTCAAAGGTGAAGGAAAGATGAATGCAGCATGTTATCAGCTCATACTGGAGGCAAATTTGCACTCATCAGCCCGGAAGCTGCGCATGGGATGCACTTAGACAATTTAAGAGTGACAACGTTCCAAAAGGCAAAGTAGATCTGTCATTGGCTGCAGCAGAACAAAGTGAAGGTTCTGGAGTGGCAATCCGAGTCTCCTTACCTCAATATCATTGAGCCACTCTGGGGAGATATCAAGTTCACAGTTCATGCAAGACAGCCCAGGAATTTACAGGAACTGGAGGCTTTTTGCCAAGAAGAATGGACAGCTTTACCATCTGAGAGCCTTATTCACAACTACCACAAAAGACCACAAGCTGTCATTGATATGAGAGGGGGGCAATACACAGTATTAAGAGCATGTGAACCTTTGATTATGGTCATTTGGATGTTTTTGGTTGTCATTATGATTTAAAAAGAGAAAACACAGTAGTTTGACAATGAATAGCTTCACCCACCCACTAACCATGAGTGGGAAAAAAGTTTTTGTGTTATCATTCATATTCTCAGAAATCTACCAGACTAACATCTTAGGCTGTGCACTTTTCCAGCATATTTCCCACCTTTTCCCCACCTTAATATCCCCCAGTACTGCCTCCCATTGTGCTTTGCATTGTATGAGTAAATAAGTCGGCTGTTTTTGAGAGAAACTGGGTGGAAGGAGTTGGTATGTGTCCAGTATTGTGGTAACCTTTCCATTACTTGGAAGACTTCAGTAGGTTGGCAATCCCTGCATCAGATAGAAAATCCAGAGTAGGTATCTCCTATTAAGAACCCCCCATCAGTAACTAAATGCTCCCAGTAGGTAGATAATTCTCCCCCTTTTAGGTAGATACCACCAGAAGGTAAATAATTCTTCCCTTTTTAGGTAGATACCCCCAGTAGGTAGACAATTCTCCTTTCAGGTAGATGCCCCCAGTTGGTAGATAACCCAAATAGGAAGATGCTCGCATTAGGTTAATGCCAGCAGTAGGTAATGGCCAATAAGAAACAACTAGTAGGTATGTTATTAGGTAGAAGCTCCCATTAACTAGAAATCCTCCTTCCCCCCATCCATTAGGTACATCCCCCCCAGTCAGAAGTGTAGCTAGGCCCTCCTGCACCCGGGGCAAAGATTCAATTAGGTGCCTCCAAGGACCCCCCCACACACACCCGTGTGCGCAGTAAGCACAGGGGGGCCAATGTTGTCCCTTCACTGCTGGTATATAATATATCTATATATCTATATATATTTTTAAGGAAGTTTAGATGAGCGATTGTTTAGATGATCTCTGCTGGCAGCACTAGTGTGGTGTTCACGATATGGGATACATATTGTCATATTTACTGTGTACCTGGAATGTTTTTATGAAGAATGATTATCAGGCAGCTCTGGGCTCAATCAGCATTTTTTAAAGTACTTCCATTTTTCCCATTTAAAATTTGATCCCTAAGTAACTTAACTGAGGCGCCGTTGTCTCCGCTCCCTGCTGTCTGTACCTGAGGAGGCGCCATTGTCTCCGCTCCCTGCTGTCTGTACCTGAGGAGGCGCCGTTGTCTCCGCTCCCTGCTGTCTGTATCTGAGGAGGCGCCATTGTCTCCGCTCCCTGCTGTCTGTACCTGAGGAGGCGCCGTTGTCTCCGCTCCCTGCTGTCTGTATCTGAGGAGGCGCCGTTGTCTCCGCTCCCTGCTGTCTGTACCTGTGAATTATGAGGCGAAGCTTCCTGATCTATCTCCAGTGTGACCCCCAGTGTAATGTGATTCTGTGGCGCCGTCTCCTAATGCACAGGTACGCTCAGCAGTAGAGATGATCGAACCTCGGGAAATCCTAGGTTTGATCGAACTCGAAAATTAACGAACCTGCCACATTAGATTGCTGATGCCTACCCGGTCCGTGGGGAAGGAGGAGAGTGCCCGGGGACCGACTGGAATTCCGGGATTCTGCCTATTACCTAGGCTGAATCCTGGAATTACAGGCGGTACCTGGGCAGTCTCCTCCTTCCCCACTGACCGGTAAGGCATCAGCAATCTAATGCGGCAGGTTCGTTAATTTTCGAATTCGATCAAACCTAGGATTTCCCGAATTTCAATGAACTCCACTCTGCAACAGAGACAACAGCAGCAATACCACCAGTAAGGTATTCCGTCAAATTCAAAATAGAAATAATTTAGAAAAATGACTCTTGTATCATGGTCACTGTATATACAGATACAGGTGCTTTATAGATTGGCGTAGGGAACCTTGGCTCTCCAGCTGTTGCAAAACTACAACTCCCATCATACATGGACAGCTAAAATTTTGGCTGTCCAGACATGATGGGAGTTATAGTTCTGCAACAGCTGGAGAGGCAAGGTTCCCTACCGCTGCAGATAGTAGGTAAGATTTATATAAATGTGATATATACATATATATATATATATATTTGGAGAGGGCAGTTATTAAGGGATTAAGAATAGAATAATGTACAACCAGACCAGACCCCTAAATAGACACTGGACACTCTCTTGTGTGTCTCCCCCCATCCCAGACTGATGTCACCCTGCACACCCCTGTCCTTCTCCCCACTCCAGACTGGGCACCCCCCCCCCCCCAGACTGGGCACCCCTGATTGTCCTCTCCTTTCCACACACCTGAACTTTCTTTCTTCCTTCTCCATAGTGCAGTGTACATACAGGGCCTGCAGTGACATCATAGTCACATGTCAAGGTCCTTCACCATCTACACAGTAACTTTACTGTACTGTCTCCTTGCTGCTGTTTAGCCCTGATTTTTGCAAATTCTCGGTAAAAACGCAGCGATTTTGTGCAAATTATAGCTAAACCGCAGCCAGGAGACAGAACAGTATGGGAAATACCTCTTTTGATCAAGTAAAAACCGTCCCCTGCCTCCCCACACTGACAAAAGGCAGGACTGCTTCCAGACTGCCTCATCCACTGTGATCCTTCTCTCTCTACTCCCTGTGATGGCACCCCCCCCCACCGGTCTCTGCGCCCGGGGCAGCTGCCCCCCCTCGCTACGCCCCTGCCCCCAGTATGCAGATAATCCCCCATTATGTTATGTCCCCAGCAGTAGCGGTCTTTGGCACCAAGCACCCCAAGCGATAGCTTGGGGCCCCCAACACCAGGGGGGCCCCCACACCCCGCTCTTGTGCTCAAGACCGCTGGACAGGGCCGCTGCCCCGCTCGCTGCTGCCATCTGAACTGTAACTATGAGCACTCGTAAGGAGCGCTTATAGTTACATGCAGCAGCAGAACTGACAGGGCGGGAGCCATTGGCTCCCTTCCTGTCAGTCACTCTTGTGGCCGCAGAAAGTGTTTTCCCTGCGGTCACAAGTGGCCGCTTTGTCCTTGTGGTGCCGGCGCTCCAGTGACATCACTGGAGAATCGGCGCCAGGACAAGGGGAGTGCGGCCTCTTGTGATTGCAGGGAAAACCCTTCCTGCAGCCACAAGAGTGAAGAGAAGAGGAGACGCCCAGACCCAGGTGAGTATAAGTGTTTGTTTTATTGTCTTATATACTATATGGGAGGGGGAGCACACAGAGGTCTGTTTAACTAGGGGAGCGCACAGCGGGGGAATATATAAATGGAGGGAACACACAGGGGGGGTTATATAAATGGGGGAGCACACAGGGGGGTTATATAACAGGGGGAGCACACAGGGGAGCTATATATAACTGTGGGAGCACACAGGGGCACTATAGACTACTGGGGCTTCACAGAGGGGTCTATATACTACTGGGGGCAGCACACAGGGGGTCTATATACTACTTGGGGCAGCAGAATGGGGTCTATGTACAACTGGGGGAGCACACAGGAGGTCTATATCCAAGTGGGGGAGAACACAGGGGTCTATATACTACTGGTGGGGCACACAGGGGGTCTATATACTACTGGGGGAACATACAGGGGGTCTATATACTACTGGTGAGGCACACAGGGGGTATATATACTGCTGGGGGCAGCACACAGGGGGTCTATATATAACTGGGGGAGCACACAGAGGTCTGTATACTACTGGGAGCAGAACACAAGGGGTCTATATACTGCTGGAGGAGCACACAGGAGTCTATATACTACTGGGAGAGCACACAGAGGTCTATATACTACTAGTGGGGCACACAGGGGGTCTATATACTACTAGGGGAACATATGGGGGTCTATATACTACCGGTGAGGCACACAGGGGGTCTATATACTGCTGGGGGCAGCACACAGGGGGTCTATATATAACTGGGGGAGCACACAGGGGTCTGTATACTACTGGGGCCAGCACACAAGGGGTCTATATACTGCTAAAGGAGCACACAGGAGTCTATATACTACTGGAGGAGCACACAGGGGTCTATATCCAAGTGGGGGAGCACACAGGAGGTCTATATCCAAGTGGGGGAGCACACAGGGGGGCTAAATACCACTGAGGGAGCACACAGGGGGGCTATATACTAGTGGGGGAGCACACGGGGTATATACAACTGGGGGCAGGACACAGGGGGTCTATAAACAACTAGGGTAGCACTAAGGAGGTCTATATACTTCTGGGGGAGCACACGAGGGGCTATATATAACTGGGGGAACACAAAGGGGTCTATACACTACTGGGGGAAGCACACAAGGGGTATATACTACTGGGGGCAGGACACAAGGGGTATATACTATTGGGGGAAGCACACAAGGGGTATTTATTACTGGCGGTAGTGCACAAGGGGTATATACTATTGGGGGCAGCACACAGCGGTCTATTGTTGTGGAGCGCATGTAGAGGGGGGGCCCCAGACATAACTTCGCTTGGGGCCCCAAAAATGCCAAGACCGCCCCTGGTCCCCAGTAGATAATTTCCCTTACCCATTCCGTAGAAATTGCCTGTAGCTAGATAATCCCCCTATCCCCATTAGACAACTCCCTAACAAAAAGTAAAATAATACTCACCTCTCTTCTGCTCCATTGATAAAGCATGGTCTTCCTTCTGCTACGTTCTAGCCCTAATCATCTGGAGCAACCCCATCTTTCTCCTTGCTGCTGCATGAAATAACATTGCGCATGGCCACACTAGAAGTCCTGCACTGCTGTATACTAGTGGTGCAAAGAGACCAGGCGGCACTAGAGTCCCCGTTCCTCTGTGTACATGCTGTAGTGTGCTGAATTATTGCAGTAGGGCATCACTGACTGTATGTGCTGCTCTTGTGCAACATGGAGTGATAACACGTACTTGTACCAAGTGCTTTCATGTTCTGTGTAAAATGTAAAGGTTTTTATTATTTTCCCAATTCTCTTCCTATGCCCACATATGGTTTATAGAAATAGTGATATCCTTGTAACCCATACCCTCCTTTCCTCAACAAATAATACGATTTACTAGATAGTATTACATAAATTATGAATTAATATGAGTGTATGAAATAATGTAGATTATATTCAAAAAATTCTGAATACTCCCCACCCCTATAGCTTCAGAAGAATATACAATGGAAGCTTTATTGATGAATGCTCCTAGATGGTCTCTTACAGTTCTTGGAAAAGAAGATTTAGGAAAGCGGTTTAAATTAATCTGAGCGGCGCAAAACAGTGCAATTTACTTAATCCGTCTGGGAAACGCATGACCTTATATGATGCTACATCCTTGCTCAAGGTTAAGATATATAGGATTCAGGGTCACATCTGACGTTAAACAAATACTAGATAAAACTGGTGTTTTTATGTGTTTTTGGTGGGACTGTCACCACACCTAGGCAAGCCAAATGAGTGAGGGAATACAAAGTCAGATCTATTAAAGTCTTTACAGTAGCAATGTTCCACCCTGTGACTATTACTATCACTTCAGTTATTTTTATACATGGAGATGATACACAACTAATTATGTATTAGCCAGTCCTTCCATAAGGGTGTGAATTGATAATAAAGCTCTGTGAGCTTTCTTGTGTTATTTACTCTGACTATAGATTAGCAAACTTTTTCAAAGTCCAGTTTGGCAGGTTCACTGATCTTTAAAGTAACGTTTGGCTCGTCTGAACAGAACCTTAAACAACCGCACTATAACAGTTAATCGGTTTGAGAGTTTAGCGGTTTTAGTGCAGCTCAAAAAATTCCATTATCCATACTTCTTCTCCGGTCTCCACAGCAGCCAAAATCATGTTTAGCTAATTACTGAAACAAAGTTTCCAAACTTTGCAAAAAGTTTGGTTCAGTACCAACCCAAACTTTTTGCAACGTTCGGAACAGACCTAAGAGCCCTATTACACGGTCCGATTATCGCGCGAAAAATCGTTAAATCGTTCGAATTTAAACGATAGACGTTCTGTGTAATAGAAGGCAACGATCGAAAAATCGTTCGTATATCGTTGATCGATGATTAGATCTGAACCTAAAATTATCGTTAATCGTTCACTAATCGTTCCCTAATCGTTCGCTGTAATTCCACAATCATTCGCTCAAGTTCCGCGTTTTTTCACTAATCGTTCAGTGTAATGCTGCGTTTACACGATAACGATCGAATTCGAACGATAATCGTACGTGTAACAGCGAACGATCAAGCGATGAGCGAGAAATCGTTCATTTTGATCTTACAACATGTTCTAAAATTGTCGTTCGCAAAAAATTCTCAGATTGGTCGTTCACCAATTTTTCCTATGTGCGAGATAGGCTTAAGCGATCGCAAAACGAATTTTCCGTACCATATAAATCGTTCCATCTTTAATGCTGATCGTTATAAAAAAAAATTGTTACTTCAAAATCGTTAAGCGTACGATCGAGCGAATTATTATTCCGTGTAAATGCAGCATAATTCCACATTGTTCATTGTTTAGCTGGGATCAGAAGGAATAAACGATTATAGTAACAATCGCAATAACGATCGCAATAACGATTGTAACTAACGATTATTGTTCTGTGTAATATGGTGAAGGATTTCAGGTTAACGATAAACAGTCTCGTTTGCGATCGTTTATCGTTAGTCGTTAATCGTTAAAAATCACTCTGTGTAATAGGAGTTTGGTTCGCTTAGAGATAAGCGAATTTACAGTAATAACAAAGTGAATCACTTCGTTATCTTGGAAATCTGCTCATCAGCCTGCGTCGCTCCTCCCTGGGTGCAGGGAAAACTGAATCAGCTTTTCCCATCACTCGGGGAAGACCGCCACTGTAAATTCACTCATCTCTACAGAAGATTTTTTGCAGAAAAAAGCCAACTTGGCTATCCAGTCTGCCCTTCTAGCAATTCCTTTCTTAATATCTTATGGTGCGTTTACACAGGCAGATTTATCTGACCAATTTTGGAAGCCAAAGTCAGGAATGGACTTGAAAAGACAGGGAATCTCAGTCTTTCCTTTATGACCTGCACCCTGTTTATAGTCTGTTCCTGGCTTTGGCTTCAGAAATCTGTCAGATAAATCTCTCTGTGTAAACGCACCATTAGGATAGATGATATATGTTGATCCCAGGCATGTTTAACCCCTTATGGTCTGAGCCAATTTTCAGTTTAGCATTTTCGTTTTTTCCGCCTTGTGTTTAACCCTTTGAGGACCAGGCCCAAAATGACCCAGTGGACCGCGCAAATTTTGATCTTAGTGTTTCCGTTTTTCCCTCCTCCCCTTCTAAGAGCTCCAGTACTTTCAGTTTTTTATCTACAGGCCATGTAAGGGCTTATTTGTTACAGGAATAGTTGTACTTTGTAATGGCGTCTTTCATTTTACCATAACATGTATGATGGAATCCCAAATATATTATTTATGAAGATATAAATTGGTGAAATCGCAAAAAAGAATGCAATATGGTAACGTTTGGGGGGTTCCTGTGTCTACGTAATGCACTATATGGTAAAAGCGACATGATACCATTACTCTATAGGTCAGTCCGAACACAACCATATGCAGGTTTACGCAGATTCTCTAATGTTATATATTTTTTTTAAATGAAATCCTTTTTTTTGGCAATTAATTATAAATAAAATGGGACTATTGTGACGCTTATAATGGTTTTATTTTTTCACCTACGGGGCTGTATGGGGTGTCATTTTTTCCGCCATGATCTCTAGTTTTTATTAATACCATATTTGTGAAGATCGGACGTTTTGATCACTTTTTATTAATTTTTTTATATATATAATGTAACATAAAATCGGTAATCCGCGCACTTTTTTCCCTCTTTTTGTGTACGCAATGACGCTTGTTATATTTTAATAGATCAGACAATTACGCACGCTACGGTATATTATATGTTTATCTATTTATTTATTTTTATATGTTTTATTTATATAATGGGAAAGGGGGGGTGATTTCAACTTTTATTGGGGGAGGGGTTTTGGGGTAGTGTGTTAGTGTTTTTAACTTTTTTTTTTACACATTTGAAGTTCCTTTGGGGGACTTTTACATAGATTAGTTTGATTTCTACACTGATGAATGCTATGCCATAGACATTGAGCCTGCCTGTGCAGGCTTAGAGTAGCAGATCGCCGATCGGACCGCACGGAGGCAGGTAAGAGACCTCTGGCGGCACGTTTTACCGATCGGGACCCCCGCAGTCACAATGCGGGGGTCCCGATCGGTAAGTGACAGGGGACTCCCCCTGTCACTTACACTTAAACGCCGCGGTCGCGCCGCGATCGCGGCGTTTAAGGAGTTAATGACACGCGGCAGCGCGATCGCTGCAGCGTGTCATTACCGGTGAGGTCCCGGCTGCTGATTGCAGCCGGCCCCCACCTGCTATGAAGCGCGCTCCGCTCCGGAGCATGCTTCATAGCGGGAGAAACACCCAGGGCGTACAGTTACGCCCTAGGTCGTCTGGGGACAGACTTCCATGGCGTAACTATACGCCCTGGGTCGTCTAGGGGTTAAAAGGCCATAGCGCTTGTATTTTTTCACCTACAGACCCACATGAGCCCTTATATTTTGCGCCACTAATTGTTCTTTGCAATGACAGACTTATTTCTTTCTGTGAAATCGGGGGGGGGGGGGGGGGGGGTTATGCCATTCACCCTATGGTAAAACTGACATGTTAGACATGTTCTTTAACCCCTTCCTGCACAAGGACGTAACTGTATGTCCTTGTGCGGGTGCAGGCGTTCAGAGCAGGGCCGCGCGGCGACGTTGTCCCGGAGGAGCGATCTCCGTTACTGAAGCCAACCGGGGACTGCTTCAAGATGGCGCCGTCCCCGGCTTGGCACTCGTTTACTTCCGGCTGCAGCAGCCGGAAGTAAACGAGTGCCTATCTCATGGATCTCTGCACCATATCTATGCTGCAGAGATCTCTATGAGAGATAAAAGTGTATATACTAGAAGTCCCCCAGGGGGGCTTCTAGTATATGTGTATAAAAAAAAAAAAAGGATTGTCATTAGTAAAAAGCCCCCTCCCCTAATAAAAGTCTGAATCACCCCCCTTTTCCCAGGTTTTAAATAAAAGTAAATAAATAAACAAACATGTTTGCTATCGCCGCGTGCGTAATCGCCCGAACTATTAATTAATCACATTCCTGATCTCGCACGGTAAACGGCGTCAGCGAAAAAAAAATCCCAAAGTGCAAAATTGCGCATTTTTGGTCGCATCAAATCAAGAAAAACTTTAATAAAAAGTGATCAAAAAGTCATATATGCGCAATCAAGGTATGGATAGAAAGTAAACATCATGGCGCAAAAAATGACACCTCATACAGCCCCATAGACCAAAGATTAAAAGCGATATAAGCCTGGGAATAGAGCGATTTTAAGGAAAGTATATATGTTAACAAAGGTTTGAATTTTTTACAGGCCATCAGATACAATATAAGTTATACATATTATATAACGTTTTAATCATAACGACTTGAGGAACATGCATAACAAGTCAGTTTTACCCCAGGGTGAATGGCGTAAAAACACATTCCCCCCAAATAAAACAAATGCGTTTTTTTTTTTTTTCAATTTCACCACACTTTGAATTTTTTTCTGGTTTCGTAGTATACTTTATGCAAAAATTCAGCGTGTCATTGCAAAGTGCAATTAGTGACGCAAAAAATAAGGGCTCATGTGGGTCTGTAGGTGTAAAAATGCAAGTGCTATGGCCTTTTAAGCACAAGGAGGAAAAAACGAAAACGCAAAAACGAAAATTAGCCTGGTCCCGAAGGGGTTAAGATATTATGATTACAATAATATCAAATTTGCATAAAAATTTGCAAAAATTTAAACCATTAAAAAAACTAAATGTTCCTTAAAATTGCTCTATTACCATCATTAGAAGGCCTATGGTCTATGACGGTCTATGGGACTGTGTGAGGTGTAAATTTTTGTGCCATGATGTTTAATTTCTATTGGTACCTTAATTACGTATATGCGACTTTTTGATCACTTTTTTTTTTACAATTTTTCTGGATTTGATGTGACCAAAAATGCACAATTTTGCACTTTGATCAGAAATGGTATATTTATGGTATATTTTAAAGTTCGGGCGATTATGGGTCATGGGTCGTTAAGGGGTTAAAATTAGAGTTGATGTCTTCACGGTCCACGCAGTTAGATCAAACCTAGGATTTTCCAAAGTTCGATCAACTCTAGTTAAAATCAGTTACTGTAGATTTACCTGCCACATCTGCTGGTTTGTTTGAAGCATCTACTACTCTTTCAGTAAAGTAATATTTTCTGATGTCGCTTTTGATCTTTTCCCCAACTAACCTCTCACTGTGTCTTCTTGTTTTTGTGTTCAGTTTTTTTTTCTAAAAACGCTTCCCACCTGAACCTTATTTAGTCCTGTAACGCATATAAAGGTTTCAATTATGCTCCCCTTTCCCTTCTTCCCTCCTGTAACATACTTAAAGGTTTCGATCATGTCTCCCCTTTCTCTTCTTTGCTCTAGACTATGCAAATTCAAATCCTTAAGTCTTTCCTGTTTTTTTCATGCCTGGCACCCTTCACCATTCTTGTTGCCTGTCTTCAGACCCGTTCTATTTTATCTATGTCCTTTTTTAGGTGAGATCTCCAGAACTGGACACAGTATTACCTGGGTGTGCCAGGGCACATGTCACGGTGGGCAAGAGTGGTGCTGGAACCCACCGATGACAAACGGGCACTACGCTTGACAGAGAGGATAGCCCAAGTGTAGGTGTAGGTGCGAAAGAACTAGGACCGAATCCAGAACTTAACCAGATGAACAGTTTACTTAAATCTTCAGTGCAATACAATACAGTTGTAATAATAATTTTGAGAGCAGGTGCAGGTGACAGGTAGTTAGAAGCAGTTGGTACAGAGAAGAGAGTAGGGATGCATCTTGGGGGCCTTGTCCAGGTAGCAGTGAACTCTGCCAGGATGAGTTAGTAGAAGTGTTGAAGAGTGAAAAGTACTTGTAATCACGTTTAGATAGTGTGCTATCTGACCGCATTCTGGCCTAACCAGTTCACCGAGTGCCAGGTTGGGTAGTACGAGCCCCAGGCCTTTACAACTGGGCATAGCAGACTTTCTGAGACCACCCAGAAGAGCCATGCACAGACAGTAGTCTATGTCAGCTTTCAGCTATTTGTCCTACTGGGACCAGTACCTAGCTGTGGTTACTGCCCTTAAACTCGTGAAGAGGGATCCCAGGCATGGACAAGGTTTCCTCAGAGGATGGCTACCCCTCCCAAGGGTTTTGAACTGCATACAGGAGATAGACAGCAACAGTGAAGAAGTGAGCTTGATCAAGTGTCCCAGTCCCTCCCCACCTCAACTGACAAAAGACTTCCCACCAGGAAATAACCTCCCTTTAATACAGTTAACTAAACTGTGGTGTGATTGGTGTTGCTGTGAGAAGAGGAAAGAGAAAAGGCAGGATTGGTGGGAAAAGTGAGGGAAAGCACCTGCACCTGTGATAGGAGAAAGCATGTGAAAAACAGTGGTTAACCCATTACACCTTCGGCTGTACTCCTCACGGGCAAAATACATACCGAAATCTCCTACATCCCCTTTGTGTAATACTTGAGAGAGATACTTTGGTCAGGTGAAATGAAACTTAGTGGAACCATCCATACTGGGACACTACAGTATTTCTTATGTGGACTCACTAGAGCTGTATACTGCGTTATACTCCTTCTTCCTACTGGTTATACCTCTAGTTATACTACCTGGCTGCACTGGTGACTCATTTTAAGGCTGTCAGAAATCTCTACCCCTAAATCCTTCTCTTCTGAAGTCTTTGCCAACACAGAACACAGAACACAGCTTATCTCTAGTTCTAACTACTCTTGTCTATGCCTTTGGGTAGTTTAGGTAAGCAGATCTGAACATCTGGACCTGTACAACCAATGTCAGCAGACTTTTTGGTTTCTGTCTAATTCTGTCTCTGTCCAATCTCTAACCCCCTCCCCCCAGACACACACACACATTTTCCTCCTTACCCCCATCCCTCTTAACACACTCACATCTTTCAGCCAGATGATAGTCTTGTAAACACAACATGGAATTCTTCTTTCAGAGTGGATTAAAGTTTATGGTGTCAGAGCGGAAATGTGTGAGGATATATGAGCTTTACACAAAAGTTGTGTAGGCAACAAGAAACCACACAAAAGTAAGGTTTTACTTTTAGTAAGCATGCATGAAAAAGTGATATTTTCACACAAGCCATGCAAAATCCCAAATGTGCTAGTTGCCATTAATCTTATATACATCCATGGCTAACTAAGGAGTTGTTTGATTTTTTTTTTATGATGTGTAAATTTTTAAACTGATGAGCATGAGCAGGGGTTTCTACTTGTTCAGGTAGTATACTGTATATACAGTATGTGATACTTCCATCCACTAGAAGAACAGCTAATCCCAAAATAGGTTTCGACTAGTGGCATGGAAAGGTCAAATAGTTACAGAGACCTTAGTTTCTGCCTGGTAGATGGATGTATTCTTTTTGGCATAGGAGATGGAATAAAACAGTAAAACAGGAGAAAGAATAACAGGTCTTCAATATTCTATGAAAAATGCAACATTTTTTGCAGGACCTAATACTGTATATACATTTCTACCAAACTTTGCACTTTTAGAAGGTTTAATTGTCAACAACATTTATAAATTTTAATGTGAAGAAAACATATATATATATATATATATATATATATATATATATATATATATATATACATATATACAGCAGAAAATACTGCAAACAGACAGTAAGGCTAGGTTCACACCAGCGTTTGACCCTCTGCCACAATTCCATTTCTACTTTCCATTTTCATGACGGAACCAAAAGGATCCATCATACTCCTTATTCATTTCAAAAGGTTTTTATTGTGATGGCCCGTCTAAACGGAAGGTGTTCCTGTTCACGTCAGTTTGCAAGTAGTGATGAGGGAGCATGCTCGTCCGAGCTTGGTACTCGATCGAGTATTAGGGTACTCCATGGTACTCGTTACTCGGACGAGCATCTCGCGATACTCGAGAAAATCTCATCATCCATTTCCTGTAAGTTTGGGCGCTATTTCCCAGCCAATAAACATGCAGGAGACTCTTTGGCAGTAGCGGAACTACCGCCATAGCAACCGTAGCGGTTGCTATGGGGCCCGCCGCATCAAGGGGCCCGGGCCCGGCCAGCTAGTTGTTTGTGTCCTCTCTCGTGCAGACAGTTTCTCCCTGGTTAGGCTACCCAGGGAGAAACTGTCTGCACTCTGCATCTGAACTCCGTGCCCGTGCGCTCCCCCTCCCCTTCTCTCCCTCCCTGTCACTGTGAGGAGAGGACTGCCTATCAATCACTCTTGTGACCGCAAGCATTGTTTTGCTTGCGGTCACAAGAATCTGGCTCCGTCTTCTCCCCGGCTGCTGCGCGGCTGCCGGGGGTGTCGCGTCTTATCCCCGGCAGCCGCACATCCCAGAGCTCCCTGCGCGCCTTGGTCCCTGACTTCCGGTTCCGGCGCGCAGGGAGCTCTGGGATGCGCGCGCTGCCGGGGATAAGACGCGACACCCCGGCAGCCGCGCAGCAGCCAGGGACAGACCGAACGAGTGAGGATCAACGTGGGAGCGCGATGTCAGGTGAGTTAAGTTTTGTTTTTGTTTTTTATCAGCCTGCAGGGTGGGGGGGGAAGAGGGGGCCATCTATGAGGGTGGGGGGAAAGGGGGGGGGAAGAGGGGGCCATCTATGAGGGTGGGGGGAAAGAGGGGGCCATCTATGAGGGTGGGGGGGAAGGGGGGGGAGAGGGGGCCATCTATGAGGGTGGGGGGAAAGAGGGGGGCATCTATGAGGGTGAGGGGGAAGAGGAGGCCATCTATGAGGGTGTGGGGGAAAGAGGAGGCCATCTATGAGGGTGGGGGGAAAGAGGGGGGTTTCTATGAGGGTGGGGGGAAGAGGGGCCATCTATGAGGGTGGGGGGGAAAGAGGGGGGCATCTATGAGGGTGGGGGGGAAAGAGGAGGCCATCTATGAGGATGGGGGGAAGAGGGGCCATCTATGAGGGTGGGGGGGAAGAGGGGCCATCTATGAGGGTGGGGGGAAAGAGGAGGCCATCTATGAGGGTGGGGGGGAAGAGGGGCCATCTATGAGGGTGGGGGGGAAGAGGGGCCATCTATGAGGGTGGGGGGAAAGAGGAGGCCATCTATGAGGGTGGGGGGGAAAGAGGGGGGCATCTATGAGGGTGGGGGGAAAGAGGGGGGCATCTATGAGGGTGGGGGGGAAAGAGGGGAGCATCTATGAGGGTGGGGGGGAAGAGGGGAGCATATATAAGGTTGGGGCGAAGAGGGGGGCATCTATAAGGGTGGGGGGAAAGAGGGGAGCATCTATGAGGGTGGGGGGAAAGAGGGGGCCATCTATGAGGGTGGGGGGGAAAGAGGGGGCCATCTATGAGGGTGGGGGGGAAAGAGGGGGCCATCTATGAGGGTGGGGGGGAAGAGGGGAGCATCTATGAGGGTGGGGGGGAAAGGGGGGCATCTATGAGGGTGGGGGGGAAAGAGGGGAGCATCTATGACGGGGGGAAAGAGGGGAGCATCTATGAGGGTGGGGGGGGAAAGAGGGGAGCATCTATGAGGGTGGGGGGGAAAGAGGGGGCCATCTATAAGGGAGGGGGAGAGGGGACCATCTATAAGGGAGGGGACGGAAGGGGACCATCTATAAGGGAGGGGGGAGGGGACCATCCATAAGGGAGGGTGAGGAGAGAGGAGGCCATCTATAAGGGAGGGGGTAGAGGGGGCCATCTATATGGAGGGGGGAGAGGAGGCCATCTATAAGGGAGGGTGGGGGGAGAGGGGGCCATCTATAAGGAGGGCAACATCGGGGGGGAGGGGCCATCTATTTGGGGGGGGCAACATAGGGGGAGAGGGGATACACAGAGGGGGGCATATATTATTAGGGGGTCACATAGAGTCAGGGCTACCCACTAAATGAGGGTGTAAAGGGGCCAATACAGATGTGCAGTGTGTATATAGATGAGGATGGTGCCAGAGTGAGGAGACTAATATGTCTGTCTGGCAGATTCTGTGGATTCGTGGCTCTGAGAAGTTCTCATAATGGCCCAGGACGGATGGAGAAGATGAAAAGGAAAGAACTCCGATCAGAGAAGACGTCTCCTGTGAGTCACCTGATATAACTGCACTGTAATGTATATGGTGTATAGAGCCTGTGTAGAGCTGGGGCCACCTCTATATGACTGGATGAGGTGATTTAGTATACTGGATTTGGTCAGTAACAATATGGTGGTGATGGCAGTGGTTGTGGTGTGGCGGTAATTTTTCCTTCCTATATACTGGTATTACTGGTAATATTGGTCTCAGTATACAGGATTCGGACGGTAACAGTATGGCAGTAATATGTACGGTGATAATACTTTCTTTTCTAATATGCTGGTGTTATTGGTAATATCTGTCTTGGTGTGTGTGTGTGTATATATATATATATATATATATATATATATATCCATCCAGTCTGCTACTGCACATACTGTGTGTATATGTTGTGTGTATATATATATAGTATGTGCAGTAGCAGGCTGGATAGATATATATCTATATCTAAGAAATTCAGAATGAATGCAGCACTCGTGTAGGGATGAATGTGGTGCCAGGCGGTATATACCAGCGACCACCCGGTATAGGTAATATAAATCAAAAGAATACCGCAGCACTCATGGGATAGAATTCAACACAACGTATTTGGGGAAATAAACACGTTGTGTTGAATTCTATCCCATGAGTGCTGCGGTATTCTTCTGATTTTTATCTATATCTATATATATATATATATATATATATATATATATATATATATATAGTATGTGCAGTAGCAGGCTGGATGTGTGTGTGTGTAATATATATATATATATATATATATATATATATATATATATATATATATATATATATATATAGTATGTGCAGTAGCAGGCTACAGTCACAGTATGGTGGTATTGGTCAGGTATGCTATGTTGGTGTTATCCAGTCACAGTGGGGCGGTATTGGTCAGGTCTGGTATGGCAGTGTTATCCAGTCACAGTATGGCGGTATTGGTCAGGTCTGGTGCGGCAGTGTTATCCAGTCACAGTGGGGCGGTATTGGTCAGGTCTGGTGTGGTGGTGTTATCCAGTCACAGTATGGTGGTATTGGTCAGGTCTTGTATGGTGGTGTTATCCAGTCACAGTATGGCGGTATTAGTCAGGTCTGGTATGCAGATATTTAATGTGCAACCTTGTTTATATTTTAAGCAGTTAAAAACCACATAGAAAAAAAGTCAGACAATGCATGTGCTGAAACCATGCGTCCATTTCCTCCCCAGCAGCCAGGAGGGGGGGGGCCCATTGGAAAGTTTGCTATGGGGCCCAGCCATTTCTAGTTACGCCCCTGCTCTTTGGTACATCCTGCGATCACGTGGGACCCATATATGTCGATAGCAGCGATTGGTTGGCCAGATCAGATGACCCTGCCATATAAAACTCGGCGCCGGCAGTGCTCGCTTCAGACGTGTGCTGGAAGAGATCAGGGACAGAGCTGCTGCTGGTCAGGGAGAGTGTCAGTGTAGGATTTAGCGTTCCAGTAGGCAGGGTATATAATAGCAATATAAACAAACAGCCCTTTTCGGGGCTTAAAAGCGTTTTTAATACTATTACTACAGACTGCTGGCTGGGACTTGCAGTGCTGCTACCACGATTTAACCAGCACACTGTGGTGACCGGCTGCTGGCAGAAAGGGGACATTAGGTGTTGCATACACACCTCTAAGAAGTGTTCAGTGTACTCTTTTTTGATTTTGGGGCTGGTGGTCCTGCTGTACTACACTGTATTGCTGGGATTTGTAGTACATCCTGCAAAGAACTTCGCTGCTTATTGTAAGGGGGTGTCACAGCGTGTATCTAGGTCCATCCAGTACCAGATTGTACTGTACAGCCCCCCCCCCCTAAACTAGTGGATACTACACTGTATTGCTGGGACTTGTAGTACATCCTGCATAGAACTTTACTGCTCATTGTATAGGGGGTGACAGAGTGTGTATCGTTCCAGCCAATACCAGATTGTACTGTACAGCCCCCCCTATACTAGTGGGTACTACACTGTATTGCTGGGATTTGTAGTACATCCTGCATAGAACTTCACTGCTCATTGTAAGAGGGTGTCACAGCGTGTGTGTATAGTTCCGGCCAATACCAGATTGTACCGTACAGCTCCCCTAAACTAGTGGGTACTACACTGTATTGCTGGGATTTGTAGTACACCTGCATAAAACTTCACTGCTCATTGTAAGGGGGTGTCACAGCGTGTGTGTCTAGGTCCAGCCACTACCAGATTGTACCATACAGCCCCCCTAAACTAGTGGGTACTACACTGTATTGCTGGGATTTGTAGTACACCTGCATAAAACTTCACTGCTCATTGTAAGGGGGTATCCCAGCGTGTGTCTTGGTTCAGCCACTAACAGATTGTACCGTACAGCCCCCCCCTAAACTAGTGGGTACTACACTGTATTGCTGGGATTTGTAGTACACTACCCCTCAAGTGATGATCCCTTTGCATGAGACAATTGCCAGATCCTCAAGGATCAAAGTCAAATTCAAAATCAAAGCAGCGGTGGGGGGAGAGGTGGTGAGTCACATTATGCAGGGAATGATACCCCAACTGCTGCAGTCAAATTGAAAATCGAAAGGGTGGTGGCGGGGGTGGAAGTGAGTAGTTACATTATGCAGGTAATGTTACCCCAACTGCTGCAGTCAAATTGAAAATCGAAAGGGTGGTGGCGGGGGAAGAAGTGAGTAGTTACATTATGCAGGGAATGTTACCCCAACTGCTGCAGTCAAATTGAAAATCGAAAGGGTGGTGGCAGGGGTAGAAGTGAGTAGTTACATTATGCAGGGAATGTTACCCGAACTGCTGCAGTCAAATTGAAAATCGAAAGGGTGCTGGGGGTAGAAGGCTACTTTTTGGCTACTGCTGGCCTTCCCTTACCTTCCTTGTCTTGTCCATTTCAAACCATATTATCTGTGGATGTCATCTTATCTTACGGATGTCCTATGCCATTCTTTCACCAGTATCTTCTACCTTTTTTCAATGTTGTAGCCGTTTTTAAGGCAGGATTGACCAGAGCAGTAATGGACATCCATGTTGACTACTGCTTTGCCTGCCCTTGCCTCCATGTTGGCTACTGCTGGGCCTTAACACCTTAACGACATCGGGCGTAAATTTACGCCCTGATGCCGGTAAGGGAGTTCAGAGCGGGGCCGCGTGGCGACCCCGCTCTGAACCGCGGCGGTCCCGGGTGCCACTTGTAGCCCGGGACGCTGGTATTAGCGGGCACGGTCCGATCGCCGTGCCCGCTAATACAGTAATCAGATGCAGCTGTCAAACATGACAGCTGCATCCGATTACCAGACGCAGCGTCATCCCTGGTGTCTAGTGGGGAGATCGCTCCTCCGGGATGTTATCCCGGAGGAGCGATCTCCGTAACTGAAGCCGGCCGGGGACTGCTCCAAGATGGCGCCGTCCCCGGCTCGTCACTCGTTTGTTTTCGGCTGCAGCAGCCGAAAGCAAACGAGTGCCGATCTCATGGATCTCTGCAGCATATCTATGCTACAGAGATCTCAATGAGAGATCAAAGCACTTATACTAGAAGTCCCCCAGGGGGGCTTCTAGTATAAGTGTAAAAGTAAAAATAAAAGTGTCATTATTAGTAAAAAGCCCCCTCCCCTAATAAAAGTCTGAATCACCCCCCTTTTCCCAGGTTATAAATAAAAGTAAATAAATAAATAAATAAATAAACATGTTTGCTATCGTCGCGTGCGTAACCGCCCGAACTATTAATTAATCACATTCCTGATCTCGCACGGTAAACGGCGTCAGCGCAAAAAAATCCCAAAGTGCACAATTGCGCATTTTTGGTTGCATCAAATCCAGAAAAATTGTAATAAAAAGCGATCAAAAAGTCATATATGCGCAATCAAGGTACCGATAGAAAGAACATATCATGGCGCAAAAAATGACACCTCACACAGCCCCATAGACCAAAGGATAAAAGCGCTATAAGCCTGGGAATGGAGCGGTTTTAAGTGACGTATATTTGTTGACAATGGTTTAAATTTTTTACAGGCCATCAGATACAATATAAGTTATACATGTTATATATCGTTTTAATCGTAATGACTTGAGGAACATATATAACAAGTCAGTTTTACCCCAGGGCGAATGGTGTAAAAACACATTTCCCCCAAATAAACAAAATGCGTTTTTTTTTTTTCAATTTCACCACACTTTGAATTTTTTTCTGGTTTCGCAGTGTACTTTATGCAAAAATTCAGGCTGTCAATGCAAAGTACAATTAGTGACGCAAAAAATAAGGGCTCATGTGGGTCTCTAGGTGGAAAAATGCAAGTGCTATGGCCTTTTAAGTACAAGAAGGAAAAACCGAAAACACAAAAATCGAAATTGGCTCTGTCCTTAAGGGGTTAACTGGCATCCATGTTGACTACTGCTGGGCCTTCACTGGCATCCATGTTGACTACTGCTGTGCCTGCCCTTGCCTCCATGTTGGCTACTGCTGGGCCTTAACTGGCATCCATGTTGACTACTGCTGGGTCTTTACTGGCATCCATGTTGACTACTGCTGTGCCTGTCTATGCCTCCATGTTGGCTACTGCTGGGCCTTAACTGGCATCCATGTTGACTACTGCTGGGCCTTCACTGGCATCCATGTTGGCTACTGCTGCTCACGGGAGTTCTCTGTGCTCAATGCCATGCAGTGTCTGGCCTAATTTTGGGGAGGCTCACTTGCTTCCTCACTCACTTTTAATTGTTCTCTGTGTGCTCAATGCCATGCTGTGTCTGCCCTAATATTTGGGAGGCTCACTTGCTTCCTCACTCACTTTTAATGGTTCTCTGTGTGCTCAATGCCATGCTGTGTCTGGTATAATTTTTGGAAGGCTCACTGGCTACCGCTTCTACCTTGTTCACTTTGTCCTTAACGCCATGCTGTGTCAGGTTAAATTTTGGGGTGTTTCATCATATGCTACCTCTGTTTTAATGGTTCCCTGTGTTCTCACTGCTATGCTGTGTCAGGCTTAGTTTTCCATATGCCTTGATCTTGGAAACAACATCAAAGGATCTAAAGGAACTAGCCGAAAAAGCAACATCATTCAAAGAGGATCCGGATTTCACTAAACAAGAGACAATTCTACAGAATACAGTGGAAAAGTATCAGAACATCATAAGAGAACGTAAACATAAAAATTTGTCCGTGACGTAGCGGAGTTCAAGGATAAAAAGGCTTATAACTTCGCACCCACCCCCGAACAAGAAGTTAACTCAACGGACTATTCGTCATCTGAAGCAGAAACCTCGGACACCGAAAGGAATTTGTTTATACGAGGTGGACAGAGAGGGGGAGGTGGGAATAGCAGAGGTGCCAGAAGAGGTGGAAGATGGCAAAGACAGGGGAGAAGGTCATCATCTTATGGATCCTCGTCTCCTTTTTTGGACCAGAAACCACCCTACTCCCTCAGGAACCGGAGGGGGAGGGGGGAAGGTTGGAGGTCATAAACCTTTCATCTAGAACCCTGACGAGGGATGAGGAATTAGTTCTACAGAAGGGTTTATCATTTGTACCGGTCACTAAATTTGTTGCGTTCACTTGGATAAAGGACCTACATTTAAACTGTAGAAAACTAAAATGGCATAGATTCTTTTTCTTCCACAACCACAAACAATGCCTTGAACATGGGATTTCGGAAGAGGAGCTAGTTGGGTTACAAGCCTTAGAGGGATTACACGAGGAGGCACAGCGGGACCCTGGACAAGGTCCCTTCACCAGTCTAAAACCTAAAAGTACCCTCATGCCACCCATTTCAGATCAAACAAGTATTGATATCTTCCTGAAGTTGGTCTCTTATGATTTGGAAGCATTGTCTGAGACTCCCCCCAATAGGAGGTTTAATCTCTCTAGAACTGAACAGTGAGCCTTAACTGTGCTCGAAAAGGATAATTCAATAATAATAAAGCCCTCGGATAAAGGGGGCAATTTGGTATTGATGGATCATAAAACCTATAAGGACATGTGTCTTGCAATTCTATCGGACTCAAATTGCTATAGAGTATTTCCCTCAGATCCCACCGAGGAGTTCAAAAAAGAACTCTTGGAATCTTGGATACAGGTAAACAACTGGGTCTAATTGACCAGAAGGAATTTGACTATGTGTCCCAAGACCCCACAGATTGCTACATTCTACTGCCTCCCTAAAATACATAAGGGAACTAACCCATTGAAGGGTAGGCCCATAGTATCGGGAGTGGACTCCCTTACACAAGGGATTAGTGTGTATATCGATCGGATACTGAGGGAATTTGTTACAGCTCTCCCATCATACACAAGGGACACCACTGACTTGCTTAGCAAGATTGAAGGCGTCCCTGTGGATGATTCGATCTGGCTGGCAAGTATTGATGTGGAGGCGCTGTATAGCTCTATCCCCCATGGAAAAGGCCTTCAGGGGGTCGATCATTTCTTAAAAACTCGGGGAAAAGCGTTGCAGACTCATAATGAATTTATTGGAAAACTCCTCGAGTTCGTTCTCACGAGGAACTATTTTTTGTTTGATGGGAAACAGTACCACCAGCTCAGGGGGACGGCGATGGGGAGCCCTTGCGCCCCCACTTACGCCAATCTCTTCCTGGGCTGGTGGGAAGACACCCTTGTCTTCCCAGCAGAGGACATGCCATGGTCAGCCCAAATCGTCCTCTGGACCAGATATATAGACGATGTGTTCGTTCTATGGTCAGGTAGTCTGGACGACTTTACAATGTTTGTAAAATCATTGAACGATAATGATCTGGGTCTGAAGTTTACGTTTGAGATTGAAAAAGAGAGGCTTCCTTTCTTGGATATACTGATCCATAAAAACCAGACAGGTAGCCTATCCTCTACACTTTACAGGAAACCAACCTCAACAAACAGCCTGCTGCATTGGGATAGTCATCATCCCCTGTCACTCAAAAAGGGTATCTCCAAGGGGCAGTACTATAGGGTGCGGCGTAATTGCTCCTCTAATGATGAATTTTATAAGCAAGCAAGAGATCTCCAGAAGAGGTTCCAGTATAGATTGTACCCGGATGGAATTCTAAGGGACGCCTTCATAAGCGCCAGGGAAAAAGACCGTAGCACTTTGCTGAGACCAAAAAAGAGAGGGACTGATGAAGACATCTCCAGGATCATTGGGACATATGATGATTTATCACAGGAGGTACGACAGATTCTAACTAAACACTGGGCAATCCTGATGGCTGATTCAAGTCTGCAAAATGTGATATCGGACCGCCCCCTAATTACATACAAAAAAGGAAGGAGCCTGAGGGATCGCCTGGTACACAGCCACTACCAGGGCCTCGGAAAAAAAAAACGTGGCTCGAAAAAATAACCATCGGCCAATACAGATGTAGTGGCTGTAAAGCTTGTAGTTATTTACGTAAGACCAAATCCAATGTTGCCTCTGCCACTGGACAATCATTTCAATTGAGATTTTGCAACATGCCGCACGAAGGGGGTCATATATATGGCACAATGCCCCTGTCCAAAAGATTATATAGGGAAAACATTTAGAGAATTTAGGAGACGGATTTGCGAGCATGTCAATGATATCCAGCATGGCCGGGAGACACCTCTGGCTAGACACATAAATGAGATTCACAATGGGGATCTAGGATCTGTCACCTTTGCAGTTTTGGAGATTGTGAGACCGTCAAGGCGCGGAGGTGATTTCAATAAAAAACTGCTGCAAAAAGAATTACAGTGGATATATAGATGTAAGACGTACTCCCCATTTGGGATTAATGAAGCATTGTCCTTTGGATGTTTCATCTAATAATTGTGGACTGATAATAATTCCTAATTCATATCCTCTACTTGCCTTCCTAACCGTTTGCTGTGGATCTATCTTTCCAAAGGGTGTATTATCAGCACAGTAAAGTGTATTACACCAGTGTCATCTAGGTCCGTTTTGTGAACAATCATCAGTTTATTATCGATATCTATGGAACTGCTCCCTTGTTTGAGCACCATTACAGTTATCCTTAAGTTGTTTACGATTAACTTGTTATCCAATCAATCTTAATTAGGGCTCCCTATCCCGCGGCTTGTAATATTAGGCATATTGGCTATTGAATAGTCTCTCATCGCATCATCTTTTTTAATACGCTCCCTCTGCAAATAACTAGTGGAGAACGGCTACTCACGCATGTGGGGTGCTGTTATATATTATCAGTGGCTGTGCAGAAATTAGGTATCATTGGTTATGACTGAGAACTATTTCTAAGTGCAAATGGGACAGGTGCGCAGGCGCCGCCACCCGATCTATCATGGTGACGTGCGAAGCCTGCGCAGGCGCACTGTCACCCGATCTTTGTCACTAGTGCACGTGCGCCGATTCTGGCGCATGCGCACTGCAATACTGCCCGTAATCACTAGGCTCGGGCGAAGTGGGGCTGCACAGGAGAGAGGACAAGAGAATAGCGGCGTACATCTATATGGGTATGATATAAATGCCTCTACGTGATATACACTTATATTGAGTAGTTATTTTGTGTTGACAGTATACAGGTCTCCATTGTGTGCATGTGCTAGTTGGCTCCACCTGTTAATAGCCCCGATTGGATAACATATATCCCCACTACCAATAGGAATAAGGGTAGGAGGAGTTATGTACACAAAAAGGAGCGCGGCAGCCAGATACGTATAGACGCCTGGCAGCTCCCATCACAGCATCACGTCTATCATGCATACATGCTGCCCCTGCTGTTTCCTGTCCATTTCCGTTGTATTTCCATCAATTTCTGAGGTTGACAGGTTTTTACACGACCTTCCCTCTACCGAACTTGAGTCTCCTGCAAAAATACTCGAGTCTCCCATTGACTTCAATGGGGTTCGTTACTGGAAACGAGCACTCGAGTATCGAGAAATACTCGTCTTGAGCAACGAGCACCCGAGCATCATCACTAATCACAACATTCACACAGTCACATGTCCACTATTGGCCAATAGAAGATGTAGAACATGGAAGGTGTAGCAGAGTTCAGTCAGTAAAATAGCAGAGCTGAGGCAGCCATGTAGCAGGAACGGTACCAAATCCGCTGTTAAAGGGACAGTACCCAAGCCACTCTTAAAGGGACGGTACCCAAGCCACTTTTAAAGGGACGGTACCCAAGCCGCTCTTACAAGTAAAGGGATGGTACCCAAGCCGCTCTTAAAGGGGCGGTACCCAAGCCGCACTTAAAGGAACAGTACCCAAGTCGCTCTTGAAGGGACGCTACCCAAGTTGCTGTTTAAGGGGCATTACATAAGTCGCTCTTAAAGGGGCGGTACCCAATCTGCTCTTAAATGGACGGTACCCAACCCGCTCTTAAAGAGACGGTACCCAAGCCACTCTTAAAGGGACGGTACCCAAGCTGCTCTTAAAGGGACGGTACCCAAGCCGCCCTTAAAGGGTCAGTACTTAAGCTGGTTTTCAAAGGATGGTACCTAAGTCTTTTTTAAAGGGACAGTACTTAAGCTGGTGTAAAAGGGACAGTATATAGGTTACTCAAAGCGTTGTCACCAAAGTCGCTCCTTAAGGGACTTTACCAAAGTTGCTCTAAAGGGACTGTACCAAAGTCGCTCTTAAGGGAGGGTATCAAGGGTTAAAGTTTCTCTTAAAAGGACATCACTGTTAAAGGGGCGCTCTTTTCAAGCACTATGTATTTTTCTAGTTACAATTGACAGCTGCATTTAAAAAGCTAATTAGCAGGCACAGCGATCAGACCGTACCCACTTATAACTGCGGTCCCGGGCTGCATATAGCATCGTATATTTATGCCCTGTGTTGTTAAAGGGTTAAAAGACCTGATAATTTGGCAATCTGTTTGCTCATCAGTTTGTGCTTATGTTTATTTAATATGGTCGGATCCATTCATGAATGAGACCAACACAAGTGCTAACCTACCCTAATGGTGTTGGAAACAGATTTTACTTAGTTGGGTCAATTATTTTAGGTTCCTTTGTTTGTAAACAGAGATGGCACATAGTTTCCTGCTTTTTGACAGGAGCTGTTGACCAAAGCAAAAACTTTAAGTCAGTATGCAGTGTATGGGGCTCTCATGACAGTCCATCCACAGATGATGTTGGTAGAGATAGGGGTTGGGCTTGATGAAAAATTACTGCCCAACCCTTTTGTTCTTCAAAAGCTAACCTGCAACCAAAGCGACTTATGGTTCTTTTACATCAATCAATCTTCAGCTGTCTGTGGCCTGAATGGAGTGCCAATCTGTGAGATTGGCGCTCATTTGCAGTGCCTCCAGAAAGCACAATCAATCCCTTGTTGTTTACACAGGAAGATGTGTGGCCAATAGTCATAGATTTTAAAGCCCACACAAAAGATGCAATCAGCCGAGGCATTTTCCTGCTTCTTGGCCGATCTGTGTTACCTTTACATCAGCCAATTAACACCCAAAAAAGAATTTCTAGCAACCCTCCTGACTGAAAATCGGTCGTGTATAAGTACTGTTATCCCTTACCAAGCATTCCTTTTGGCCAGCAGTTATTGGGGGTGAATGGCCACTTTTAGAGTGCCTTTACGCAGAGAGATTTATCTGACAGATTTTGGAAGCCAAAGCTAGGAATGGATTTGAAAAGAGGAGATACCTCAGTCTTTCCTTTATGAATCTATGATCTGTTTTTTTATTTATAGTCTGTTCCTGGCTTTGGCCTTAAAAATCTTGTCAGATTTTTGATGTAGCAGCAGGATACAGCTTCTCCTCAGTTAGGCAAGTTGATTGTGATTTCAACAGCTGTTTCACATGAATCAGAGCCTACTAGATCTTACCTTATTGATGGCTAAAAGAAGGACTACACTATTCTGTCAAAACTTATGTATTTATTGACAGCATTATTCCAGTCAGGTCATAGAAGAGTGCACTCCTGTGGATTCCCTGGAGTGCTCTGCTACAAATATGGGACCTGTACATGACCTGGAGACTGTGAGATGTGTCATACTCCCTGCATCTGTGGTGTCCTACCACAGGTGTTACAGTTATATACACCCCTCTCAAAAGTCTGTACTTGTACTTGTGTGGTGATGAAAGTAGTACTAAAGTTCACCACTAGATGGCGCTGTATTGTATATTTGTATTTGGAAGCCGTACAGCTGAAGGATGTAAAGGGTTATTGTTTCTCTTTGTGTTACCAGAATCTGTAGATCAGTAGCATTCTTGTTTTCTTCTCTCCTATCACCTCTCCTCTTATTTCTTCTGTTGCACTCTTCAACCACTCACAGCGCACGTAAGTTACGCTAGAGGAAGTGAGTCCCGTGGGAGACACGAAGAGTAGCTCAGGCTTAGCTAGAACCCCATACGGGAAGGACGCAAGACAGTACACCTCTAACAACCTTCTTACAAGTAACGCTACACAGCACTATGCACTGTTAAACCTAGGAGTCTTAGGAGAAGACAAGCCAGAGACAACCTCAGCCCACGCCGAGGACAAGGAGTGTCAAAACGCAGGACAGTATCCACAAAAGGCAAAAAGCTAGGAACTGATCTAGATAGAGCAAAGTTGCAGTAAGCCTATGAACTCTATCTCACAGTGCGGGTGTCAGCAGGAAATCCTCAACATTCCGCTCATCCCAGGTAACAAGGTCTAGGGCCTGTGTCACCCTCTAGGAAGGTTCAGCCAAGTCTAGTGGGCATAAGGTGGTGTGAAGACTAACTCAAAGTCAATACATGGGCACAGCTGTTCTTTTTCTTCTTCTTCTAAGTATTCTACCTCATCCTCCAACATCCTGGCACAGCACAGTTCTACATGGGTTGGGACTCTCACGGCTACCTCCTCTTTTCTATTTTGTTTCTTCGTATCACTCAGCACTACTCAGTCAGCACGACTATATCCTACACTGCACTTCTACTAGTGTCTGGTTGCTGTATTGTGAAGTATTTTTTTGGAACTATTGTCAAGTGTGTTATCAAATGCTTTATCCAGAGAAACCTCATACTGTTGATTCTGTATGACCTGCTGCACATTTGCAACTAGTAAACTCAGCTTATTCACATTAAAAAGACTCTGTGATTTCTCGCTATCCACCGACACAGCACACACCGCAACACTTCCCCTTTCTGTGGGTGGCAGTTCCGATAATCCGGGAGGGTCACTACACTGCTCTGGTCATCCGTGATAAAATAGAAAATTATACTTGCAAAAGTTAAAAAGAAAGGTAAGTTGTGTTCAATGCTCAAGTGCTCGGCTAGAGTAACGAATCCCATTGAAATCAATGGGAACTCAAATATTTAACCAGGTGCCCCCCGGCGCCTTAGCAGAGCAGAGGGTACCTGGTTAATCTGAAAGTGACAGTCTTGCCCCCCAAGGAGTTAACATTAGACATTTTTTGTGCAAAAAATCGATATATCGTTCAAATTTAAACGATAATTGTTCTATGTAATTGCAGGCAATGATTGAAAAATCGTTCGTATATTGTTGATCATTGATTTAGATCAGAACCTAAAATTATGGTTAATCGTTCGCTTATTGTTCGCATTTGTTCACTAATCGTTCAGTGTAATTGCACATTGTTCATTGTTTTGCTGGGATCAGAAGGAATAAACGATCATAGTAATGATCGCAATAACGATCATAGTAACGATCGTAACTAACGACCATTGTTCTGTGTAATATGGTGAACAATTTCAGGTTAACGATAAACAATCTCGTTTGCAATCGCTAGTCGTTAATCGTTAAAAATTGCTCTGTGTTATAGGTCCCTAAGGCTGTGGAAATGCATTATGCTCAGCAGCCTTTCAACAAGCTTTTTGTTAATGAGCCCCCGGGGAGCTCACAGTGCTCGCTCCAGTATGGAGTACTTTCTAGTAGCCCAATAATCGAGCAACTACTATACTCGATAGAGACTGGTCACTCATTTCTAGTAATGACCAGCATATAATCATGGACATAGAAATCATGGACAGATGGCAGGACATTTTGCATAACCAAAAGTCAAAGTTTGCTTAATGGTACATCCCAGTAATTAAACGTGTAACACTGTAAATATAGTAAAAAAAAGACATAAATTCAGAATTCAATCAACAATGAAGACACGTTCCTTGTATGAAAGTGGAAACTGGACGTTCTGTTTTCTAGATGATTTCCCTCATTTTGTCATTTTATTCGGCTCATGGTCAGCTCACTCCGACAAGATGACTTCTAAATTCCCTCCTACCTATTCTGTACTAGATGGTAGGAATTCCACCCAAAGGGGCCAGGCGGTCCTTGGAACAATAACTCATTCTTATAAGACACAACTGGAATACTGTTTCTGATGCAAGGGAAGGGCTGATAACATCTACCAGGCTGAGTCATTCTTTTGTGTCAGAGGCCCAAGTGGGATGTTCCTTCCTAAGCATCAAAGATCAGTAAGGAAGTGGGCCTTGAAACACAATACAGTATAAGGTTTTCATCTACTTAGCTAGAACATGAAGCTGTTACTACTTAGTGACGTACTTGATGTGTGGAGCTGCATCTGTTTTATACTGTAGATTTCCTTCATTTGTTTGGATAGGATGACAAGACAGCGGACTGACTAGACATTCAGTCTACCGTCAATAAATGACAAGGGAGACATTAGATACAAATCCATTCTGAAAGAAACGTCTTTGCCTTTTCGTGACAATAAGGAATTTTTTCCACTTTTTAACGTTTTTATGAAATTGAGTTTTTACCAACAAAATAAAATTAAGCTCTTTCTAGCAACAACGTTAACCATATTTACTATGTAAGTGTCTGGTTAGCATAGAGAATTAAAGTCTCTTATGCATACATTTAGTGAAAAATAGATATTACTGGATTATATTCTCTACTACACTGGCAGAGAATCTTTAATGCAGTTTTGTTAAAGGGGTTGCCCTATTCTGTTAGGGGATCACCCCTGTTATAAACTGAGTACAGAGTATTCCTGTAATCTGCAGAATTCTAGCAGCAATTGTTCAACTCCCCCACAGTGCCACCACAGGTGAAGGGATGTATTGCACATGGAAATTAGTAAACGGGACATTTACACAGTTGATGTGGTACAGAACAGAATTCAGAACTCTCGGCATCATCATTTATTATGTTGCAGCGAGTTTTAAAGTTTGTGCACATTGTTCGTGCATAGACCGTAATTACCATTAGGAGTAGATTTATCAAGACCGGTATCTGTACATAAATCCCTCCACCTATGCCCCATAATTGATGTCTGGACAAGGTGTAGATTTTTGTTATGATTTAGGCCTGCAAGCAAAAGCAAATCATGATAAAACAGGTGCAGATAGGGTGAGCAGGGCATCTGTTTGCAAAAAGTTGCAGATTTTTTGCAGATGACCACTGGGCACGGAATTAAAAAAATCCCTCTTTTAGTGTCTGTTTCATTTGTACAGTTTTCCTTTAAAGTGATACTGTTGCCTTCTTATTCATGTGTTGTTCTCTGTACCATCCACAAGCTTAGATGCTGCACAATTGATATATACATGTATACAATCTTTTCATTTTATTGGTGGACAGTGTGACTTAGGTAAGGCTTTACAGCAGTTGGGTCCTTTCTCCTATATGGACAGTGTCACCTAGGCAGGGCTTCATAGCATTTGGGACCTCTCTCCTATATGGACATGTCACCTAGGCATGGCTTCACAATAGTTGAGCCCTCTCTCCCAAGAGAGAGAAATGGCCAAATTACCATAGGCCCCGCGTAGGTAACACTGTCTTTGGTGACCCCTGGTGTGAGGGTACGGCCGGACACTTATTAGTTGGTAAAGGGTGACGCCAGCTGTGTGGTGGTTGGCCGAGATACAGCCGGGCCCAATGATGTTATGTTGTGACGCCAGTGACGGTTAGGCACACAGGTATAATGGCACAAATACTTTTAGTTTAGAGGGCCGGTTGTACCTCGTTCCTCTGTGGACAGTGACCTGCCGGATTGTGCGGGGTCCCTTGGGTTGTTGTCACTGTGGTCCAGAGTGGAGCAGTGACCCACCCAGACTATCGTACTGCTACTCACAGAAAGGGGAGATAACCCAAGGAATGCTCGTGTGCTGTGTTGGTGCAGGATGAGGAATCACAGAATCTCTCTATCATAAATAAAATAGGCTTTACTTGGAGAATATGTATGTGCAGCAGGTTACACAGCTTTGCCATGAGATAACACTTTATACTTAATAAGACACTTGATAAGTTAGGATCCAGATCTGTAGTGAGCGGATAGTGAGTAGAACAGTCGTGTGGACTGAGTTGCGTGCCGAGAAGAAAACAGAAGAATCAGACTAGAGAGGAGGATATTGTGAGAGTTCCAACCCAAGTAGTAATGTGGATATTGGAGGAAGAGGTACAAGAATACTTGAGAAGAGAGAGAAAATATTTGTGCACATGTTTTGACCGTTGGGTCTTCGTACCACCTATTGCCCTACAAGTGTCGGGGGACCCATCTTAGTGGGTGACACAAGCTTCAGACCTTGTTACCTGGGATGAGCGGAATGCTGAGGCTTCCCTGCTGACACCCACACTGCGAGATAGAATTCATAGGCTTCTAGCAACTTTGCTCTATCCGGATAAGTTCCTAGTCTTGCTTTGTGGATACTGTCCTACACTGTGACTCTCCTTGTCCACGGTGTAGGTTGAAATCATCCCTGACTTGTCCTCTCTAGTGAAGGGTTTAACACTGCATAGTGTCAAGTGGCGTTACTTGAGGAGAAAAGGGTAACTTCATGTGCCTGAGTCTGCTTCTACACTACACGCTGAGACTGGGGACCTGGCAGAGGGCCAGGGCCCAACTGGACCTCTCTAGAGAGTGTTCTGGCTTGTGTCTTTCCTCTACAGAGTCCAGTGACAAAAGGCCTTTACACTTCCTCTACCCATGTGACTTCCTATTTACAGCCTCTATAAAGTGTGCTGTGAATGGGCAAAGAGTGCATATGTAAGAAGTAAAGAGAGAAGTGATAGGACAGAACAAGAAAAACACGCTCATTGGTCTACAGATCCATTTGAAAATATAGATAGACAATAACCCTTGAAATACTACAGCTGCACAGCAACTAAGTGCACATACTTACAATAGCGACATTTTGTGGCGAAACTTGGCTACTATTACATCGCCACTTACACACAAAAAGTACAGGCTTTTGAGAAGGATGTAACTACTAGCAACACCCGTGGTGGGACACCACATGTCTATATAGGAGAGAGGACCCAATTGCCGTAAAGCCCCGCCTAGGTGACACTGTCCATATAGGAGACAGGACCCAACTGCCGTGAAGCCCTGTCTAGGCGACACTGTCTATATAGGAGAGAGAAACCAACTGCCATAAAGCCCCACCTACGTGACACTGTCCACCAATGAAATTAAGCGAATTTACAGCAGAAAAAAGACACAGAAATGTTTTACAGGTATAAATTGCATGTGCAGCATTTAAGCTTGTCGATGGTGCATAGATTCACACATAGAGTAAGGGGGAGACAATATCACTTTAAGATATCTTCACTTCTCCTTATGTAATTCATGTTTGAAGCAAGTTGGTTATATGCTGTGATCCTCATATGAACAATGTTTAGTCCTATTGATATTGATTGTATTCATTATGGGACACAAGTGGCTTACATGCTTGGGTTCAGTATTTTTTTTTTATGTCCGTAGATTCCTCCTGCTTTCCACCCATACAATTCTCTAAAAATTACGTATTGGGCATTTGTAGTGCAACCGTATTTCTGTAAATCCTTTTTTTCTTTTTCATCATGTCAATTATAACTCATCCGTATTTTTTACGGAAATACAAATGCCAAACAGGTTACAATCTGTAAAAATTTGTGGATCTCATTGATTTCTGTGAGAAGATCCGTAAAAAAAAAATCTTGGTCTGTACTAGGACATGTCTTTTTTTTCAGAATTGGTTTGCGTCCTTGTAATCTACTGATTACATGCACTAACTCGAATACGGAAATACGGATCCATAAATTACGGGACGTGGGAATAAGGCCTTACACAGCGGAATCACTGCTCAACAATAGGAGGGTGTATGTTACAGGGGATTGAAAAATATACCATTAAACTAGTAACATATTTATTTACTTGACATATTTACCTATTAACCTCCAGTACACTTTAGGAAGAACTGACTGAAGTCACTGTGTAGGAAGAACATTGAATTAAAGGGGTAGTGCGGCGGTAAAAAATTATTCACAGAATAACACACATTACAAAGTTATACAACTTTGTAATGTATGTTATGTCTGTGAATGGCCCCCTTCCCCGTGTCCCACCACCCCCACCCGTGTACCCGGAAGTGTAGTGCATTATACATACCTGATCCGTATCGACACACGTCCGCCATCTTGTGCCAAACGTCATCTTCGGCCGGCTGGCCCGAACACCTCCGATCTCCCCGAGTGCCGGCCGTCCTCTGCCGCGTCATCAGCTGCTCAGCCGCGATTGGCTGAGCATAACTGTGCCGAAGATGACGTTTGGCACAAGATGGCGGACGGGTGCGACATGGATCAGGTAATGTATAATGCACTACACTTCCGGGTACACGGGTGGGGGTGGTGGGACACGGGGAAGGGGGCCGTTCACAGACATAACATACATTACAAAGTTGTATAACTTTCTAATGTGTGTTATTCTGTGAATAATTTTTTACCGCCGCACTACCCCTTTAATATTGTTCAGGATAAGGAAAGTGCAGTAAAGAATAGAAATATTAAGTACTGCAGTCTGCAGACATTTCATATTATCTCTTATTGTTATGTAACATGTTTGACCTAAGGGCTTCACTGTGTGCTTAGACAGGGAGGCTTTGTTCTAGCATTGTATTAATACCTGTTGGATAAAGGAAATGCCTTTACTAATATATAACATTGAAATGCCAAGGATTAACCCTGTGAAAGGTATAAAAGAAGAAAAAGAGGACCTTGTGTAATACCCCAAGTATGATGGGACCACTTGGAAGTTTGATGGGGATCCTTAGATGTGTGACCTCCTACTTGAGGTCAATATCACATATGCATGTCAACCCTGCAGAGGAGTAGTGTGTGTTGGAGTAAGCTGTTGTGGCCATTAGTTGTAGGAAAGGAGGTTCTACTTAAAAGGTACATTCCTATCTCAACTAATACAGTTATACTTGTATATTTTTAGGACTTTCATTTTGCGAACTTCTCCATCTCCGTCCCCTGATATGCTGCTCTTTTCCTCCCATTTTTGACAGCTCGTTGCCTAGGTTACAGACCACCAATCTATTCAGGGCCAATTCTACATTTTCTGCTGCCTGAGGCGAAACCTGAAATGCCAGCTGCTTTCCCCCTTCTGCCCAGATCCCCCTATTTCTTGTAATTCTATAATACATATGAATGCTCAGCTTAGCTGAGTGTGCATGAGTTATTGATGGAAAATCTGCATAGCTGTATACCTGTATATACATATCTTGTAGTGTGTGTGCATAAATACATAAATAATACTGCCACTACAGGACTTGCATATTTGAGTATACAGCTACGTAAGCACTACAGGATGTGTATATACAGGTATACAGCTATGTACACACTACAGAACATGTACATAAAAGGTATACAGCTATGTACACACTACAGAACATGTATATAAAAGATATACAGCTATGTACACACTACAGAACATGTATATAAAAGGTATACAGCTATGTACACACTACAGAACATGTATATAAAAGGTATACAGCTATGTACACACTACAGAACATGTATATAAAAGGTATACAGCTATGTACACACTACCGGATGTATATATACTGGTATAGGGCTATGTACACATTACAGGACATGTATACAGCTATGTTGCTGTATACCTGTATATAAACGTCCTGTAGTGTGTACATAGCTGTATATACAGATACTGTACTATGTACATAGCTGTATACCTGTGTATACATATCCTGTAATGGCTGTATACCTGTATATACACGTCCAGGTCTCTGCTGAGGACAATAACCTATATGGCCCAGCCTTGTGTTGCTGCTCAGTGAGTTATTTTTTTTAATAAGAGTATAAAAAAAAAAGTATCACCAGGTTTGCAAGGTCAAGTGGGTGTGGCTTGCAAAAGTGGCGTGTCATAATTATCGCTCAGTTATCGTTACCGCGGCTATATGTACGATTAACCGTGATAATAATTTAGGCCAATATCGCCCAGCCCTAGCACCTATACATAAATCCACAGAGCCTCTGTGCCGCAGGGAACATTGTTAAGCCCAGCGCAAAAAATGCCAGATTTAATATATGTGTGGTGTCCCACCACGGGTGTTGCTATTTGTTACGCCCTTCACAAAAGCCTGTACTTTTATGTGTAAGTGGTAATGTTGCAGTACCAGAGTTTTATCACAAGATGTCGTTGTGATAATTATGTGTAGTCAGATATTGCACAGCTGTAGTACCTAAGGGGTTATTGTTCTTATTTATGTGTCACATGGATCTGTACACCAATGAGAGTTCTTTCTTCCCTTCACCTATCATCTCTCTCTTTACTTTTACACATGCACTCCTCACCCACTCACAGCACCGTTTACACATGCTGTAGGTAGGAAGTCACATGGGTAGAGGAAGTGTAGGGTCTTTTGCCTTGGATTCTGTAGAGGAAGAATGCAAGCTAGGATGCTCTCTACAGCAGTCAAGTTGTGCCCTAGCTCCTCCTAGGTCCCCAGTCTAAGTGGTGGTCTAGACGGACAGCACATGTATCTAGACACAGTTTCTCTTTAAGCAACTGTACTAGACACTATGCAGTGTTACTACTAGAGAGGACAAGTCAGGGATCATCCTAACCCACGCAGTGGACCAGAGGAACACAGTGCAGGACAGTATCCCAAAAAAATAAAGGAACTGATCTGGATAGAGCAAAGTTGCTAGAAGCCTATGCACTCTATGTCGCAGTGCGGGTGTCATCAGATAACTCTGACCACTCTCATCCCAGATAACAAGGTCTGGGGCTTGTGTCACCCTCTAGGACGGGTCACCCAACACTGGTGGGCAATAGGTGGTTCAAAGACCAAAGAGTCCAAACACAGGCACAAATATTCTCTCTACTCTCAAGTATTCTTCTATTTCACCTCTGAAATTCCGGCAGAGCACAGTACTACATTTGGTTGGAACTCTCTCGACATCCTCCTCTCTACTATTCTGATCCTTTTTCCTACCTCTCATCATGCAACTCAATCAGCACGGCTGTATTATCTGCTTCCTACATCAAGTATCTTCACAGTAAAAAAGATTAAATTTATGATAAAGAGATTCTGTGGTTCCTCTCTAAGCACTGACACGATTCCTAGAGCTGTGCAGGCTGTGGTTGTTGGAGATGATGATGGCAGGGGGATGCTCAGTGTCCCTCCAGTGCCCTGTGTCCCTCAGTGTCCCTCTGCCATCATCCTCTCCAGCAGCCACAACCCGCACAGCTCTGGGAGTTGGGTCGTGACATCACCATTTTATACAGGAAGTGAAGCCTTGATGCAGTAGTAAGTGCAGGGAAAAAAGCACTTTATGTGCATTTCCCATAATAAGTGTATATTGGTGATTTGTATAACTTTTGGGGGGTAATACAATACTTTAATAAAAAATTTCATCGTACTTCTCCTTTAACCCCAGCTTCTGCAACAATATTGTGACCTTTCACCAGTCTGCGCCTCACTCGCCAAGTGCAAAGGGAGATTTATTACAACTTACACCTGCACTCAGGTGTAAATTGTACATAAGATCTGTGGCAGCTCAGAATGACAGCCTTAGATGCACCTTAATCCATCAATCAAGCAGGGTGGAAACAGACGGGGGGGGGGGGGGGGTTGTTGGATTAAAGTGAAATATGAAATGCTTTGATAAATCTTGACAAATCCCCCCCCCCCCTAGTGTTTTCCCTTCCTTGGAATATTATAGTTTTATTCATCCAATATTTCCAGCTTAAATATTTAGTGAGGGAAAATCTTTTCTGCGGAACACAACCTTTTTTTAGTAATGTAATAAGTATTCAGCCACTGCCGGATAAGACATTAGCATAGACTGGGGCCAGAGCTGTCCTAGCTAGGTGGATGATGAGGCCCGTCTAGGACTGACTACCATTTACTATCAACAATGAATGTTTCCTGTGCAGAAGTCAGCTGTTTCAACACAATGGCCAGTCTCTAGACTCCTGGCGCCAAATCAAGGTCAACACTCTTCTATTGTGCTCCCTGTCTTGTGGAAAATTTCAGAGAGCTCCTCAGCATTTCCTCAGAAAATTATATTTATCTTTTAGGGCTCCCCTGTAAGGTTTTTATGAGGAATTAGAGTGTGACAACAGTATTCTTGTTTGAAACAGATAAGAGCTGACAATATACTACAAACACATATAACAGCAGCTGGAACGGAAAGAAATACACCAATAAGTGCTATCTCTAAGGGTTGTATAGAAAATACAGGTGGAGTAATGTGGACTCTTCCCTGGTGCACGGCATGCCGCCTCCACCTCTCTGGAAGCCTAGTATGGGATAGATGAAGGATACAGGTCGAAGAATCAGTTGCAGATCTGCAGCATGTGGACGCACCCTAGCACTATCATTTATTATTTATTTTATTTTAAAGCTCTGCAAACAATCATTGGTTTCAGAAATTCATCATTACAATTATTCCACATATGCCATAAATTTTTAATTTGAATTTCATCATGGTCACAATGTACTGTAAGGGTATAAACCCACACACCATATACGCATCGTATTTACTGCTGCGATACGCAGCAAATACGCAGCAGATTAGATCTAAATAGCTGAACACAGCATCAAATCTGCACCATCAAATCTGCTGCGTATTTGTTGCGTATTTGCTGCGTATACGGTGTGTGGGTTTGTACCCTAATAGAAACGATCAGACAGTTAGCCATAATATTTATAATCAGGGCTAAGACAAAGGGTAGGCAAGGGTAGGTACCCACCCAGGATGCCACCACCTACCTGGGGAGGGGTGCAATTGCCAGGAATACTGGGCACATTACCTGAATCCTGGGTGCTAGCGAGCACCACCTTCATCTGCGAAGTAGATGGAGCAAGGAAACGGACACCTACCTACCAAGAGTGGTGTTATTAACATTTGGAACAGTTACGGTGGTGAAAACATGAAGATTATGATAGAAACATGCATAATCTGATATGTTTGTCTGATAGATTCTGCGCATATGAGTCATAAATAGGAGAAGTCGTCATGGTGGTTTGGGAAGAAAAGGAAAGAGAATGCCTACAGTCAAAAAAGATGACCCCTGTTAATCACTGGATGTAACTGTAGATTTTTATAGGGTCTGCTGAGGCTGTGTATCTACACTATATGCTCACTGTATGGGGGTAATAATGGTCTGTGCATAGGGTCTTTTATTAATAACAGTATGGAGATAATATTTAGCTGACTCTCGGGGTCTACTGTACATTCACCATAAGTTGCTAGCAGTATGAATTGTTCTTACTTAGGAGAAATGTTGTTACCACTGTCCATACAGCAGCATCAAATGGAACATTCCATGATTTTTTTTTCTGTCAGATCAATGTGGTCCATGACAAGGATTCATCCTGCAAAGCTGTTCTTTCAATCTTTTTTTATGTTAGGAGATACAGCTGCATACATTTGAGGCTTCCATCTGAGGTGTACATTAAGAAGTAATTCCAATGTATATAATAAAAAAAATATGCACAGTAACCTTTAACTTCCAGACTACTTTCCTGCTCCCCCTCCCTCTGAACATATCATTTACTTTAAAAAAAAACTGCTCTAGTCCATCTTCCTTCAGACAAATCAGCTCACTGAAATATCAGACTGTAGTTATAAATCAAGTTGTAGATCAACCCATTGCTCATCTTGTATTGCTTACACTGCTTAGTACTGCCCTGTCCTCCATACTGCTGCTGCTTCTGAGGGTGTGCTATAGTAACATAGGGGAGCAGCATCCTCCCTTCTGTGTGTATGCAGTGTGCAGGAGATTTCATAAGAGCTCATTTCCACCTACTCACTAGCTTACGGACAACTAAAATATTAGAGACAAATCATTGAATGGCCAGAAATCTAGTATAGTATAAACAATCTATAAATAGGAATAAATAACCTATAATTCTCCTGATATCATCAAGACCCCTATGCACATAAAACCACAAAAAACAACTATTCACATGTGCAGCTGTAGAAATGTGTCATTTTTTCCAGGACATTGTATCACATTTTAATTGGTTGTAATGGTACTGGTCCTGCTTATATTTGTGAATGGGCATTTTGTGGCATAGTATAGTGCAGGAGGGGTTGAACAAATTTATATAAATATCCAGAGGGGAAAGATTCAACACAATTAGCAATTTTAACCCCTGCTCCTTCTGGGTTTACAAGTCCAGCAGCAGTCTTATTAGTGATTGACAGCCTTCCCTGTATCAGTCACTGTGTAGGCCCACCCACTGATATTGCAGTGTCAAACAATGGCCTTTGTTTTACATGCTGCATTATCGGACGGATAAACATTATTTTAAAATCATTTTAATCTGGCCGTCCTATGACATTGATTTCCAGGCACACTACGGCCACAAGACAGCCACACGCTGTGTTAACTGTCAATTATTTTTGGCCGCTGTTTGGCTGGAAATAATTCACAGGTCAATTATTTCCACAGCCGTATTAAACAATGGCCGTTGTTCAATAGACTGTGTGAACAACGGCTGTTGTTTCAATTGAATTCCATGATATTCTTTTTAAGACAAGATCGGCCATTATTTTAATTGTCAACAACGGCCGTTCTGTGTGAACATAGCCTAAAAAAGGCAGTTTATACAAATAGTAGCAAAAAAGACAAAATACAACAGCCCAACATTGCTTTATGATTAAAATGTTTTAGAAAAAAATACGGGAGAATTAAGCCTTCCATTTGATAATTATCATGATTGTGGATAATTATACCTTGTCAATGGGAATGGATTACATTAAATTGCTGGGTCTCTGTTTATAATCCAGGCCTTTCCTGCAACATCAGACCATAATGTTTTGTGTCTGTCTGTGCTCCTGTAATGAAATACTCAGTTACAGATGTCTGCTTCTAGTTGTAACACGCCGTCAATGCTGTAATATTCCAAACGATTTGTTGATACAACAATGAACGCTACCTATGCGGCATTACTCTGTATTCTGCACGTTCTAGCATTGCTGATTGGGCTGCACCATTTTACAGTTCATTACAGTGGATCTTTTGGGATTATTTATCGCTTTTGATGAAATAATGAATTCTGTTGTAAATATCCTAAAATCCCGTCAAAAATCCTGGAACAATAGCCTGAGAGTCTGTGCATCTAAAAACACCCCCTGGGAAAATCCAGAACTGCCTAAAACCTCCTAATCTCTGCTGAGCATCATAGGGAAGGTGAAAGGAATGAAGTCCCTGGTTATTATTCCTAGTTAGTAACAGTATTATAATTATTTTATTTACATAATAATAATGATATGGGTTTTATAGGTCAGCATACCTTTTTGGACTGTATGAGAAGCGTTATCTGGGTAATGCTACGTTTACATAAAACGATAATTCGCCCGATCGTAAGATTAACGATGTTGAAGTAACGATGTGTAGACGGTAAGATATCTTACGGAAAATTCGTTTTGCGATCGCTTGAGCCCATCTCACACATTGGTTGAATTGGCGAACGACTGTTCACACGGATCCTCGAATTTTTTGCGAACGATCAACGACGATTTGAGAAGTTGTTGAAAGATCAAAATGAACGATTTCTCGCTCCTCGTTTGATCGTTGGCTGCGTTTACACATACGATTATCGTTCGAATTCAATCGTTATCGTGCGAATTCGCACGATATTCGTTCTGTGTAAACGCAGCATTACACTTTCCTATACACAGAAAAAGAAAATGTTCTGCTTGGTAATCTGGAGTAGAGGCATTGCTACACCTGAAAGTGTAGTAGTAAAAACAAAAACATACTCAACTGCTGGAGACTGCATTAATGATCTCCTCCAGCACCTCCCGCAGTGTCAGGTGGCTGCCATGCTATGCATCTGGAATTCCAGACAGATTCTGGATGTATTGTGGATGCCTCCATGGGGTTCTGCCAGAATTCTGGACAAATGTAGTACATGTCTGATTTTTTCCGGAGCTATTTCCTTGCACGGACAACCTTCAGGAAACATCCTGAGTGATATCTGGACCCAATAGAACCCTATGGGTCTGGAAGTTTATCCAGATTTTCCTGATAAGAAATCCGGGTAAATCTTACAGACATGTGAAGGGGGTCTTAGCTGTTGGAATGTGGGGTTTATGGTGTACTGATAAAACCTGGGCTAGAGCCTCATGGTTACTATATTAATGAAAAGCTACAAAAGTTTATGCACATGGTTTGCTCCTTTAATGTAAGTCATGACAGGCAATTGGCATTTACTGTGAATTTGGAGATGTGATTAACTCAATGTAAGTAGTAAATGCTATTAGCCGTGCTTGTTAAAGCAATTATAATCCCTGGTATATATTAAAAGTAACATTTTGGCAGTACATTTATTGTCTTGTGCAAAATGGATCATTAGACACCCTGATGTTGTTCACAAAAAAATGGTTAAAAAGAATATGGTATTAAATATACTATGATACTGGGATTGAGCAGTGGTCTGCAAATAAAACAATGGAACACATCATTGTTTATAGTGTGCCAACGTATTCTGCGGCACTGTACAGAGTTTCTCACCATTCACATCAGTACCTGTCCCCGCTGGGGCTTCCATTCTAATTTCCCTATCTCATACACATGATAGGACACATAGGAGCAGGGACGGCTCCAGGTTTTGCGGGCCCTTGGGCGACAGAGCCTCAGTGGGCCCCTCATGCATCCATATACTATGCACAATCATTTAAGACACCACTAACATACACAAACACACATTACTGATACAGACATTGACTGACACACTCACACACTGACTGACACACACATAACTGTTTTTTCTCACTGCTTTTTCTCTGTCTTCTGATGTTCAGCCCGCTCACCATAAACTACAGTGAGTGGGCTGAACATTAGAGCATCGGCCCCTCTCCCTCTCTAGGCCCCTAGAGGTGCTGTGGACCCTGACACCTACCCAGGTAGGCCTGGTGCTGACGCCAGCCCTGCATAGGAGTATCAGAGGAATCAAAGCAAGCAAAACTGTGGTAGCTAGATGAGTACGGGTATGTCTTTTTTTTTCTCTACTCTGCACTAACTGACTGCTGCGATCCTGCTCTCCCCTACACATACAACCGACTGCCCGTTTCCAGCAAGAGAATCACCTTATATAGAGGGTGAGGTGCTGACATCACAGAGGGGCTTGCAGGTTGTTGGATGGGCACATGGCATTATGGATAATCCCTCGCTCCCGCTAAGTGACTGTACTGTAAGCTAACATGTGTGGCCTAAGTTGCCTATCATTATAATCAAACCTATTTGAGGAACATAGATGACTTGTCAGTTTTAGCACAGGACGAACGGCCTAAAGACGAATGCCCCCGAAATGAAAATAAAAAAGATTTTTTTTAAATTTAGCCACACAAATAATTTTTGTTTGGTTTCGCAGCATATTTAATGGAAAAAATAGGTCGGTCATTGCAAAGTACAATTGGTGTCACAAAAATAAAGGCTCATTTGAGTCTGTAGGTGAAAAAATGCAAGCACTATGGCCTTTTAAACATAAGGAGGAAAAAAACAAAAGTGCAAAAAATGAAAATTGGCTGTGTCTTTAAGGGGTTAGGAAAATGATCATTGCTTTAGACAGACATTGGATACATTTTTGAAGTGAATGCATTACTATTGCCTTAAGTGTCCAGTCATGTGTTTGTATCATGGTATTCTGATGAGACATTCCAGAGATTTTTTTCCTGAATGCCTACAATGTATAGAGATGATGATGATGATGGCAGCCAGCTTGTGTTACATAATTTATTTCTGTATGCCAGCAGAGGCCTGAGAAAGCATTTCCAGTTAGATATAAATTTGCTATCCCAATTTATTTATTTATTTCTTTAGAGGGGGAAGCACGACAGCAACAACGAGCAATGATTTTGTAAGAAGGGCACAGTCTATAGCATTGGCTTCTTCATATATGGAGCTGGAACCTTTTGGAACTTCTCAGGCTCCAGGGCACATGTACAGCTTCAGCCCTACTTTTGCTCAGGAGAGGGCTGGGCCACAAGGGCCTATTCCCCCTGTGTCAGACCCCCCCCCCCCCCCAGTGCAGTTTAAGGGGTACTCCAGCAAAAAGCTTTTTCCCAGTAATTGAAACACATTACAAAGTTATATAAATTTGTAATATGCTTCAATCACCTATCTGCCCCCCTTCCCTATCTTTTCCCCCCTCAACCCCCCACCAGGAAGTGAAGTAAACTCATTCTTACCTAATGACTGTTGACCCCAGGCTGTTCTGTGGCAGCCATTTTGTGACAATCAAGAGGGAGGTGGGTCTAAGCCCTGTTAAGCCAGCCTCCCTCTGTCAGAAGACACAGGTTGCTCAGCTCTGATTGGCTGAACAAGCAGTATACCATGTAACAGTTTTACAGAGTCAGTTAGACATCACAGGAGACAAAGTGCATCATGGGAAAGCTCAAACCAGGAGGCAAAGAAAAAATGAAGCCATCAACTGGAGCTTCAGGGACCTGCAAAAAGTGGGAAAATCAAACGGAGACAGACTCAGGAGGGATGGTAAATGTAAAAACTGTTTATGATTGATTGATTTTTAAGGGGCCGCAGCCGTTGGATCTCTATCACTGAGCATCTGGCACAGGCAGCCTGCTACATACTGGCCCCGGAAGCTCCAGCCTCGCAGCACCTGTACTTCTCTCCTACTTGGCTGCGGACATGTGATGTGAGCCGCATTGATGGCGTCACATGTCCGCAGCGGTGCAGGAGCGGAGAGAATTACGGATGCTGCGGGGGGGGGGGGGGGGGCTGGAGTGGTGTGGTCTGGGGTGTGTAGCAGACTGCCTACGCCAGAAGCACAATTTACTTGTAAAAGCGGCAACCAGATCTCCAGGAATAGAGAGACACTGCTGCTGGACCCAGGAGAGGTGAGTATACTTGGAGGCTATACATGTATACTATACAGAGGGGGCTTTACTATGTGGGGGCCACAAAGGGCCCTATACTATGTGGGGGCTACACAGGTACCTATACTATGTTAGGGCTACACGGGGGGCCTATGCTATGTGTGGGCTACACAGGGGGGCCTATACTATGTTTAAGACAGTTTACAGGTCATAAAAATATGTTTATCAAAAAAGTGAACTTAGTTCACAAATGCATCTCACATTCTTCAATGAAACTTTAGTGTCAGATGTTGGATGCCATTGTTCAAAGATAAAGCTTTAAGCAAGCATCTAATGAATTCTCTTTTATCACGGCTACATTATTAATGTGTATATGCGTCAGATGTTCCATGCTGTTTGAATAGTGATGAAGTACTGTTTACTGTTTTGATTCAGGAATTTTGAGTTCTGTGAAAAAAAAAGTAAAAATTAGTTTACTTGTCTGCATTCATTCAAAAGCTGAGGTGCAAAGTGAACTAATATGTGTATCCAATGCTGGGTTTAAATTATGGTAAGCATCACAGTTGCATAACGTAGTTTCTTCTTAAAGCGAATCTGTACTGGCATGTAGCCACCCCCAAACCACCGGTACCGAGTTGTACAGGTCCTTACGCTGTGTCCGGGTCGGGAGTTGGCCTTTCAGAGAAAAACTAGTTTTATTTTGGAAGTGTGGCGAGGTGGGAAGTGACTTAGAGCATCCATGCTCTAGGCCTGAAGCGCCTCTTTTCCAGCCTCTATTTATTTAGCACATCCCTGGGATGGATGGAGGCGGGGAGAGGTGCTGCAGGCCTAGAGCACCAATGTTCTGGGTCAAACCAGATTGACTCCCTGCCTCCCTGTGGTGCAGAAAGGCCAACCCTGAAGCGTACACAGCATAAGGGCCAATAGAACTCAGATTTGCTTTAAAATACCTCTTACTTTACGACTGCAGTGGGATATACAGTACCAAGTACCAAGAAAATCCTGCAGGTAGGCAGTCTTCTTCTGAAACAGAATTTCCACAACAGCCTGCATTGTAAATGTATAACAATGCATTCTATGGCACTTCTGGGGGTTCTATACCATGTTTTGCGTCAAAAGAAGACCACCTACCTGCAGGATTTTTTTCGGGATACCCAGCCACAGTTATCATTAGAGATGAGCGAACCTCGAGCATACTCGAGTCCATCCGAACCCAAACTTTCGGTATTTGATTAGCGGTGGCTGCTGAACTTGGATAAAGCTCTAAGGCTATGTGGAAAACATGGATATAGTCATGGGCTGTATCCATGTTTTCCAGACAACCTTAGAGCTTTATCCAAGTTAAGCAGCCCCAGCTAATCAAATACCGAACGTTCAGGTTCGGATCAACTCGAACCCGAACCCGGTTCGCTCATTTCTAGTTATCCTTTTAAGAGGTTGTTTGGGATTACAAAAACATGGCTTATTTTTATGCAAAAACAGTGGCACAACTGCCCAGGGGTTGTGTCTAGTATGCCATTAACCCTTAATCCAGGTAGATCCTGGAGGTTCTCAGGAGCTTGGCCCACTCCATACCTAGTAGTTGCCGTCTGCTTTTAGCACATGACAGCAGCCACTAATGGCTGGTGTGGCACGATCTCCACAGCTATGAACTGTTCAAATGCTACTGTCAGAGTTGACATCTGCATTTAAATAATGGTGGCGGCCCATCATTGGATATATAGTGGGCTGATCAGCTCCTTGCGACATGATCATGGGGAGTCCAATGGCAGCCTGAGACCAATCTGTTGGATCAATGCATTAGATTAATCCCTTTCAGCAATCAAGCAATTACTTAAAGGGGTATTCCAGGTTATTTTGATATTAATTCTACTGATTTCTCTTGTAATATAATTAATATATCTCATTGGTTTCTATAATAAATTTTGTCTCTTTCTCTCTATTTTTATGTAAGTCACGTGTTTCTGTGACGTCACCGAACCGGAAGTGTGGGGACTTCCCCGACTCGGCCGGCCTCTTGGTGTTTATGTAGTTAGAAAGCTAGCAGAGCTTTACAAACGGCCTCCCTGCACACGGGAGGTCACATGACACCCTGTTCCCGGGCGGCCTGTCAGTGTGAAGGAGGTCGCATCCACCTCCTGTATAATCACTAAAACCCTCCACCCCCTGCCAGTATAATCATCCCGATGTCTCCCCCGGCCCCCTCCATCCTGTGTATACAGTCCTTTTCAAAGATCTCTCACCCCATCCCCCGGTCTCGGCACCTCTTGCACTCAGCTGACAGGCTCTCTCTCTCTCTCTCGCTGTGTGTGAAGCAGGAGAGATTTCTTTCCTGCTCCGTACACAGTGCCTGTCAATTGCCCCGATAAAACTCAGCTGCCAGGAACTGTGTACGGAGCAGGAAAGAAATCTCTCCTGCTTCACACACAGCGAGAGAGAGAGAGAGAGCCTGTCAGCTGAGTGCAAGAGGTGCCGAGACCGGGGGATGGGGTGAGAGATCTTTGAAAAGGACTGTATACACAGGATGGAGGGGGCCGGGGGAGACATCGGTATGATTATACTGGCAGGGGGTGGAGGGTTTTAGTGATTATACAGGAGGTGGATGCGACCTCCTTCACACTGACAGGCCGCCCGGGAACAGGGTGTCATGTGACCTCCCGTGTGGGGGGAGGCCGTTTGTAAAGCTCTGCTAGCTTTCTAACTACATAAACACCAAGAGGCCGGCCGAGTCGGGGAAGTCCCCACACTTCCGGTTCGGTGACGTCACAGAAACACGTGACTTACATAAAAATAGAGAGAAAGAGACAAAATTTATTATAGAAACCAATGAGATATATTAATTATATTACAAGAGAAATCAGTAGAATTAATATCAAAATAACCTGGAATACCCCTTTAACTTAAAAAAAAGTTAAAAAAAAATGTTTTTAATAATACAAAAATATCCCCTCCAATAAAAATTCAAATCACCCCCTTTTAACTAATTTTCGAATACAAAGCTTAAACATTTGGTATTGTCACATTATTTGAACTATTAAAATATATATCAGAATTAGTGTTAAGTGGAGAGGCGGAGCTGTTAGGATTTGGCAACGTCCTCTAAACACAAAAACTCAGAATTTGAATCCCTTGGCTTCAGAGGTTGGAAGCAGGCATATCTTGTATGCATGTTTTCCAGGACTCTCTAGGGCGGCATCTAACTTCTGCAGCCGCGGGAAGTCAAATGATAAGCGTTCACAGAACAACAGTTTGGCCTCTCCGCTCAAAACTAATCACAACTATTTGAACCAATAAAATATAACGTCAATGATCCTTTATGGTGAACAGCTATAAGGGAAAAAAAGCACTGACACAGTTCCCTAAGCAGAAAAAAGTTAAAAGTTATAAGTGTTAGAACAGGGCAATTTTACTCAAATTCACTTAAAAAATTTAAAGTAGTAAATCATCACTTGGGACTTGTTTTTCACACGCATATTATTTATGGAAGGTACAACATGTAGGCTTAATTGGGTTGAAGGCCCGGGAGATTCTTTATATTGTGTAGTTCTCCCATGTTATTTGGGTGTTTTTAATTGTTTTTAATTATGCATGGGGATTTTTTTGTCTGTATGTCATTTTTTTATACCAATCATGTGCGTTTAATAAAGATATTGTTACTTACATTGTATTTTTGGTGTGCTCCTTTTCTAATTTGGCATACTGCTTTGTTGTTTCTTATTGTTTAACGTTCAATTTTTGGTATGCCTTTGGAGGCACCCATAGTGGTGGTGCAGTGCCCCTCCTGTTTTGTGTGCAAAATCGGTGCTGCAGGGGCAAAGGGACTGGTAAGTATACTTTTTTTATGTTGTCCCCACCCCTCGTACTGAATATTTTTTTTTTGGTCACCTGGCTTCTCCTTTAACTAGTCAAACATAGTGGGTGACAATGGTACAAATACACAGTGAGGCAGACAGGGACTCATCTGTTGGAATGATGACTCTAGTTGCTCATGCACTGCTGATATAACTTCTAGATGAAAACACACAAGATTTGTAATTTCTTTTGATTTGTTTTTACTTATTTGTTACTTTAATATATGAAAAATCTTAAAATATTTTTTTTTCTTTAATATATTTACAAGTAACTAAGCATTTTTTTGCCATCTAATCTGAATTTTGATCCAGAATTAGACACGTGTGCCATCATTATGTGTGGCAGAAAGAGTTTACTTCTATGCAGGGTGCAACAAAGGTCAAAAGAAAAGAACACAACATCAATCGCCTGCTGTGGTAAATCTTTAAAAAGTATGCAGGACTAAATGTTCTACTTTCCTATCAGTATTAAGATTTTAGTTTTATTATTTTTTCATTGGAAGTAAAAGGGGAAAAAAAGCTTTTTTATACTGAAAATATACAGGCAAAGTGACAAAATTGTACAAGATTGTAAAGTACACAATTACTATATAATATTTTTAGAAATGGCATTAAAACTTTACTTGACAGCCAGGAATAACCAAGGTTAGTGGGTGTGTAGGCAGCTGTAAGAAGTATTCAATAAAGACCTGCCAGAGTGGCAGAAAAATCCAGAATAACAGTCTCCAGTAAGAAATAGAAAATACAGTAATTATTTAGCCCCTTAAGGACATAGCCACTTTAGTCTTTTTTTAATCCTACCTTCCAGGAGCCATAACTTTTTTTTTATTTATATGCAAACCCTGTAGAAAAACTTAAGTTGATTTTATTTTGCATGTCATTTGGCTTGCTTCATCACATTCTGACCCTGTTAAGGCTAGTTTCACACTGCATTTTTGTATCCGTTTAAAGGGGTACTCCAGGCAAAATTTACTAATGAGCTATCCACAGCATAGCTCATTAGTAACTGATCAGCTGGGTGCAGACACCCAGCACCCATGCGATCAGCTGTTCAATGCCACAATACCCAGTGTATGGAGTTTGTCTACACTTATGCTTTTGACAGCGCAGGTGAGCCCTAGAAGCAGCCAGGAGAAATATACATTTGCAGGGCACCCATGCGGGATTTAATCTCAGGAGGCATAGGTGAAAGTAAAGCTTAGTGGATATCAACCAAGCAGGGAGAGGCCAAGTAAAGGAAGCACAGCGCTGTTCTAGTAAGTGGTGACATTTAAAAAGCTGGGCTTTTACTTCCAGGCGGAAACCCCCTGGGCTTTTGGATCTCATTTCCATAATAATAAAAAAAACATATCTCAGCTCTGAAGGCAGGGGCTTTTAACTATAGCAGCTGCTACATGGCCCTCCGTATCAGGGGGCCCAGTGGCTTGCTACTGCAATGGCCTGGGCCTCCTAAACTGACATTATTGCAACAGCCGAACTGGGGTGCAGCAAATTGCCTCAGAAATGTCCCGGCTCCGGCTCCGGCTCCGATTGACAGGACCTGTCATTCTGCCTCTGGCCACAAGAGCCTGCTTCTTCCCCCCAGTGCTTCAACACACGAGTGATGTAATTCATGTGCTCAGAGCAGGGAGAGGAAGGAGATGCCAGAAATCTGCTACGCTGCTATGTACAAACACAAACACCCACACTATCTGGAGGGCACACGCTCTATGCCACTTAGTAATTAGCAGTTATTATCGCTGGGTAATCTAGAAAAAATACCTGTATAGCAACAGGCCTATACTGATACACAAAACCTTTCCACAAAACAAATGCCACACTACTACAATTATTAATAAGTACAAATCTTTATTTATTAAAAAATACAAAATGATAAATAGAGTCAGCACCGATGAATATTGTGGCACAAGATATAAAGTATAAACCTACAGCAGCTAAACGGTTATTAATGAAAGGGACTAGTACATGAATCAATAATATGGCGTACGCTAGACCCCAATGCTATATACATGTAAACCCTCCTTCAATACCTTAATCATGTGAAATCCTGTCAGCCACATGCCATGTTTCGGCGTCCACCTTTGTCAAAAAGCATACCTATACTGACCCGATCAATCCTATTTATATGATAGCCTCCACCCATATAGTTAACTGCACCCAATCAATGTAAGGACCCATTAGTGATACCTAATGCATATGGTGGCGCATGTCGAGTGGAAGCTGCGCCATGATCGGACCGCTCGACGGTGCGCCATCATACCCATTAGGTATTACTAATGGGTCCTTACATTAATTGGGTGCAGTTAACTATATGGGAGGGGGCTATCATTTTAATAGGATTGATCTGGTCGGTATAGGTATGCTCCTTGACAAAGGTGGATGCCGGAACGCGTGTCGGGGCACATGGCTGACAGGATTTCACACTATTTAAAGCGACTCTGTACCCACAATCTGACCCCCCCAAACCGCTTGTACCTTCAGATAGCTGCTTTTAATCCAAGATATGTCCTGGGGTCCGTTCGGCAGGTGATGCAGTTATTGCTAAAAATTTACTTTTAATCGTGCAGTGCTGTGTCTAACGGCCGGGGCTTACATTTGTATATGCATTAGGCTGGCACAACCTCTCTGTCCCTCCTCCCCACCCTCCTCATGATTAGGAATGCTCCAGGCAGATTGCTTCCTATTCCCCACCTGTGTGTATAATGAACATGGGCTGGATCGTTAAGACACCTGTGCAAAGTTCAAACAGCAGTAAATGTTCTTAGATCATTCCTAATGATGAGGAGGGTGGGGAGGAAGGACGAAGAGGTGGTGCCAGCCTAATGCATAAACAAATGTAAGCCCGGCCATTAGACACAGCGCTGTAGGATTAAAAGTTGTTTTTAGGAGACTAACTGCATCACCTCCCGAACGGACCCCAGGATTAAAAGCAGCTATCCGAAGGTACAAGTGGTTTGGGGGGGTCAGATTGTGGGTACGCTTTAAGGTACTGTATTGAAGTAGGGTTTGCATGTATATAGCATCGGGGTCTATGGTATGCCATATTGTTGATTTATGCACTAGTCACTTTTACTCTGTACCTAGTACTATAGTACCCATATGTGCAATACTCCCTATTGATTTTCAGGCAGCTGCACTGTAATAGAACCATTATCATTAATAACCGTTTAGGCTGTAGGCTTATACTTTATATCTTGTGCCACAATATTCTTCAGTGCTGACTCTTCTATTTATCATTTTGTATTTTTTAATCAATGAAGATTTGTACTTCTTGCTTCTTTCAGCTGCTACAATGCTCCCAAATTTTAACTTAAATAAAAAGATGTGGACGAAGAACCACCAGATCAAGATCCAACGAAGACTCTGTAGACACAGAAGATGACACTGGGGAGTGCGGATAGGTGAGTATGTATATATATATATATATATATATATAATATATATATATATATTGAAGCAGGAAAAAGCCGCACATCCAAAAGTGCATGAGGCGGGTGCTGGCACAGGGATCCCCAAAGGTACGTCCAGATATTCCGCAGCACACCAGCATTAGTGAAAAAAAATTGGTTTATTTCATGAAGTACAAAAGATACAAAAGATGCGACGTTTCGACCTCCTCACGAGATAGATAATGATCGAGATCGATTGATAATGATCTCATGAGGAGGTCGAAACGTTGCATCTTTTGTATCTTTTGTACTTCATGAAATAAACCACTTTTTTTCACTAATGCTGGTGTGCTGCGGAATATCTGGACGTATATATATATATATATATATATATATATATATATATATATACACTATATATAAATATATATATATATATATATATACTAGAAAATGTACCCGGCGCAGCCCGGGTATAAAGTGTCAGTGTGTTAATTAGTTGTTCTAATTTGTTCTAAGGTGCCCAGGAGGCCAAGCTAAAGGTATTGTTTCATCTAAGTTAATCAGTGGAATTAGTGTATACCTGTAGTGCATAGTTGGAGGGGTATACCCACAATGTATAGATTTTAGAGGTCTCGCATATCTGTAGTGCATAGTTGGGGGGGCTGTATACTTATAGTGTATAGTTGGGGGGGTCCTGTATACCTGTAGTGTGTAGTTGGGGGGGCTGTATACCTGTAGTGTATAGTTGAGGGAGGTCCTGTATACCTGCAGTGTACAGTTGGTGAAGGTCCTGTATCCCTTTACTGTATAGTTCGGGGGTCCTGTATACCTGTAGTATATAGTTGGTGCTGTATACCTGTAATGTATAGTTGATGGAGGTCTTGTATACCTGGAGTTTATAGTTTAAGGGTCCTGGATACCTGTAGTGTATAATTGGTGGAGGTCTTGTATACCTGTAGTATATAGTTCGGGGGTCCTGTATACCTGTAGTGCATAGTTTGAGGGTCCAGTCATTAAAATACTGTAAGTCTAGAGTTGTGGAGGTCCTGTATCCCTGTAGTGTATAGTTCGGGGTCCCTATATACCTGTAGTATATAGTTGGTGGAGTTCATGTATTGTAGACTGCATTGTTCACACAAGGGAAAGCTTCCCTTTTATCTTAGGAGAAGGCATACTGTAGTCCAGAGCTTCAATTCAGCCCTGATGGTCCACCAACAGATCATGTTTTACAGAAAGAACACCTTTAATAATACCCGATGTACCGAGTATAATTATATCACCTGTGAAATACTAAGGGAAATCCTCAAAACCTGTTGGGGGCCTCGTTCCTTTCTTCCCAAGCACCCTGCAAAACCAGCCCATCAATATTCCCTTCTCCTCCAAAATGCCATCTACAGTAATGTACTTTATGAATCATCCCCAGCACATACAGCCTGGTCAGTGCTTAGGGTTCAGTGCCTGCCTGGTGGTGAAACTGCTGTTGTTTCTTGTATTTGTGCACACATTTGTGCAACAGTCGCCCAACTCAACCCACATATCATCTATTAGTAATATACTGTATACATCTCCAGCTCAGCATAGTGCAAGCCCGTTCATTGCTCCAGCACTATAGCATAGCAGTAAGGAGCATGTGAGGTGCTGTGATAGACTGAAAACTCAGAGAAAGACGGGATCTGTGTGTGTACTACTGGCAAACATGTCAGCCCTGGTCCAATCCCCTGAAATGTAAGAAATGAAAATTGCTGTGCACTATGGAGAGGAGTCTTAGCAGCTGAATAATGGCCGTGAGAGCACTAAAAGCGCCTTGTCTACACTCAGGAGGTTTAATCTAATAAAATCATGTAGGTACAGTACTCTAAAAGTGTAACTATTATTTAAACAACTTGTGACATGTCATAGTATTGGTGGAGGTCCCGGTGCTGAGACCAGCGGATCGCTAGAACAAAGGGGCAGATGCACTCAATAGTGTGCTCTGTCCCTTCTTCTTTGCTATAAATACTAATACGATTAGCCTACAAAATTATATTGAAAGCCTAAGAAACTTCCAGCAATTCTGTATATCAGAAGTTCCATAGGCTCCATTATAACATCCACTGCTCGTATTAGCAGTTTATAGGAAAGCAGAAGGGGCACAGTGCACGCTGCTGACTTGTTTGCTCCTTTATTCTAGCTATCAGCGGGGTTCACAGAGCCCAAACCCCCTCCAATACAAACTTCTGACATGTCGCTATGACATGTCAGAAATTTGTTTAAATGATAGTTATACTTTAATGCACAAAAAGTGATATTAGTATAAATCTGAATCTGGCTTGGAGCAAATTGCTCATTTTTTGAGTTATTTGAAGCTGTAAATCAGGTTAAGGTGAGCAGTACTTAGGACTATGATGGCTAACCTTGACACTCCAGCTGTTGCAAAACTACAATTCCCATCATGCCTGGACAACCAAAGATATGGGTTTGGCTGCCCAGGTATCATGGAAATTGTATTTTGCTACAGCTGGAGTGTCAAGGTTAGCCATCAAAGACTTAGGATACAGCCTGGGTTTTCTACATATATTGCAGATGCTGGGTCACATCTAGGCATAGAATGCAGTGCCCATAGGGGAGTACTTAAGATTTTCACAGACCCTTTCACATTCAAAAATCAGGAAGGTGAGGAAGAACAACAACACTGTACACTATGCAGAAGGACTACAGATCCTGTTATTGTGCTGCAGTCTATGGATTGGGAGAAGGACAAAAAGAATGGATTAATTAAGAATGTATTCAAACATGGGATTATCATCATTCACGACTGGAAGAGCTGTACACTGTAATAGGTTGTCACATTATTGGAACATTTGATGTGTTTGGCGCCTTAAAACGGTGAGCTGCCTAGTTAATGCAAGATTTGTATTCATTTCATTGGATGTTAAGCAGCTGGAATACTCTCCAGATATCTCAAGGTGACACCAATTCTGTGTTCTGCTGCCATAAATTACTTCTATACAGGGCCATTGTCTGAATAAGTTAGGAAAGGCTTGTTTCCAATGTATGTTTTATGCTATTTTGAGCTTCTTACCTTCCCAACATAGAGAGGGTCTGTTCCTGTGTATTCCTCCAAAACAAAGAACTGATTCCATACCCAGCTCCTCTTCAGCCGATTGTGCAGCAACTGTTTGTTCTGGGATTTATCATCGAATTCTCCAACTGGAAACTGACTAGAAGATGAGAAAACTCCATTTGTCAAGTCCAATAACATCATGTAGTAAATGTAGACACCTTGTCCAGGATAATTCTTCAAATGTCGCATTCTTTTGTGATCTCTTTATAGTTTTAATTAATAAAAGTAGCGCAGTACAAGTGGAGGTTAAATAAATATAGTAGTGAAAGGAGTTTTGATCATTGGTCTTTGATGGCAGTCCTAACAGCAGATACCTAGAATGCTGGAAAAGAAAAAAAAAGAACCATGAGTCAAATGATATCTTCAGCAGAAATAATGATTTTCTCTTACAAGATGTGGAGTCTTTCACATGGGTAGCATGATAATAAAATATGAACAGTATGTTTAGGAACAAAGAGGCCTGTTATCTTCCTATATACAACAAAGTGCCTTTGGATGCTGTCACACTGGGGGTTGTAGTTAGTGGGGAGGATTACTTCACTTTGGTTACTTTGATTACAACAGGGTTCCACTGTATTATTGATTTGCTGGAGTTACAGCATGGTCTCAGAAATACAGTATTATGATCTGAGCAGCCCTTTGAAAGTGCTGAATATAAGCATTTGCTTCCAGAAAATAGAATACCTACCAAGCAATTTCAAGGACAGCTGCTTTTTTTTCTAATATATATTTTGTTGAGACACAAAGCGTATAACACTTATTTTTATGGCAATCTGTATCAGTCCTGACCTTAATTATTATTTTTCGCTTACTGTGGCATTCAATGTCACTCACATTGCTGTTTTCCAGAGACACGTTTCAGTAGTGAATGCAGGGACACAGCCCAGATTTGAATGGCCAGTTAATCATTATGTGATCCACATGGGAGATTGGAGGTTTGACAGTCACATGCCATTGTGGGATATTGTGCAAGTCAGACGAACAGACTTTCTTTTTTGGTGTGAAAGCCTGGTTTAGGTAAAGGAATGCTGACCCAAGGCAGGAAGCTCTCTCATCAGTCAAGGGTCTTTTGTTGTCATGAAGTCAGATTAGCTGGTGACCTCACTCGGGGCTATTGAGCAGGGAAACTTTCCCTTCACAGTTTTGTGGGACTTAATGGGTGGCATTGCGCTCAAGTTACTTTGTCAAAACACTTGGAACATCTTTTACAGCATTAACGTTGAGCTGCTCAGTTTAAAGACCCTTAAGTATCTTTCTCCCTCTGCTTTCTCCCTTGTCCTCTCTCCATCTGGCTCAACAAGCAATTACAGCAATGTTTATTTATGATTTGGCAACTTAGTGACAATACATTTTACTACTTTTTTTTTACTTTAACTTTATTGGTTAGCAACTGAACAGCTGCATGTCTCCAAGAAAGTCATAATGTATACTATTTCAGCGTTCGTCCCACTTCTTTAAAATTCAACACAGCTGTACTGCCCAAATTAAAAACAACGGAAAATAATATAAGGACTGAGCTTTGCAGTGCATTCATGCAAACACTGTTCAGTTGTGACTTTAAAGCCACCTGCCTCACACTGGGCAGGTGCCCTGTGTGCCACCAAAACAGCACAAACCCATCAAGGTATAGACTCCACAAAACTGAGGTATCTGGCACCAAGACATTACCAGCAGATTCTAGAAGTCCTGTATGTTTAGAAGTGTATCTTGAGCAGCACAGAGGCTTGTATAACAGGGCTCCTGGGTTTTTTAACTGAACCAAGGATCCCCTATCTTTTCCTTCTAAGTGCTTTGTTTTTTTTCCACAATTAAAGACTACCAAACAATCCTGACATACAGTACACCAGCGACTCTGGGTGCATTGCGGGTACTCTAGGCATGTGTCAAAATACCTTTTTGAAGATATCTTAGGGAATACTAGCAGTATAGACCTAAAACGTAATAAGAATAGGCCTACAAGAAGAACACTAAACAGTGAACACAGAACAGTGAGAAAAAGTAGAGAGGACACTGTCCTTAAAGAGAGTATATTTTAATTATATCTTTTTATGACAAGAGAAATCAATGAATTCATTGAGGCAGTTCTTTGTTTTATACTGTTGGGACACAAACACATTTAGCCAAGTTTTGCCATCAGTTATTCTGCACTCACACAGGCCCACTGTACTGGGGTAAACAATATAACCATATAGATGTGTTCTACCCATCAGACATATGCTATTAGTTAACATTGAGTAGCGGCGAGTAATTGATGTTAGTTGTACAATATCAATGAGAACCTTAGGGGACATTTACAAAGCTTTCGGCTGGGGCGTATGCCAGGGAGAAGTATGAGTATGCCGGTCTTCATAAATCCCCTCCCCCCCTTGTGTTTCATACCCAGTACATAATTCAAACAGATAGATGACAGTTAAATTTTCCGTTAGAGGTATTTTTGTTTAATAGATATTGTACTGTAAGTACGTTCTTGTGAGTAATAATGATTATAACATACAATGATGTTTAATATTTTCAGATTTTAACTGTTTTCATTGTATAGAATTAAATATAAATATTTCCATCCAGTTTATAGATATAGATGTCCTTTCAGAAACTGAATAGCAGCAGCAGGGGTAACATGTTTGCCCAGAATTTTGCTTTGAATAGACTGCATTAAACAGTGACCTCTTACATGCTGCTTTTTCTCCAGAATAAATGGATAATCCAGTTGCTTGCACAGGACTGTGATGGGACATTGAGCGCATTGTGCTAAAGATTCCATCTCTTAGTGACATCTTGTCCAGTTCAACTACTAAGTTCCCACCCACATGCTGAGTATTCCTCATACATTGACCTGTCTACCCACAGCTCACAGTGTTCCTTCAGTGTCTGCATTCAATGCATCCCTCCAATCTCATATTCAAGAATTAGTGCTATGTATAACCCTAAATGAGCAGCTTGTTTATATCTGAGGTCATAATATACGTTTAGAAACTTGATTTGTAACAAACCCAATCTTTCAAACTCTTCTGCTACATAAAGGTGAAGTTGTAATAGTTATAAAATTTATCAAAGACTTGTCAGTGAAGTTTAGACTAATACATGTTTGCGTTCATGGACACCATGATACACTGTACCCTACATGTCAGAGTTTGATGATTATGAATGGTCAGGTCAATATTGGTGATCAATTTTTATTAGGCATGTTAGCTTTGGAAACTACTGTACTACAGATACACCTACTGGGATATCTTAAAATAGCTAAATGTCTTTGGAGTAACCAATGATCAAACATGTTAAATTTCAATATGGTAGATAAGCTGCTATCAAATGCAAAACAACAGTCATCTTATCATGATCACAGGCAGGCTTATAATGAAAGGTGACCCCCCTAGAGATAACACAGGATCCTCATTGCTTTCCTCCTGCACACTGCACAGTGATTCTGCATAGGTCACAGAGTGTGCCTAGAACACTTTTCCATAGAAGTAGCCAGCTCAAGAATACAGGTTCAAATGGGTCATGTAGCTACTGTAAAGGTTATATGTAACTGCTATTAACAGCAGCTAGGGCATGTAATTAAAATAGTGTAAAAAAAATAGATTACTATAAAAACAGATTAGAAATAAAGAATATGTATATCTGATTTAATGAATAAAAACATGGAAGAATTACAATCCATTTAAGTGCAAAACTATTCAGCTGCACTAGTTTCCTTATTTCAGACACTTACAGGGGCCAGGAAAAGCAAAAGTAGTTATAGAATACAAATTGACTGTTTGTTATTGGCCCAGTGACAAAAATGGCAAAGTACTCATCACTGGTTACCCCTGGGTGTTTTTTCAAATGGCCAGTCTCCAGGAGGCTAAATAACCTTTCATTATGTTTTTGGGGTGTTCATAGAAACCAGATACCTGAAGGAATCCCATTCAGGTGACAAAAAGAAAACATATAAATGCTGTGTAGAGGTCTTTTGTGGTCAGATTCAAACCTACAGGCCCATTATCATATATTAGAGATAAGCGCAACTCAAGCATGCTCGAGTCTGATCATTTGGTGGCTGGAAAAGTTAGATGCAGCCCTATGGAGTCCAGATAGAGCCATAGATATCATACTGGGGCTACTTGCAACTGCTGACTTTGAACTAAACCACTGAATATTTGAGACTGGACACAGACTATAGCACTGACCAAAAGGAGTCTGTGGACTGCACCACTGAACTGGAAAGGGTTGTAGAACCATTGCACACCAGAGACATTGACACTTACATCAGTATTTACATAAAAAAAAAACAAATATATATATATATATATGTATATATATGTATAATAATATATATATATATATATTATATATATATAATATTTATATATATACACAAATATATGTTTTAAATATAACCATTGATATGTTAAACTAATTTGAGAAGAAGGTGGTGGCAGCCTGGCAGGTTGTCCATAAGCACCTACCATCCCCATCTGTTTTAGTCCTTTGTTATTCTGCTCTGCTATAAAATTCTGTAGCACATTTCCTGGCGGAATCTAACAAAGTGTCTTTACCTATTGTTGTGCAAATTTGTATAGTCAATATGAGTAATAATGTTAAGAATTTACTTATTGTATTATTGCCCTGAAACACTGGAGACATGTTCTTGTGTTCATTGAACCCTAGACATTAATAGAGATCTGAATGGGACCCATTGTTCCTCCCATAGTAATATGCTGCTCATTGTATGCCTCTGGGTATTGAATTCGGCCCCTCCTTTCCTAATCATATGTGCACCTGTTTGTTTCCTACTAGGCAGGCAACTCTGAGAAAATTTAGAACAAAACTCATTATGAGCACTGCTGCCTGTGCTGAGCTTTCCATTGCTGTTCCAGAGAATGTCAGTTATCAGAAACTGGTCCTTTATGATTATTAAGTTTACTTAATATACAACTTTATTACATTCTAGGTAATAAAAAAAAAAAAAAAAAGTGTCTGGAATTGAAAGTGTGTGTAGTGGTAGAACACCCCAGCTGTACAAACTCTTACTTGTTGAGATTTATACCATACAATGTAATTACTGACACTGATGTGGCTGTCCTAAAGAGGTAGTTGCATTGGTACACCATTGCATTGCGGTTGCTGCGTCTGACTGGGCAGTGGTACATGATGGCTAAAAGTGACATCTGTCCTAAGACAGTCCACAGTTTCTGCTGTGGAGTGGTTGATTTATGACAATAACACTTCCCACAAGAGCTGATTTGCAGTGCTAAAATGTCATCTGGAGAGTAAAATACTGGAATTTTTCTTTTAATACCCTAAAATCTGTAATGCTGCAGATGCTGAGTAACATATTGCACAGCCCTGTGTGCAAACAGGATGTGCGTAGTATTGATATGGCCAGTTATGAATGAGCACTACCAAAATCGATCAGTTATGGCTTTCTTGTGCATCATATGAACACAAAAATAAATAAATAAATAAATAAAAAAGAAGAAAAAAAAAAATCATACAAAAATGGAGAATCAACTTTAAAAAATGTAAATAAGAACAAGCAGGAGGAATTTACTTAACCTACTTGAAGGGAGAGGATCCTCACAGATCTCATCTTCTTATGTGATAAGGATCCACAATTGTAAAATGAGATCTATGATTAGTAGTGGTAAGTAGTGGTTCCGCTCCCCTCAAGAAAAAGTTGGCCTTTTTTTAACATAATCCTGATTTTACACATTTTTTTTTTTGTTGTAGCTTTAATTTTTTTTTCTTTTTTTTTTTTTGTATTTTGTATTCCTAAAACTAAGGGAGTAATTTCCATGTCCTTCATTTTTCCAGTGTTTGTAACTGCGCACAACCACATTGAGAAGACATACTAGATGAGGAAATGTTCATATTACCAGTTGAGGGTAAGCACAAGAAATGAGAGCCATTTAAAAATGGGGTATCCGAGCCCCAGAAAAAATGTAAAAGTAGGTAAGAGTGAAATAAAAGAGACCGTACTGCAGCTATTGTTTGGATGGCTCCTGGTCCCCACTGGCCAGGTGCTCACCACTTCTCTGGTTACTACAACACATTGTCCTTGCAGGGGTTGCCCCCTCAGTCAATCATTAGCCTCAGCATTTGAGCAGGCAGTTCCGGCAGGCACAAAGCAGAGGTGAGCGGCTGGTAATTGGAGTCGTTGGAACAACAGCTGCAGGGGAGCAGGGTTTAAGGCCCTATTACGCGGAACGATTATCGTATCTACCGATAATCGTCCCATGTAACAGCAGCCAACAATCAGGTCATATAAACGATGTTGGCTGATCGTTGCAGTCATTTGTCTTTCAACATGTTGAAAGACAAACGAATCATATAGCAATGACCCGCTACTATTGCTTTGTGGAATAGGAGCGGTGGAAGCAGACCACTGCTATATGCTATGGGCTCCCCGAATGATCTAGCCCGCAGATCCCCCGCGCCCCCCCCCCGAGACTCACCCATTCGCGAGCGGGGAACAAGGAGCAAACAAGTGCTTCAATCGCCCTGTGGATTACAGCCTTTAGGGGCTGGTCATTATGGTTTCTTTTTATTTTTAGATTATTTGACTCACTTTTTTTTTTCTGGGGCTGGAATATACTATAGCTTAGTTATGTTGACTGTATTCTCTAGTGAATAACTAGTCTATATTCCTTATACAAGGCATAAACTGAAAGTTTAAATTTGATTGTTTAAATAAAACAATTTTAATATATTGTGTTAATCATTCAAATTATCCTAGATAATCCGGGTCTAAAAAAATAATGTTTACTAAGAAGACATTTGGCAATAGTCGCCAGAAGACAAATCTAGTAGGTCCCTTGAGGGCTGCTTTAAGATGTTTCACAATGTTAAACTTCATTCTTTAAAAAAAAAAAAAAAAGCTTAATGTACACAACACAAAATGTACTAATGTACTTAGCTATCGTTCTTTCTATAAATTATTCAAATTTCCAAAAGTCCCAATCAACCTCATTAACAGAAAGACTCTAAAATCCTAATTCTTTGTGCTATGAGTTAACGTGATCACCATAATTTTTGCAAGTGCTGTTTGAGGCAATGTCAGATTTAATGTAGTTATATATGCATGCATGTCACTTGGGATCTACAACGGCAGGACTCATAGGATTTAAAATAAAATAATAAAACCAAGTTTTCTGTGATATGATGCTGTAATTGAACACAGAGTCACTGAAGGGCTACATGTTATCTGGTAATTGGAGTACTAGAGGTATAGATAGGGTTTATACAATAAACCTTGTTATATACTCTGCAGAGTGTTTGGAAATGGCTGCATTTTACTTAGCTTACCTGCATGCTATTTTATTGTTGTATATAATATCTTAAAAAGGTATTCCGCTCATTTTATTATGCTGCCCTGGCAGAGAACATAACAATTAGGCTATTCTTACCCTTCCACGCTCCTCCGATGTCCTTCTGTGTCATGTTCGGGTCCCCGGCTGAACAATCGCACCTCCAGTTTTGAGATGGATTTTTCGGTAGTGACAGCCCACTCAGTCTCACTGACTGAGAAGGGACAATGCCCCAATGTAGCTATATCTAATATATCAGTCTGCTCAGCTCCTCTTTGTCTATAATATGTTGTCTGCAGTTAGTGCTACATTTTCAACCTCACAGGTTCCCTTTAAAGTATTTTTTAGATTGAAAATTTCTGTTGTATTGTGCAGACCATGGCAGCTGCATTGAATGCTGAGATCCTTAAATTTTGTAAATGTCTGGCCTCTTTGTATAGGGTCAGAGATTTCATAACAATGGTTTCCAACTAAGAAAAGCTCCTAATGACCTCATGTGCTGTTCTTCTCTCCATGGATCTGATCACTTCCGGGTCTCCACTCTGACCTGTGACCATGCTGTTGCCATACAACAGAGCACACCTTTTCCCAAAATCTCCCATACTTGCATTCACAGTATAGACTAATACTGTAAGTGATATGCAGCCGAACTTAGCATGCTTGATGGATGTTAACAGGGGAAAAGGGCAAAAACAAAAAGGCACATAAGGAAATTAAAGGAAAAGTATAATCAAAAAATACAGTATCTTATGTTTAAATAATGTTTTCATCAACATGTTACAATTTATACTGAATCTTTTCCCACAAAGATATATATCAATCTGCACAGCTCTTCCTGCTCTATAACATGATGGGGGATAAAATAGATGCACTGTCTTGGTGACAGGTTCTCTTAAATCAAAATCAGAAATATATTGTATATTCTGTTGCATCCACTAGAGGAGCAATTTAAAAGAAAAAATAATGATGTTATAAGAATGGCTATATGTATGGGTACATTCACATGCAGTAGATCTGCAAGTGATTGCATATACAGGCACAGCAAATCCATAGCTTGTGAACATAATAACTCTGTTCACATCTGCATCACACAATGGACCCAATAGTGGCCCGTAGTCTCCATTTACATAGTGGCATCTGTGGGGTTCCTTCAAGGTGTCTATTATGTTTCTGCCAATGTGACAGAATCTTCAACAGATGTAACAAGAGAAAACTCGCCAGAGTGGGAATCCAGCAGTCCACATATCTAAATTTCACAAAAGCAGTCGTTGATAGCATCCATTTAAGGTGAACAAAGTATTTAACTCCATGTGTGATGTGAAAAAGCAACATTTATACTCCTCAGAGTCATTGTCAAGCATGCTCGGCAAACACTCTGAGGAGTTTGAAAAATTGTTTTTTCCTTTTGGCATCATACATGGAGTAAATATGGACTTGCTGAACTTGTTCACCCTAAATAAATGCTGTCACCACCTGCTTTCTAGAATCTTCAACAGAGGCTCTAGATGGAGTCTTCAATGTATATTTGAATATGTCAACAGGACCTACATTTAACATAAAATAATTTTATTAGTATTGGCATCAGAGGCATAACCTGAAGCTACTGGGTTCCAATACAAAGATGTAACATGGAACCATTTAGAATTTCACTGATGCTTGCTGAGCTGTTGTGAACAACAGTTTGTGTGTACATCTGTTATCTAAATCCTAGTGTTAGGGTGCAATTACACAGAGCGATATTTAACGATTAACGACTAATGATAAACGATCACAAACGAGATGTTTATTGTTAACCTGAAATCGTTCACCATATTACACAGAACGATAATGTTAGTTACGATCGTTACTATGATCGTTATTGCAATCGTTACTATGATTGTTTACTCCTTCTGATCCAGCAACACAAACAATGAACAATGTGCTATTACACTGAACGATTAGTGAAAAAATGCGGAACTTGAGCAAACGAATGTGGAATTACAGCGAACGATTACCGACGGTTAACGATAATTTTAGGTTCAGATCTAAATCAACGATCAACGACACAGAAACATTTTTTCAATCGTTGCCTGCAATTACGCAGAACGATTATCATTTACATACGAATGATTTAACGATTTTTCGCACGATAATCGTCCCGTGTAATAGGGCCTTACTCCTGTCTGTGTTAGTAATCGGTACAGAACCGGAATCCTTACCTTAGTTTTAAGCCTAGTGGTCAAGATAAAAACTGCAAGAGTCAGGATTATTTTATAGTATAAATAGTAAAATGGGAAATAAAAATAAAAAATCTATTAAAATGTGTTGCATAAAAAACAGGATTCCAACAATAGGCCATTTTCTGATGATACATTCCCTTAAAGTTAAAGGGTTGGCCACTTTATAGTAAAATAGGTCAGTGTACAGTATTAGTAAGTGTACTCACTGTATATACTGACAGCAGCTCCCTGTGTACCTCATAGAGCTAATATCAGACTCCCCTCCTCAGGCTGGCTGCCTGCTCTGTGGTGTTTTGGTCCATAAGATGGCTGACAAGAGAAACATGTGACCAAGCCCCGCCCCCCTGTGTCCACCACAGAGCCGTATGTCTATGGAGGACACAGGGGACAGGTCATGGTCACATG